>NC_090439.1:594182549-594491431 GCF_031143425.1 Pleurodeles waltl
AACACCACAAACAACATCCCACACAAAATCGCCAAACTAATGCTCATATTTTTACAATGGGTAGCACCTCTACCTTGTTGACTAATGTTACTCATGATCTGTAAAGAATTATAAAGCAGAAATTTAGGAAAACTTGCATCAAAAATCCAAAACAGACATCTCTTTCTTTCAGTAGTTCAGTTTCACTTCCAAGAACCCTTGTCAAAATCGGTCAGCAGCTTTGTCAAAATTAGGTTTCAAAAGTCAAATCAGGTAATCAATGCCTCTTCCAGTTACTTTCAACTGTCTCTTTCATCAAAAATTTCTCTTGGATTGTTCCAACAGTTCAGTTTATTAATCTCCTTCACGTGCCAAAATACTGACCCAGAACGTCTCTATCAAAACAAAAAGACAAAAACTCCTGCTGCCATTCGTTATTAATTGAATACACTCATTCAGGGCCTGCATATCTTCGACTTGCTATTCCCTTTATCTTCAACTTTCGATCACCATTCAGCTCTCCTTCACTTAAATCTTCTTTCCTTGTGGTGTCTACTTCTTCCTTGATTGTTGGTTCAACAACTACCTCTTTCCCTTTCTCCACTTGAGATTCCAGTCAATTATTTCCTTTCAGTTGACCCTTTGTCAGTATTCTCTTCAGGATTGAACTTGAACCTTTTCCTTGTTCTGTGGTGTTTTCTCTTGACAAACCTGAAACTCTCCCCAGTTAAGGGCCATTTCCCGTGTGGAATCTGTAATGTGTGTTCACTTACTAAACAGACAGACATCCTTGATTTAGAACCTATACTGACATGGCAATTGATGAAACATACCAATTGCAATACTCGCAATTGTATTTATTTGATTACTTGTCCTTGCAACCTGCGATACGTAGGGATGACTACACGAGCTGTCAAAGTGAGGATAAATGAACACCGTAGCAACATCCGCTGTGGACGTGCTACAACCAAACTCAGCATTCATTTTATTGAACTTAATCATACACCAGATGACATGTGGTGGGTTGTACTACAGACCTGTGCACTAAAAGGGACCCGTCCACTCTTTGAACTTGAACAGCGCTGGGTGTACAGACTTAACACCCATAGTCAAGGGTTAAATGATGACATACCCTGGTTTAACCTCTCTCTGTAGACAGTTTGTGGGCCTATTAATTATTCACATCCATCGACGACCTCTTGTTGCTGTTGAACCATGGGATTTTTAGGAAACTTGTACCACCGATATCCTAATTTTTTTGACGAATCAAATGACTGTACATCATGATGTTGTATGACCAACTGTCACAACATTGACAGAGACTGATTGTCACAGGGCGTAGATAACCCTACTTTCCAATGTCTTTGTTTTGATTTATACTGGATCATGTATACATCACTTTCGAGTTTACACTAGCTTAAAATGGCCGCCATATTTCCCGACTTCAGCGACCTTATACTGAAGTCCCCTCTTTATTTCTAGTACTACACGCGTCGTCTCTAGCCTTCCACACGTGTGTCAGCTGCTTGGTAACGAGGAAAGTAATTGGGCTTTGCGCGCTCTGCACGTGTATTATTTATTCCCCTGGGCGCCCGGCTTCATTCTCTTTCGGGAACGCAGCCAGAGGGTAGGTGCCATATCTGACACCGGTTACTCACAAGTAAGTGCCATCGGACCCTTTTTTGAGCGTTATTTTGTACGCGATGCTGTCTTTTCAACCAGAAACCGGTCCTTCAGTTGGGGACTCCTGTTTCATTTCCCTACCGCTGTTTTGATACCTATAACACGAAGTTATGGATCCTTTTTTCAGATGTCAGGTTAACTTTGTTTGTAAAAGGGAGTTACCCAGGATGTAGAGTACTATCCGGGCCTCCTACTTTAAACAGATTATTACTTTCTTCTACAATATTTACAGATACACTGACTCCTGTTGTATGACTTGGGGGTCTCGAGTGTACTCTACATTATTTATCATTTTCCTAACGCAACTGCTGAACAGATTATATGCACGTTTGAGTGTGTATTCTGACTTTGTCATTACAATGTTTATGCACACTGAGTTGTGGTCATTGATTTACCTTTAGCCTTTGGTGACCATTACCAGTACTAACGATCTTGTGATTATGTGGTATCAGATTCTTGGTGTGTTTGACTTGATTAGATATTTAAGTGTTTTTGTATACATTCTGTGTGTATTAAAAAATATTTGCATGCTCCCTGTGACCATGCGAATGACTCTCTTAATTATTTGGTAACAGAGCTATTTATCTTTTTGTTTATACCCCTGTTTATTTCATGACCAGATCTGTTGTTAATCGGGCAACAGGCCTGCGTGATCCCATGAAGCCCGTTCTCTAGTCGAGATGGTAAGCCCTCCTGCATATTACTAGCATGGGTTGCTACCATCCACTTTATCACTTTGTGTTGCACAGTTTGTCACTATTACATTATTGTCGTGATCGAATTATTCTTTCATTATGACGATCGTTTGTTGATGAAGAAGCTATGCAATTTTAACCTCTTCATTTCATGTCCTTAGGGTGACTGATAGGAACAGCCAGTTAAAGTGAACTCTAGTAAGTGACTGATGACGTCGTAACTGTGAGCGTTAGATTGCAGGAGTCTATATTTGCCTTTTTTCTATTGGAGAAGTCTAAAGATATAGTAGGCCCTGAAGAAGCGTCACAGGATCCTTGTGGACCATAAGAGACGCAAAACATGTCGACCGCATATTGAGGAATGCCGGATAATTACCGTCTTCCTCAACATTCTATTATTGTTTCTAGAGAGTGTTTGAGCATTAACTCTATTTCACTCCCTTGTTACTTTTTAATCTTGGCCATTACCCAACATCAAAGAATAAATGAATATTTAGTGAGGGTTCTGAGCCAATTTTACTCTTTATTTTTTTTTTGTTCTCCTTTCCCTTCGGACCCATATTTGGTTCCGCGGCATCATCGACAACAAAAGATCTCCGGCAAAGAGCCCCCCTTCGGGGGGTGCCCGTCAGACATTGCAGCGCCGGTCTGACGAGGAGCTGCCCGATGATGAAGCATGACACCGAATATGGTATGTGAGGACTCTTGCTCCTAGTGATCAGGACTCCCTAATATTCTTTTCATTTTTTCTTTCTTGGAACAGTGTATTATATTATACTACTAAACCTGCAACTGGTTCAGGAAGAGTCGGATCACTTTGACTTTGATCCACCTCAACTCTTTCCCCTTCTGGGTCTGGCAATTGCTCTGTTTGACTCTCAAGATCGTCAGCTTCTCGGAAAGCCCTCATCTGACTAGGCTCTCCTGCTGCTTAAGTTGAGATAGGCTATCTGATACTCTCCTGGAGGTCTCCTCCCTCGTCTGTCACAGGAGTGACTGAACTGTCCTCAACGAGCTCAGATCTGGTCTCAGTTCCTCTTAGTTCTCCTTCTGGCCCTGAGACTTGCCTCACTGTTGTTGGTACTCTCAACAACGCTTCTTCATGATCCAGTAGACATGCCACTTTCTTTGTGTGGCTTGCGTGAATCCAGTTTGGAATTCCTGCACAATTCACAGCTGTGGTAGTCGTCAGGACCACTTGTTAGGGTCCCTTCCAACGAGGCTCTAAACACGTCTTTCTCACGTGCTTTTGGATGACAACCCTGTCCCTAGCTCTCAGGTTGTGCCCTGGGTCATGGATCAGTGGCAGTGTGGTGGCCTCCACCTGTTGAGAAAAAGAGTGGACTACATTAGCCAGCCCCTTGCAGTAATCCAACACCATACCATCTGTAATGTTGACAAGTGCATTTGCTGGCAACCCTGGTAACCTCATTGTTCTGCCCATGAGAATCTCATGGGGCGACAGTCCTGTCTTCCTGTCAGGTGTGTTTCTCATTGACATCAACACTAAGGGCAACACATCAGGACATTTCAAATTTGTAGCTGCACACATATTTGCAACTCTTGACTTCAAGGTACCATTCATCTATTCTACTAGTCGTGATGCTTCTGGGCGGTAACTACAATCCAACTTCTGCTCAATGTTGAATGCTGCACACAGTAATTTAATTACTTCATTGTTGAAGTGACCCCCTATCTGATTCTAAAGAGAATGGAAACCCGAAATGTGGTATTAGTTACCTAAGCAGTAGTTTCGCTTCTGTGAGACTATTATTTATTTGTGTAGGGTAGGCTTCAATCCAATGAGTAAAGATACATACAATTACTAACACATATCTGAAACCTCCACGCACAGGCATCTCAATAAAATCCATTTGCATTCTGCTGAATGGACCTCCTGTTCTTCCAATGTGGCTCAAATTAACCACTGTCCCCTTTCCTGCGTTTAACTGTTGGCAAATGACACAACAATGGCAAACTGCTTCAGCAACTTGTCTAAACTGTGGGTTGAAGCAATCATGTTTGAACAGACAAACCATCGCATCCCTCCCAATATGTGCTTGACCATGACAGTACCTTGCCATTTGAGATAACAGGATATTTGGCAAAACGAACTGACCCCCCTCAGAAACGCACAATTCATCTTGTCTTTGTATACATTTCATTTATCTCCATTAACGTTTCTCTTCCCTGTCAACATTATTCTGCAACGATTTTAATTCTTCCACAGTGTCAATTACTTTCAATGCATAGCTTGTACAAGTTTTGTCTTCTTCAGGTAACAGTTCCCACTTGTCTTACAATGATATACAGTTCAATGCGGCTTGATCCGCATAACCATTTCCCAATGACACATAGGGGGTCATTATGAACACCGTGGGATTCCCCGCCGTGTTAATGCTGGCGGTCTAAACACAGACCGCCAGCCCATTAAAGATCCTGCTGGCCCAATAATGAACATTCCACTGGGCCGGCGTTCGGAAACAGTGTTTCTGCCAGCCGGCCCAGCAGAATGCTGGGCCAGGACATTGCCTATGGCTCCACATGGAGCTGTCGTCAATGCTGCATTGGGGCGGGTGCAGCAGCACCTGTCGCGCATATCACTGCCCATAAATCGGGCAGTGATATGCGCGACGGGGCTGTGCACGGGGCCCCTGCAATGCCCATGCCAAGTGCATGGGCCTCCAGGGGGGCCCCGGAGCACCCCTTCCGCCAGCCTTTCCCTGGCAGGGGAAACCGCCAGGGAAAGGCTAGAGGAACACGGCTGGAGGGCACTGCCCTGTCGGATAGAGATCTCCTTCATCGTCAGGCTGCCTGGCAGCGGTAGCCTGGCGATGGCGGAGGGCCACCTGTGGCGGTCTCCCTGTGTTCGGAATATGGTGGTCCAGATCGCCATGCCGGTGGCGGTAATTTCCGCCACCGTCAGCATGGACTGCCATGTTCATAATGACCCGATAGTCTTGTGACTTCAGATGTGCACTGCATTTCACCACGGCAATCTTCTGAGGCATTTGAATAGCATGTAACAATTCTTTAATTGTCTCACCATTTCTCACTGGTGAACCAGAAGCCTCTTTGTGACCACAATTGACCAAAATCATGGACTATTCCGAATCCATACTGGCTATCCATATAGATGGTAAGTCTCAGCTGAGCAGAAACATGGCACGCTCTAGTAAGGGCTACCAGTTCCGCTACTTGAGCAGAATATACTCCTCAGAGCATGGAAGCTTTCAAGGTACCTGTAATTGTGCATTCAGCATATCTTGCTCTCAGTGTCCCTGTATTGTCTCTCAGACAAGAACCATCAACAAAAATAATTTGGTCATTTTCTTCCAATCTGGTATCTCTAATGTTAGGTCTCGGTTTTGTGCACAAACCAGTTACTTCGAGACAATCATGTTCAACATCTTCCTCTTTTTCAATTTCAGCATTTTCACTCGGGAGTAAGGTTGCCGGGTTCAGCACTGTACATCTTTTCAGTGTCACATTTGGTGACCCCAAAATACTAATTTCATATCTAGTCAACCTCGCAAGTATTGGGTTTTCGTCATTATCAGTAGAATCTCAATAGTGTGAGGGACCATTACAGTCAGGGGATATCCCATCACCACTTCCTCACACTGTGTAAGGCTTTGACCAACTGTGGCAACTGCGCGCAAACAACCCTGTAAGGCTGCTGCAACTGGGTCCAAAGTAGCTGAAAAATATGTTACTGGGCGTTTTACGCCTCCATGGACCTGTGTCAAGATAGACAAAGAACATGCATCACGCTCATGACAAAACAATGTGAAAGGCTTTGTGTAATTAGGCATACCCAATGCTGGATCCCTCCATAAACTCTCTCTCAACTCAGTGAACCCTTTCATCTCATCCTGGTCTAACACTATGGGATCAGTGACTTCCTTATGAGTCAGCTTCTGCAATGGTCTTGAAATGACTGAAAAATTTGGAATCCACTGCCGACAATATCCCACCATTCCCAGAACATCCTGACATCTCTCTGTGTGGTTGGGGGGCTTACTGCAATACCGTTGTAATCCTTTCTCTGAATATCTTTCTTGAACCCTTCTCAATCTGGTGACCCAAATACTTCACTACTTTCTGACAATACTGCAATTTCAGCAAAGACACTTTATGGCCATTCTTTCCCAAATGGTTCAATAGGGCAATTGTATTATACTTGCACTTGTCCCTTGTTTTGGACGCAATCAGTAAGTCATCAATATACTGCACCAAGGTCAATTGGAAAAGTAATTCCAATGATTCCAAATTCTTTTTCAGGATCTGATTAAATATGGAAGGTGACTCTGAATACCCTTGAGGAATTCTGCACCAGCAACAGGCTTGATCCAGGAATTTGAAACAAAAGAGAAATTGGTTATCCCCATGAAAAGGCACAGAAAAGAATGCTTTTGTCAAATCGATGACAGTGAACCACTCGGCATCACATGGAATCTGGAACATTATCACAGCTGGATTTGGCACCACGGAACAACATTTGACCACAATCTCATTTATTTTTCTTAAATCCTGAACAATCTGAACCTTCCCACAGGGCTTCTTCAAACCCATTATTGGTGAGTTACACTGACTGCTCAACACTTCTTTCAGAACCCCTTGCTTTACAAAGTCTACAATTATCTGAGCCACTTTCATCAGAACATCTTGTGGCATGTGGTACTGCAAAGGTTGGGGGAAAACTGCATTCGGTTTTATGGTGACTTTGACTGGCGCCACTCCCTTAATCAGACCCACTTAATTTCCTGTCAAATCCCATACCTTTTCTTGTACCGTTCCCTGCAAATCAGGATGGAGCTCTTTCACTGTGAACATCGGGAAAAACTCAATCAAAGGGTACTCTTCATTTGTAGTTTCACACTCTATTTCTGGGGCTTGTTCTTCTTCATCATCACTATTCGTCTGGATCTCAATTCCATCATTTGAACAAGTAATCAAACACTTTGTTTTACACAACAAGTCTCTTCGCAGTAGGGATACTGGGCTTGAATCACAGACTGCAAATTTATGCAATCCCTGAAAATTGCTAATCTCGACTTGAACTGGATCTGTAATCAGGTTTGTCAAGTAAAGGGGCAAATTCAGAACCTCTGCACTTCTCACTTTATGGCGTGTCCACCAGGAATGAAACTCTGTGACCCATAACCTTTCCCTTCACATAGGGTCCTCTCTAATCTACTTCTGAGGAAGTCGCAAGCACACATGGCTCCTCATCTGAATTATATCTCGTCCATTCACCATTTATTCCATCCTCATTGTGTAACAGGAATTGATGCACTGTGTTACTTCTTCTGTTTTGCCTCGGACTTGTGACCTGTTGAGAAAGCATCATCTGTTGCTGCTCCATTGGGGCTTGAGGTATTTGAATTTTCTGTCCAGGTACCATGAGAACCTTCTGCTGTATCAGCTGCAACTGTGACACTCGTGCACGGGACATTTGCACCTGCTGCATGGGCTGAACATTTTGCATTTGATTCATATTATTCTGAAAATTTGGATTGGGACCTCTCACTCTCTGCAACACCTCATCAATCAGCTTTGCTTGCCAGCAAGTCAAATGACTCTTAATCATCTGGCTAATTTCAGGTCTCAACCCTTCCACAAATCTGAACACAAAATGTAGCATATCTTTAGTCTCTATTGTTTCTGTACCACTTGCTTGAATGCCTGCAACAATCTCTCATAATACGCATGTATTGATTCTTTTACTTCCTGAGCTGTCTTGTCAATTTTCTGCCAATCAATATTCTTGGGTGAAATTCTCGATTTCAGAAACTCAGACACCTTACAGTAATATTTTATTACCTCAGAAGACGGTGCACCTGTATTTTTATCTCTCTCCGGTTCACTTGTTGGCCAGTCTACACTCCTCTTGCACTCGATCCACAGATCAGCTGGAACTACTATCTCTAGTAATGCGTTCAAGTCTTCCCACAAAAACCTTGCAAGTTTCAAGAACCTGTCTGTCTGCTGATACCACTCTACAGGCATTTCTCTCAATTTTGGATAATCATTTGTAAATTACAGAATGTCACTTCTGCTCCAAGGGACATGAGCAAAATTCCCCCTGGAATCTCTCTTATTGGTAAAATCTTTACTGGATCTTTATCAAACTGCTCATTTTCAGTCAGCTCCAAAGAATCCTTTTTTCTCTTGTCTACTTTCTTTACCCATCTGCCTTCCCAATTGTCTAATGCTCCCCAAGTCTGAGCACTCTGCAGCAATTCTTTAAGGTGTGCCTTCATTCCAGCCGACCTCATGTGTTCAAAATCTTTTGCCTTGAAATCTAATATGTAACTCCTCTTCAAATGCCTTATTTTCACTATCTCTATATCGTATTTCTCTGCCAACTATGCTAATCTCTGATGCAACCTGCTCACTCTCTCGTAATCTTTGGGCACAAATATCTCAATTCTGCCTCTGTGTAGGATTCTAACCGATTCACCTCCATCGTTCCCTCAATGAGTTCACCCGCTTCCATGCTTAGCCTAGCACAATTCAAATACTCCTCTCCTTTAGGGGCAGTATGCGGGGGTACTCAGCTTGTCTAACCATTCAGTTAAGTGCTGAGCTGTCAGTCACTGTAACAAAATGTTACTTGCTTGGACCAGGGGCACCTGCTGTGCAATTGCATTTGGAGCCTGCGGTGTCAACAATTTCAAGTTCTGGCTAACATTTGTTCCTGTCACAGCATCTGTAAGTGCAATACGTGGACTAAAGTCTAACAATGATCTGGATCTGTCAAAAGTCTGACCCCACAGGAGAGACTACCCGAAGATGTTTGTTATGTCCCCCCCTCATTAGGCTCTGGCTCGTTGCTCCCTGCTCCCTGTTCACTTACAATCGGTTTCTTCTGTGCGAAAATTTTTACTGCTGGTCCAACAGTAATAAGTAGTGTATTAGCATCCGGGGCAACTGTGGCTCCTACACTCTGTGGGAGAGTAACTCCCATATTCTGATTCATTATTGGAGTTATGTCTGACTGTGTCCCTGTTACTGGAGTAAATATTGGCACTACCTGCTGCTGTACTTGGGGCAACAAAATCGGAGTCGGCTCAGTCTAAACCAGCATTGGTCTCGGAATCACCTGCTCCGTGGGCACCACTAAGTTCGAAGTAGTTTCCATAATGGGCATATCAGGATATATTCTCTGTACCTGTGGTGGTTGCATCTGGGTCTGCACTACAGGAGTAGTAGGCACATTAAGACCACTTTGCACTGCATTCTGTGTCATGTTAGCATTAACCTGCACCAGACTCGCTGTACCATTAACCTGTGTCGGGGCTGTCGGATCAACACTAGTACTCGGACCACTCTCATTTACTGTATATGGTGGTGGTCGATCTCTCAATAACTGTGTAATAAACTCCTCATAGTCCGAGTCCTCCTCCACTGTGGAAGGTTTTCTAGCCTCCTTACTCTCGTATGGACTTTTACTAGTTTTCCTAGTAGCTTTCCTACCTTCCTTCTCATTTTCCTGCGTTATTGCCAAAAACAACTTAGGGCCAGATGTAGCAAAAATAAAAATTGCGAGTTGATGCGAGTCGCAAATTGGAATGCCAGAAAAAAAAGCGATCCGATTTTGCGACTCGCAGCCGGACTCGCAACGCTGTGTGCGAGTCCGCAGTTTGCGAGGTCGCTGTTTGCGAGTGTGCAAAAACGAACTTGCAAATAGCGAGTGGGTGTTGCAAATTGCGAATACCTTCAAAATTGCTTGCAGATGCAGCAGAACACTCCAGAAAGCATACCAGAACACCCTGGAAACACTTCCTGGCACATGATGATGACATCACAGCCAGGAAGTTAACAAATACACCTGGGAGGAGGGCTCAACAGTGAGCAGTGTCTCTGCCACTCACAGTAGGGTGCTGAGGAGTGGTAGGCACAGCACCATGGACGCAGCAGGGACCAGCCAGGCTGGCAGGAGGGGCAGGAGATCATAGATAACAGCCAGGACAGATTCATGTGGCACATGGCGTTAATGTGCCACATGACTGGTTGGCATTTTCCTGCCCATGGACAATTTCAACTTGTATATAGTTTCTTCATGACATTAATAAAACAGTTATTTTTGTTCCACTTAACAAATGGTTAATAGGTGAGTATGGTGGGAGTTGACACGTACCGTCCAGAATATTGCGTTGCAATGTGGTCCCGTCTCAGTCTGCCTTGATTAGCTAGACTCCAATCCCCATGATGGCGATGTGGTTGTTCTTGCTCTTCATCATCAGGATCTGGGTCTGCAGGGGTGAGAGGTAGCCCACGTCGGGTGGCTATGTTGTGGAGGATGGCGCATGCGACCACAATTTTGAAAGCGGTAATGGGGGTGTATTGGAGGGCGCCTCCGCTGCGGTGGAGGCATCGGAATCTTGCCTTCAGGAGTCCGAAGGTGCGCTCTATGAGGTTCCTGGTCCTCTTATGCGCACTGTTGTATTGCCTCTCTGAATCATTGCTGGGTGTTAAAAATGGAGTCATGATCCATGGCCTTAGAGCATATGCACTGTCACCTGTTGGGCACAAAAGTACACTGTTAGTAAGTCCAGATAGTCGTGCACAGTGACCTGTGTGTATGTCTGCAAGGTGTATGCAGCTCTACCTAGGAGGTATCCGTCTCCAAACTCCCCACGTTCCAGGCGTTGATGTATCCCACTATGTCTAAAAATGTATGAGTCATGGGTACTGCCTGGAAACTTAGCTACGATGTCCGTGATGACGTAATGGGCATCACAAACAACCTGTATGTTGAGTGAGTGGGTACACTTTCTGTTGCGGAAAATATGTTCCAGATTAGCGGGGGGCATATTTGAATGTGTGTCCCATCTACACATCCAATGACATGGGGGAAGTGGGCAATGCGGTAAAAGTCCAGCTTCGTGCTGTTAATTTCCGCCTCATTCCTTGGTAAGTATATGAACTGAGACCTGTGCGCTACTAAGGCATCTAGGAATGCCCTGAGGAACCTTGACACTGCACTTTGGGATACCCCACCTGCCACGGCAATGACCCCCTGATAGCTCCCTGAGGCCAAGAGGTGCAGTGCGCATAGTACTTGCACATGCGTAGGGATGGCGCAGCCACGCAGAGTCTTGTGTTCTAGCTGTGGTTTTAGTAAATCTATTAATTCTAGAATGGCAGCGCTGCTAAGGCGGTATTTATCATAGATCTCCTCTTCAGTTTGCTGGAAAAGGGTCTGCCTTGTTCTATATATCTTCTCCTGTCTGTGGCCCCTCCTCCTCCTCTGCTGGGCTGCGTAGACTCTCCTCCTCACTGCTATCAGGTATATGTCCGCCATCTAGAGTGACCCAGATGCCTTCTGGGTCTCCTTTTATACTTTGGTAATGGTTACCACCTGCTCTGAGTTAGTGGTAAATGGGACATGCAAACTGGGCTTTTTGCGACTAGTCGCAATTTGCGAGTTGCAATTGCATAAGGTTTGCGACTCGCAAATTGCGACTTGCAATTTGCGGGTCGCAAAATGGGGTCGCAACGGATGCGACTCGCAAACGGGTCCCATCGCTTTTTGCGAGTCGGAAATGGGCTTTTTGCATCCCATTTCCGATTTTGCACTGTCGTAAATTGCGAATCGGCCCGTTTGCGAGTCGCAAACGTTTGCTACATCTGGCCCTTAATCCCTTGCAAAGTCTCTGTTCTCCATACCTTCTGAACATAATCCCATCTCGCCACCGCCAGAGTATTTTCTGCCTTTCTCATCCTCCACTCAAATTTCAATTGCTGTTGCTGTCTGGCTACCAACTCCCAAATCGCTAATGCCTGAAACTGTGTTGGCCTCAGAAGGGGCTTCGATTCATATAGCACTATCTGTAAATGCTCCAAAACCCTCAAATTTAACGTCCCATTTGTAGGAAATGCTAAACTCACATCTTTCTCTGTCAATTTCACCATTGCTTTAACCAAAGACATGGCGCGACACCTCTCTCTTCCATTACAATGTAAGCCGGTGTACCTTCCGGCGGTGTAGCCTCGCCTACACTCGCTGTAATATACATATCTCCCCTTAGAGCTCTCTTTAACGCTTAGAAAAACTTAATCTTTTACATTTTTTGTTTGCTCAAAATCAAACCAGGAAATTACTTTTAATCCCAAGATTCCTTTCACCCATGTTCTCAACCAATTGTCTCTCACGGACGGCTGCCAATCCGTGCGCGACCCTTCTCACAAACCGACCTATCCCAGCACGGCTCCAATGATGTCACACTCACACGTACTTCGGCTGACAAAGACTTGCGGCTTGTCCTCCTAAACTCCACTTCATGCAAAACTAATGCAAAGTATTGAGAGCACTAATTAAAAACCAAATACCAAAAACAAATCTGCTCGTTTACTACAGGAAAGGTGAAGCGATCACTTCAGAAACCTTACATATTTTTCACTGTAGGCTCTTCCCGCACTTACATCTACTCCTTCTTTCTTGGTCTCCCAGATTCACAAGAAAATTTCGACCTGCAAATTTTACTCTCAACTGATCAATGGGTCTGTCCTGGTGCACATAGGACTCGCCAAATCTTAGTCTAAATTTTCTCTCGCCCACTTTAACTCACACACTGACTTGCTGACCACACCCGATCAAACTACTAAACCAGATAAATTACAACATATAAACAAGTGTCTCATACACTTTTCAATATACTCCGGAGTCTTAGACCACGCACGGTCCATACATCAACAACCACCTGGACAATTTTTTAGCACAAAACGCCACACACATATGAAGTTCGACGACTTCCCTATTCTCACACTGCGGAGTATGCACACTGCTACTACAACTTCATTTGGAGTAGGCAAACTCCCTAAAATCCTTGGAAACCTCACAATTCACCTTCGATTTGCATAAACTGTAGAAGCGCCACCTATTTCACTCACTCTTTCACTAGAACGCTGGGAACATCCCCGAACAACCATTGGCAGGATCTGGGAAAGTCATTTCTGGGCTTAAGGGAACATCATTTTCTCTCCAATTATCATCATTGAAAAACAAAATCCAAATCTCAATAATAATGAACTCTCCAAGAACCAACTCATTGAGCTACTACCCTTTCTGGGAACACCTGTCACTCTGTACCAAACGTCTATGGCAAGCATCAGTCTGCTACCATAACTGTTAGCGCGTCAGATCTTAATACGTAAACTTACAAGGGGGACGCAAATAGGTCGATGAACCTTTTGACTCCCAATTAAGAAGTTCTTACCATAGCTCCAGTAGAGGAATCAATACACAATAATCAACAATCATAAGTAATCAATAAAATCAATAATCAATGGAATCAGTAATTGTCATGCACCATGACCTTTCAGTCATGAATAACCACACCTTTAGTACAAGTTTAGAATGTTTATTTCCCTATATTAACAATGCTAAGGTCATGTAGATGAATCTCAAAATCAAATGAAACACATACAGAAACAACATTGGTTGTCCAAAGCGGTGGAACAAACACAATCTAATCAAAGCTTGAACTACAACACATTTGAAAATTACGGTGCAAATCAATAGCAAAGTCAGCTGCGTCAACTAGATGAAATACATGAAGTTAAGCAGAAAAATCCATCAAGCATTAGTCTCTATTGTCTTAAGTCAAAATCCTTAACTAACAGCTGATTAGCATCAGCATGTTGGGTTTCATGCAAAACAATTTGGTAACACAAATTTGGAAAAACATCTAACTATGATCCATAGACAAAACAGCGCAGTTGGTACCTAGAAAAGAAAAGCAAATATGCATAATAATCACATTTCAATTGCATACCTGTCCTCAGTATGGGTCAGCAAAGCAGAATCAATCTTCGTCCTCAGGACATTAGTCGATCAGCAAGGCATCAGGTCTCAGGAAAATAGGGCAAAGCCATTAAGCATTAAAGTCAAGCACGTCTCTAGTAAAGACACATAACAAAGTAATAATCCTTCGGTCAGGAAATGTGGGCAGAAGACTGTCTTCTCTCAGAATGTTGGAATTAATGTCTGGCTCAGAATAAGCGTTGTTATACTAAAGTCACCTAAACTATCCCCTAATTCCCTATTGGTCAGTTAATAATATGTTCACACTCTGTCCAATAAAACTACTATAACAAATCTATGAATTCTAATATTTCTCAGTTCTCATATTGTTGATTGGTTCATCTTGCAATGTCTTCATCATCCGGCTTGTCAGGTAACAATATTGTTGCAGCTTCCACTCTAGTCAGTATCTTCATTGTTCTTGTCCTGGGAAAGTCAGTCTGACACACATTACACATAAAATGTTGCAGTAGCAAGAACATCATCTCCTGGCAGTCAGTTCTCATGAAAAGCTTCAGTTATGAGCACATTTGACCAATAAAATAGACATTTCACAGTTTAATTCTCTTGGTCAGCATTTTTATTAAACACTAAGTAATACAGCTTTTACATGAGGCCTGGCAAGATAGGCCAAGACACTCGCTAAGTTAAGGCCTACAATTAATAAAGCTAAAGAATACTTCATAACCCTTAATATGACATATTACTGCATTAGTCTAACGCATATTCAATATTTCATAAGTATTAACCATCAATTAGTACATTTCGTTAACATTGGTGGGCATT
The DNA here is from genome assembly GCF_031143425.1 of Pleurodeles waltl. Taxonomy (NCBI): domain Eukaryota; kingdom Metazoa; phylum Chordata; class Amphibia; order Caudata; family Salamandridae; genus Pleurodeles; species Pleurodeles waltl. The sequence continues at coordinate 594,197,508 of NC_090439.1, forward strand.
CTTCAAGATCACATTTCCAAATGTGTGCATTATTTTTCTATGTTATTTCATTTTCTACATAAACTCATTATTTAAAATACATAAACACTCATTAATAATTCTTTTTAAAACACCTGCGCTAGCACTACTGTAAAATGGGCCGCAGTACCCTCAAAGCATGAGGTATGAGTTACACTTATTTGCTCATTGGGAATTGCGGAGCCCGCCTCTAAACACATCAATGAGATCTTCAGAACATCATTAGTAGCACTAATAATATCTAGTCGGGCCAAAGCCTTATTCCACTGCAGGTGGCGTTTGTCATTAGCCAAACCAATTCCCACGGGTGGTATAGCTGGGGTAATGATCATAAACATTTGATTGCACAGAGCGGACATATGGACTGAGGGTGGGTAATGATCGCTCTCAGTTCTCTCAATAACTGCCATATCAATGACTAGGTGCCACTATCTTATATCAACTAAGCCAAAATGAATTCTGCTAATGTGGTTGACCTTGCTATAAGTATGGCAACCCTTTGTATTTAATCCTACCATTGAGTGCTCTGAGCCCACATTCAGTAGTCAAAGACTTCACCTGAACGGCAACTTGCAACCACCTTTTGATGGGCGGAATGTCCAGGGCAGAAACAGATCATACCTGATCTTCCTCATGAGTAAACCCAAGATCATCCCAATCAAGAGGTTCAAACATGACATTGAAATCTCCTTCCACAATGATTTTATTATGCTGGGAACATTTCTGTAGAAATGTCTCCAGGACACAAAGGGGTTCCGGAAGCCGAACCTCCCCTGACCCCACTAGTATAGATGTTAAAAATAATCACAACTGCGTTTTCCCCAAATGATAACCTAAGACCTAATAAGTCAGGGGAATCAATGGATAGCTGAGATATGTGACAATTTAATGATGTTCTGGCCCAAATAGTTAAACCACCAGAAGGCCTACCCCTGGCACTAGAAAGAGGAGGAATATAAAAATGCAAATAACCAGACTGAAAAAGTGGATCAATCAACCATGTCTCCTGGAAGAGACATAGGTCATGTTCCTCAATAAAACAAGTAAAGGTTGAAAGGGGGAGAACAGATCTCAAGCTTGCCACGTTCCAGGAAACATATCACACCCCAACGCTTTGGGGAGCTGCCCTAACCATAGATGTGATATTTGCACGATTGGCTACCTGATTTTGATTTGCCAGATGAAATTGTTGGGGGGGAGCTGCAGTGCTATCACAATTGTTCAGTAGGTCCTGGGTTGACTGGTGGAATCTATCTAGGGGAGCTGACCTGACCATAAATGTAATCTTCTCACAAGTAGTTGGCCGATCCTGAATTAACAGATGAGGCTGATGGGGGGAAGACAGTGCGATGTTATCACAACTGAGCGATTGGTCCTGAGTAAAAGAGCATTCTGGGATATGTAATCCCCCTCCTGAAGTTAGTGTATCCCGTGCTGCGGTGGGCTCCCAAGCAATTTATAGTGCTCATTGGTGTGGTGAGTGGGAGCAGCTGTGCCAGAAAATGGCTGCCTCCTGGGCCAAAGAGCAATCTGGGATATGTAGTCCCCCTTCTGAAGTTAGGGCGTCCCGCGCTGTGGTGGGCTCCCTAGCGCTTTAAAGCACTCGTTAGTGTGATGAGTGGGAGCAACTGTGCCAGAAAATGTCCCCCTCCAGCGGCCAAAGAGCAGTATGGGATATGTAGTCCTCATCCTGAAGTTAGCATGTCCTGCGCTGCGGTGGGCTCTCAGGCACTTTATAGTGCTTGTTGGTGTGGTGAGTGGGAGGAGCTGTGCCAGAAAATGGGTGCCTCCTGGGGCCAAACAGCAGTCTGGGATATGTAGTCCCCCTCCTGAAGTTAGCGCATCCCACATTACGGTGGGCTCCCCAGCGCTTTATAGCGCTCGTTGGTGTGGTGAGTGGGAGAAGCAGTGCCAGAAAATGACCGCCTCCTGGTGCCAAAGAACAGTCTGGGATATGTAGTCCCCCTCCTGATGTAAGCACGGAGCTTTCCAAGGCTTTTCAGAGGGATTTTGGCACCCGTTTGGAAGATGTCCATTACGGTGAAAGTTTTGGTTGGTTCGATATTGTGAGGTACTCAGATGCACAGATGATAATGCAAATGCCACTGCTTTGTAGTACAAATGTGGTGGTGTGTTTGTACACCTCTAGCGCAGTGGACGCTGTTTCTCTGATGCCTTTTTAGGTCCCAGCTAGACAGAGCAAGCACTGTCTCTAGGAGACATGTTGTTTACTGTTAGTGGGCTACAGCCCGCTCACAGGCTTGCCATTCGTTAGCTGAAACATCGTTCTCATATCTTTCATTGCATTTTGCGACGCCATGCATGCATCGTACCTCTTCTTGTAGAAGGCCCTCCCCTAGAGAATGGACCAAGTACATGTGTCTATTCATTACTCCTGTTTTTGGAGCTACTTTTTAAATTGTGTTCAAGCACTTCATACAAGTGCTTGTGTTTTCACTCACTCTTTCCCCTCCCAGTCGCCCCGTGTTCGGTGTTGCTTCTTTTCCCCTCCCACTTGCCCCCCCATCCCTGTTACTTCTTTTATGCCTCACCCCTCTGCCCACATCTGTTTCTTATTTACTTCACCCCCGCCACTGACCCCGGTGCCCTTGAGTTGTTAACTTCTCGAGCTACTGAAATGGTAAAAGAACTGAGCCAGTTCCAGTGGAACCATCTTTAGCACTGAATTTGCCATAGACAAGAACGTAATTCTCTGAAAGAATCACAACTTCTTCTCAATCCTTATACATAACCTTGCTCCCTGTGTTCCTGCCTCCACTGATGTAGCCTGGCTACTGCAGTTGCAGATAGCGAGTGGGATGGGCCTATGTTGGCAGTGCCAGAGAGATTTGTAGCTTGATTTCCAGTAGAATGCCTGTAATGTTGTGAAATTACAGATGGAGGTGCTGACTACCAGCACAGTGGATTGCAATCCGCAGCTCAAGTAGGAGCTGATGTGGCCCAGATTCAAACAAAGGCGGCTGGCAAATTCAAAAAGTGGTGGTGTGGGTAAAACTTAAATGTGCTAATAACGGATGCTAGATGCTTTATAAATAGAATTTGCCTTGATCACCTCTGCAATACAGAATAAAAGCAGTACCAGGATTGTCTGGGGCAGGCAAAGACAATGCTCCAAGAGAGTCTGATGGAGCTGCCTCTCTGCTGTGTCACATCCGTGGTAACATTGCTTCTGGAAGCCTGAACTGCATTTGTTAGGCTGGCCACAGTGAAAACTACAGCCAATCTGACATGCACAGTTCAGTTTACACTGCCTCAGCTTCTAGTGGTCATCCCAGCCTGTCCTTGCTGGGAAAGAGCACTGTAGCCCCGCCACTAACAGGCAAAAAAATGAATGCAGGTTCAGGAGAAATACTTAAAGGAAATAAATGTGTTAAAAAGGATTCTGTGTCTGGTTCGGTGGCTCACTGCAGGTGGTCAACGCCCCCACGCTCCCACAGAGGAACCACCCCTGGATTCAAATCCCTGAAATCATTCACCTCACCAGCATGATTAAGAGACAGCTGTTGGAATCTGTAAGGCTCATTGACATAGAGGCACTGCAGCACAGTAGGTGTCATGCAAAAATCAACTCTTAATTTTTATTTATCTTTAGTTATGCTAATGAGGCAGGTCTCTGCTGAGAAACACCTTTTTTTGAGAGGGGACGAAAGGAAGGCCACTGGTCCCTTATAGTGATGCAACGTAGAATCAGCCTTGCTGCCTTGAAAACAGCTGTGCAAGAAGACGCTGCACTGTTAGGGACTCAGACAGTCCACCCCACGCTGACCACGTGCACTGATGGTGAATTCACACCAACCACTGCAGGCCCATGATCCCCTAGCAAAGATCACAAGGGACCCTCTATCAATCAGTGGAGACTCAACAGCAACAACAATCCTGCTGGTTCAACATTGAGTACTGCAATCATATGTTGTGCAAACCATACACCCAAAAACTGCAGGTGCAACTCTAATCCCTGTAGCCAATGCATTTACAAATGCAAGGCAGTGCCTCATGCTCCATATCCACCCCTGTACACACACACACCCACCACAGCATGCCTCACAGTGACAGGGCCCCTGAAGCTCTTACACCCACCACAGTAAGCCTCACACCAGCACTCACTTTTTTTCCATTATTTCATTGTTATATTGCATTAAACATCATTCCACACAGAGGTTAAGCTTAGACACCAATCAAAAAAGCCAGCCAATATTATAATTGGGACAATCACAAACATAATTATTTACCAGCACCTCTAACCATGAATAGCGTGCAACCCACGTAGCACCAAATATTACATATTAGTCTAAGCGATGAGATCTGGAGAAGACATAGATGATAATCAAATGCAGCATTTTGGAATTGCATTCAAAACAATCTCGCTGATGCCCCTATATCTGTGGGCCTGGCCTTCACAGGCTGCATCTTTGAAAAAGGTTTAGCATTAGTATTACAGACAACAACACTCCTGAACCAGTTCTCCTGTGTCGGGTACGGACCCTTCATTCAGTGGAGGGATATCTTTTTCACTTGTATCAGAAGTATCACCGCCAGGCAATGTACAGACTTAGGAGTGTTAGCAACATAATCCAACATAGTAATGCCAAGCATGTTTGGAATCTCCCACCAAAGAACACGGGATATCACATCCAAAAACCCCTGCCAGTAATTGCCAACCAAACAACACCTCCATGCTAAATGGAAAAAAAGTCAGCCCTGTTATTCAACATGGCCAAATGACATTGACAACGCCAATAGCTCTTGGATTGCTGAGACCTATTGTCTTTTCCAATACTTGTTTATCAAGTTCTTGGATTTGCTGCATTTGACGGTCCGCCGCGGTGTTGTGTCAGTGGATTTCAGCTGCTGGGCATGATGGGAGTGCTTGTGCCCATATTTGTCAAGGCGATTTCTATTTATTTTGGCGTGCCAACTAATATTTGCACTACATACACTTGCAAAATGGTTATCTCTTCCATATCTCTCCCATTCTTACCAACAGTGAGGCACGCACCTGGGTGCACAGCGACAGTCATATCATGCCTTCTCACTTTCTGTCGATGGTAGCTGCTTCTTCTGCTTGGTATCCCCCACAGATTATTTGGTGTGCTTGTTGAAGAGTTCTGTTCCCTCCTGCCTCCATGGTGACAGTATGTGTTACTGCCTTGGCTTCAGTTATAGCCATGCAAAGTATTTAATCAAATGTGTAGGTGTCTTTTTGGACTCTGCTGTGAAATTCTATTGGATAGCGCCCTTCAATGATTCTAAGAATTCTGGGCAAGATCTACCTTACAGCGATGATCAACCGTAGAGAAAGAGAGCTTAGAAGTTCAAAGAAGGGAATTAAATGAATGAATTGACCTTATAACATAGGTAATAGATCTTGCTGATTTATTTTGTTCACAAAGAACTGAACAAGCACTAGCAAATATAACAGTTGTCGCCTTTCTCAGTGCATCCACAGTACCACACAAAACACAAAAATGCACACAAAGATGAAGACAGAGAAAGGTTTATAGGCCTGATAGATGTCGGTCGAGGGGAATACTCCATCACAAACGTGACGGATATCCCGTCCGCTTGATTACGATCCCATTATATCCTATGGGAATCGTAATACAGCGGACGGGATATCCGTCACGTTTGTGACAGAGTAATCCATCCGCCATCATCTAAATCAGGCCCTTAGACAGTACCATGCACACACATACACAGACTAATTCATACACAGACACCTTTACACACGGACAGCTTTAAACATTGATAACCACATGCGCAGACATCTATGGACACAGACAACACATGTACAGACACGTGTGCACATAGATAGCACTTTCTAGTGCTTGTGCACTAATACCCATGAACAGATGCAGATACGAACCGATGTTTGTAAATAAAAAAATACTTTCAATTATTGTACAGTTGATAATCTCATCCATTCTAGGTCTGCCCTGACAGTCTCCAAAGGAGTGCATGAATTGCAATGCACAAGAAAATATTTTGCATCCTAGATGTACACTAAATCTACATACATTAAATTATTTATCTCGTAGAAGTATTTCATGTAGAGAGCACTCGGTTTCTGCTTTTCTGTTTTCACTGCGATATGTTTTTTTTTATGTTTTAGTCAGTAATAAAAATGCAAGCCATGTCCATTGGTTTTCCCATATTTATTTGTTTTTTCAGTGAATCAAATGTATTTTGGTATTTTTACAAACAGTAGGCAACACTTTCATTCTGGCGGACCAAATCTGATTGTTTCCAACTCTTTCTTGAAGGCAGGATGGCTTTATATTTGCTGACATTGTAGTGACAACTATTCTAGAATTTTGGTGCAACGGAAATAAGTGAGCGTACTTCACAAAATTTCTGCTGAAGGTGACGGAATAGAACGTTCTTTGAGTGAAGTGGTCCTGAAGTCCTAGATTTGAGAAAGGCTTTAACAAACATTTTCATTTGCCTGTTTGTATAATTTTCATAGCAGGCAATGTATCTCATGAAATACATTTTTTAAATGTTGGTACCATAAAGAAGCGCAGGCATCCAGAAAATGCAAATGGGCTGTGAGAGCAATGCCTTTAAAGCTTTTTCTGAAGCCAGATGTTCCTTCTAATAGCGCCCCCACAAAACACATCAACAGACACATCATCATGTTGAGAAAGCTGAACTGCAGTTTCGTAACATACCATGTGCATTCCTTTCTCATGTAATCATGCGCCAAGGAGGCAATTTCACATGACAACTTGATTTCCTTGTTCTTATATCTCAAAATGCAATTGGTGTGAATAAAATGCTGCAGGTGGCATTCAAAAAGCCAAATCTAAAATCTTTCCTCCAACATTTTAAATTAGAGAATAGACTTTCAGTGCGGTGGAATTTGCTTTAAATATGTATAAGTGCAAACGACAGTCTTTAATTTCCTTCATCCAGTAAATAATACACTTTTATGCTGCCACATCCAAGACAATCTTATGCACCTCCATAGTTTTTGAAAGATAGACTCTTAGCCAAAAGATACTTCCTCATCTTTAGATTGGCAAAGCGTACATATCAGATAATGAAAGGAGCCTGCAAGATGGATAACTTGAGTTGTTTTGCAGTGTTCCAGCAGGGCCACCTCAGCTTTTCAGCCTTACAGTTTTGATAGATTGACTACGATTAAGTTGGATAAGGGTTATATTTGTCACTTATAGCACTCAAAATGGTATTAGAAAAGTTCATATCATAGAAGCTAACGGCAGCTTTTGGAAGCAGGTAGATCTCCATCACTTAGATTGTTAAAGCCACGTCAGCCATATGGGCGTTTATAGTCAAAAGGTAATCACTGGGTTTCCTTATCATTCTTACTCCATCTTCCTCTTCCAAGGCAGTATTAAAACACAGCTTCCTCCGCCCTAGATACACCCTTATCTACTGCTTCGTCTGGACAGAGAAGGTCAGAATGAAACAAGCGCTCTTAGTTGGGCAAAAAGATGCTTTCAAGTAATTTTCTCTCTTCAGACAAACCATAACAACATATTGGTGTTGTGCTGTCACTTTTGTTAACTATTCTGCTATTGAACACTGGAAGATCTGACTGCGCTGCCACCAGAATCAGTGTATTGTATTATTTTGCATTGTATTGAATTTACATAGAATTTATATAACATTTACTACACCTGAATAGCCATTAAAGAGATTTTTGAAACTCTGGACCCAAAGATTAGTAATTAATCCAGTTGCCACTAGTTAATCTTGCTTATTAATATTCTTTTTCTTCTTCGTCTTATTATTATTATTATTATTATTATATTCATATTAATATTCTTATTAATTGTCTTGTGCTCTCCACGAATTAGCTGCATTTACTTAAGTTTACTTGTGGTACTTTAGATTAGTAGGAGTTAGGTGGGTTTAGTAGTGGGGCTGTTCGAGTTTAAGCATATGGTTTGTAGTATGAATAAATAGTTTAAACAAGATTAGCTATTGTTAGATTGCAGGAATATGGTTTCAAAGAAGGTGAAGTTATCATCTATGAAATGAAGGTGTTGGCAGTTTGTAGAAATACAACAGATATTAAGGCAGATGGACATTCAACTTGAAGTAGGACCAGGGAGGCCCATAGGCTCTAGCAATAGCATTAGTTTAATACCTGCCCTGGGCAGACATAAAAAAATGGCGCTAGAATGGAGCAGTGAAATCTTGTAAATTTCACTGCGCTATGTTTTTGGGCCTCCCTGCGGGGGAATAACCCCCCTGCATACATTATACCTGTTACAGGTATAATGTGAGGCAAGAGTTTACACAGTGGTGCAATGCTAGCCTTGCGTCAGTTTGTAAATATGGTGCAAGGTGAGTGCCTGATTAGTGCCACTGTAGCGTAAAAAAAATGCCACTACGTCGGTGCTAAGAGGCGTAAGGGGCTTGTTCCAATGCCCCTAAGTGCGCCAGATGCCGAATTTTATTACATCCCCTTCAGCATCAGTTGTTTGTCTTCATATTGGTTAAGTAAAGCCTGTGCTGGGAATGGTGTCAATGAAGGAGAATTGTACTTGCTGCTTCCCTACCCTGTCCTTTTGTGATTCCTTTACACATAGCTTTAAATATAATGTGTGACTTATCTCTGTTCCGTCTCCCACCCAATTTGGGATGCATATTTTGAGCTAGTGAGGTCTGTTGTTAATAGCATGTATAGTCATGAAATTATGTGGGTGTTACTTTCGTTTAAAGCTTTTCAAAGTCTAATAGGGTGGAGTAGCTGCCTCTTTAATCTCCTATTGTAAGTCGCAGTGGCTATCGTGGGTATATCTAAAGCCTATATTTTCCCCCAAGGTATAATCTTTCTTCATTTGCTTAAAGGACTTTACTTCTGTATGACTGAATATATTGCTTATTTTGATAAACTTCTCCTCTCTCCAACTCTTTAAAGCCACCCTGTTCATACCTGGTGTAAAGTCCAGGTTCTGGAACAGCAGTCTAAAGGGGTTTCGTAAGCCCAAGCCTTTCCCCAATAGAATCCTCTATCTTTACTGTGGCCTTTGTTGTGGGGGAGTTAGTCAGGTTAACAGATCTGGATCTTGTTTTTGCCAAGAGAATTCCAAAGGAAGCATCCTGACAAATGGTGATCTATAAACCACCAGTGGTGCTCTGATTCTCATCCAGAGCATTCTGATAGGATGCTCAAATGTGTCGGCTGGTAATGGACTTGGAAGTGCGGGATCCCAAGCCTGCCACACGCCATTGGTCAGAATGAATATCTCGCAGCAATTCTGTATTTTAATTTGCATCTATTAATGAACTCCAGACAAGCCTTTTGTAGCTGTCTCATGATTTCAAGATCAACCTTGAAGGAGATGGCTTTGTACATAAATAGCACCCTTGTCAGTATGTTCATCAGAATGGATTATATGCGTCCTTGGTATGAGAGCAAACCTCCATGCCAGCTTTGTACATCCCTCCTAATTCCCTAAGCATTATAGGGAAGTTATCAAAATGAACTGCCTCTAATATGAGCCCCAGGTTTATCCCAAGGTACTAAATAGTCTCATTCACTGTTTGAAAGGGGGGACTGCTCTTTCAGCCACTGCACAATGTTGAGGCCTGCCTCCTCAGACTTGGAAATATTTATTTTAAATACCAATACTCCACAGAAAGCTTTTAATTAATTCAGTAACAGGATGAGGGAAGCTGTTGGACTGGCCAACCAGATCAAGATATCATTGGTGAAAAGAGAGAGTTTAAACTCGTCTTTACCCAGTGTGACCCCTCAGATGTTTAGGTGGACTGAATATGCTAAGAAAGCACTGTAGATAAAGAGCAAAAAGCAAAGAGACAGCAGTCCCTCCTGCCTCATCCCCCACTCTATATGCACAGCGTGTAAACCAATTCCATTGACAATCTTCACTGTCGTTTAGTATATCCTGCTAGAGCCATGATAATGTAATGGTCTCTTATTAATCTTTCTCTTAGTACTGCCTTCAGAAAATGTCAATCCACGCTATCAAATGCCTTTAGGTATAGAGAGGCCTCTGTAACACAGGATCCGTATATTTATTCTGTCAATGAGATGTAGAACCTTTTGTGTTATCCCCTCTTGGGAATGAGTCCTACTAAATCAGGGTGAACCATGTCTTGCATAGAATGCTGCAACCGGTTTTCTATTATTTCTGTGTAATTTTTAAAAACAACATTTAATAAAGGGATTGGTCTATAGGAGCCATATTGTTCTTGTTGCTGCCCTCTTTTGGGAATAACCAACACTGTTGTCTCATTTATGATTGGCTTTACTGCTCCTGTAGAGGCTCTATGTAAGAAATTTAGGCCCTCATTACAACCCTGGCGGTCTGTGATCAAGAGGCGGTAATACTGCCAACAAGCCAGCGGTAACAAAAATGGAATTATGACCAAGGCGGGAAACCGTCAACACAGACAGCCACTTTAACACACCGACCGTCATGGCGGTAGCCACAAGCACCACGGCGGTAACCCCCAACAGTCAGACGGAAGACAATGTACAGCCCACTATATTACAATAGGCCTATCCGCCACCTTTTCCGGGGCGGTACCAATGACAACAAAAGCACGGCGGAAACAGATCTCAGAAGTCAAAGGACTCACCTCTGGAGACTCAGAGAAGAACCACGCCGCCATGGAGCCCGAACTGCAGGTTTTCCCCATGCTGGTCTACCTCCTCCTATATCAGGAATATCAACACCGGCAACGACGACCACAGTGAGTACTGCCACCTAGCACACAGGGGAGGGGGAGGAAAAAGAGAGTGAAACACACAAGCAACACGCAACACCCCCACCCCTAATATCATACACACAAACAGATGTAACAACATTACACATCCACCCCATACCCCTCAGGAATAATGCAAGGACAAAAGGAAGTGATTGAAGTGAGTGTAATAAGATAAAATTCTAGAAATACGTCCTCAAAATTCAAAACAGCATTTACATATATACAAATGGAGAGACACTGCCCAGTCCATAATGTCTGTGGGCCACAGGGCCACATCACATAGGCCAAGGCCCCACCTTACACCTGCATCAACACGGAGAGAACACTGCTCGGGCATCAGGTCGAAAATACACAGGCACTTCAGGGGGATGGGGAATGAGGGGGCACCTCAGCTGGAAGATTGTACAACACCACTGGTCCTGGACGGGGCTACATGCCCTGTGCACTGTCCTGGGGAGTGCAAAGCCACAGTCTCTCAAGTGGGTGGTCTGCCCACTGCTTGGTACTGGGGAGTGCTAAGCAACAGTCTCTCAAGTGGGTGGTCTGCCCACTGCTTGGTCCTGGGGAGTGCAAAGCCACAGTCTCTCTAGTGGGTGGTCTGCCCACTGCTTGGTCTTGGGGACTGCAAAGCCACAGTCTCTCTAGTGGGTGGGTTGCCCACTGCTTAATCCTAGGGAGTGCAAGGCCACAGTCTCTTTAGTGTTTGCCTTCTTCCACTGGTTCTGGAGGGGGCCTTGTGCCTAGTGTGCTTCATCCTGGCAAGGAGGGGGTGAGTGAATGCCTTCTTCCACTGGTTCTGGAGGGGGCTTGTGCCCAGTGTGCTTCATCCTGGCAAGGAGGGGGTGAGTGGATGCCTTCTTCCTTTGGTCCTGGAGGGGGCTTTGTGCCCAGTGTGCTTCATCCTGGCACGGAGGGGGTGAGTGGATGTCTTCTTCCTCTTGTTCTGGAGGGGGCTTTGTGCCCTGTGTTGCAGATCCTGAGGAGTGCAAGGTCACAGTCACTCACCTGGGTGTCAGACCCACACGATGTGCAGTGGGCAAGATGCATTACACTCCATGGAGGCAGGACTACACACTGCCCTCCGGCGGCAACGGCTGCTCAGTGGTGGCAGTGCAAGTGCTGGTGTCGGTGCTGCCAGTGGTGGGGGGAGGGTCCAGTCCTTCCCATGCAGCCTCGGACAGCTGCCCACTGGGGCTGCTGCTGCTGGCAGTGGCACTGGCGGCGCTGCTGGTGGAGGCGCAGGTTGCGGTGCTGATGGCGGTGCTGGGGGTGGTGCTGGCAGTGGTGGGGAAGGCTCCAGCCCCTCCCCTGCAGCCTCGGACGGCTGTGCACTGGGGCTGCTGCTGCTGGCAGTTGTGCTGGTGGTGGTGCTAGCAGTGGTGGGGGGAGCCTCCAGCCCATGCCCTGCAGCCTTGGACGGCTGCCCACTGGGGCTGCTGCTGCTGGCAGTGGCACTGGTGGCGTTGCTGGTGGCAGTGCAGGTGGCGGTGCAGGTGGCGATGCTGATGGCGGTGCCTGTGGCGGTGCTGGCAGTGGTGGGGGGGAGGCTCCAGCCCTTCCCCTGCAGCCTCGGATGGCTGAAGCTCCTTGGTTGGTGTTAGGGGCTCAGATTCAGTCACAGCACCAGGCCTCCTGTCCCTCCTGCCTGCAGGGGCAGGCCCTTTGCCCTTGCTGTCTGGTGGTGCCTCCTTGCCCTTCCGCTTGCTGTCTGGTGGGGCCTCCTTGCCCTTGCTGTCTGGTGGTGCCTCCTTGCCTTTTCCCTTGTAAGCTGGTGGTGCCACCTTGCCCTTCCCCTTGTAAGCTGGTGGTGCCTCCTTGCCCATCCCCTTGTAAGCTGGTGGTGCCTCCTTGCCCTTGGCAGCTGGTGGTACATCCTTGGCAGCTGGTGCAGGCACACTGCCAGTGCTGATGGGTGTTTCCTTGGAGCCTCTCACACCTGCACTAGCTGCTGTAACTACAGTGGCCGTATACTGGGTGGCTGAGGTGCTAGCCTGGGTTCTGCCCACCCTTGCCCGACATGAAGGACAGGGGGGTAGGGAAGAGGTCAACGGCGGAGAGGAAAAGCTTCTTAGGGACATTGGGGTGGGAAGAGGGTGAAGGTTTGGGAGTGGAGGAAGAGAAAGTGGTTGTAGGAGGTGTCTGTCTGCTGTGTTTGGGTGTAGGTGCATGGGCTGGATGCTGTTGTGAGGTGGATGGCTGTTGGGTGTCTGAGTGCCTGCGTTTGTGTACTTTGGGAGGAGGGGGCACAGACACAGCGGGAGAGGACACAGGGGGCGTGTGCATGGATGTGGGGGTGGAGACTGCCAGTGAGGGGCGTGTAGTGATAGGCGTGATGGTGATGGAGGCAGTGGGTGTGGATGTAGTGCATGCAGGTGTGAGTGGAGACACTACTGGGAGGGAGGTGGACGACGAGGTGGAGGGAGACACAGTGGAGGCAGTGGATGTTGTTATATTAGCATCTGGATGGTGTTTGTGTGAGTGACTGTGGGAGGATGTGTGGTGCTTGTGTTTGCCTGAGCCACTTCTGTGTGTTGTCTTGGGTGCATGCTGGTCTGATTGTGTGGTTGGGATAGGTTGGGGTTCAGGGGAATGGGACTTGGCAGAGGAAGTTGGAGGGGGAGTGCTAGAGACAGGAACAATGGCTGCCATCAGGGAGGAGGCCAGAGCCTGGAATGATCTCTGTTGGGCCACCACGCCAGAGTGAATGCCCTCCAAGAATGCATTTGTATGTTGCAAATGCCCTGCCAGGCCCTGGATGGCATTCACTATAGTTGACTGCCCAACAGAGATGGATCGCAGGAGGTCAATAGCCTCCTCACTCAGAGCAGCAGGGCTAACTGGGCAGGGCATGAGGTGCCTGGGGCGAAGGAGATGCCCACCCTCCTGGGTGAGCGTGCACAGGAAACTCACTGAGGGGCTGCTGGGAAGGCGGTACTGGTACGGGGGTGGCGGCTGTACCTGTAATTGGGGTGGCCACAGAGGTTCCATTGAAGGAGGTATCACTGTCCGAACTGTCCTCTCCTGTCTCTGACTTGGTGCTCCCCTTGCCCTCCGTCCCACTGGTGCCCTCACGGTCGATGGATTCGGCCTCCTGGGCCATGTGGGATGCAGCTCCCTCCATCGCCGGTGCCTCTGCTGCTCCACCAGATGATGCTCATGCACATAAGGACAGGATGACAAAAGAATAAGGGGGGAAGAGACAGTGAATACACTTGGTCAATGGCAGCAACAACACCACTGTTGGCATACACAACAAACAGGGAACAGCCCTACGCACTAGGAAATGCACTACCAGTCACAATGCTAGTCGCCATGGACAGTTATATCTAACGCCAGTTGCAGCATACCTGAGACCCACAGAGCCCTGCCTAGTAGTGGATGCCCACTAGCTTGGTTGGAGGTGGAGTTCATCAGCCTCTGCCCAATATGGAACCTACCCTGCAATGTTCGGCCTGGCCTTGGGGCACCAAAAGGCACACATCCCACACCCAGAGACCACCCCACCATGCGCAAGTAGTATATTGGGAACTGTACTCACCCCCTTGTGGCTGCTGTGATGCCCTCAAGCGCCCATCCAGCTCTGGATAGGCCACCGCCAGTATGAGGAACATCAGGGGGGTCAGGGTTCGACGGGCACCCCTTCCTCGTTGGGAGGCCATCCCCAGCTGGGCCTCCGCCGTCTTCTGTGCCTGGCGTCGCAGGTCCTTCCACCGTTTGCGACAGTGGGTGCTCCACCCGCCATAGACCCCCCAGGGTCCGCACATCCTTGGCGATGGCACGCCATATACCCTTTTTCTAATGGGTGCTGACCTGCAGAGGAAATACACATAGAAAAAGGATATCAGTCATACCGTCTGGCCTGTTACACTAATGGCCCACCATATCCCTCCCATACCCTTACACACATACATTGCCCACCATACATGCAGCACGCAGCCCAGCACCCCTCAACCACCCCCCTTTACACGAGGCCCTCACATGCAGCACTCCATGCATTCATGCCCCATGCATCATGCTCACAGTGTACTCACCTGTTGGTCTGGAGGCCCATACAGCATTCGGTAGTGGGGTAGGACCCCATCCACCAGTCTCTCCAACTCCGCAGCGGTGAAGGCGGGGGCCTTTTCCCCAGTGACACGAGCCATGGTCGGTTCCAGACACAGGTCACAGAAGCACTTGCAGTGTAGGTCCTCTCCTGTTGAAGGTCAGGTAGCAAGTGAGTGAACAGATAGAAAATGGCAGTCACATCCACAGTGGTGCGTACTGTCACCGCTGGCGTACATCACCATTGGCTACTGTAACCCATAGGGCCCAATGTTAACCAATGAGGGGTTGCACGGCGGTACTTGACCGCCTCCTGCAACGGCACAAAATGTCAGCGGCATTACCTCATTTCCACCTGTCCATCCACACAGGACAGGCGGCTGCCATTTCAGGGGGTGCAGGCTATGGCACCTAGCTGCGTCACAGCACACATAGGCACTATTTGGGCCCATACATCAACATACTCTTTCTGTCACAATATGCAATGCACTGTACATTTAGGAAATGTGGAAAACTGACCAGAAGCTCATCGTTTTCCCCCTAGATTACAACCGCTGCGGATGAATAGGAGATGGAGACATCCCCCCGTGTACAGGCCCCTGGTGGACTTGGCAATAATGGAGGACAGGAACATTATCCTCACCTACAGACTTGACAGGGCCACAATCTAAGAGCTGTGCCCCCAATTGGAGCCAGACCTGATCTCTGCTATTCGTCACCCCACTGGGATCCCCCTCTTGTGCAAGTCCTATCTGTGCTCCATTTCTTGGCAACTGGCTCCTTCCAAGTGACAGTGGGCTTGGCAGCAGGAATGTCTCAGCCAATGTTCTCAGTAGTGCTGACCATAGTGTTGTCTGCCCTGATGAAACACATGCGCAGCTACATTGTTTTGCCCCAGTTGGAGGATTTGGCCACAGTGAAAGCTGACTTCTATGCAATGGGACATTTCCCCAACATTATTGGGGCAATAGAAGGTACACATATTGTCTTTGTCCCCCCCCCCCCCAATTCCCCCTGGAGAAATGAACAGGTGTTAA
Organism: Pleurodeles waltl; assembly: GCF_031143425.1. Taxonomy (NCBI): domain Eukaryota; kingdom Metazoa; phylum Chordata; class Amphibia; order Caudata; family Salamandridae; genus Pleurodeles; species Pleurodeles waltl. Next base: position 594,213,335 of record NC_090439.1, read on the forward strand.
AAAATCGAAAGAGCTTTCATTCTATGAATGTGCAGATTGTGTGCCTGGCGGACCAATACATCTCCCATGTGAACACAAAGTATCCTGGGTATGTGCATGATGCCTTTATCCTGAGGAATAAAAGCATCTCATATGTGATGGCTCAATTCCAGAGGCACAGGGTGTGGCTAATAGGTGAGCCCATGGTCCCCACCCAGTATATGTTGGTGTATGGGTATAGGGTTGGCCCTAAGGTTTAGTGTCTGGCTAACAGGTATCCCTCAGTATTTGCAGGTGACTCTGGTTACTCCAACCTCTCATGGCTACTGACCCCAGTGAGGAATCCCAGGACAAGGGCAGAGGAATGTTACAATGAGGCACATGGGCGAACAAGAAGAATTATAGAGCGATCCTTTTGCCTCCTGAAGGCCAGGTTTCAGTGCCTCCATCTATCAGGTGGTTCCCTGTGTTACTTACCCAAGAAGGTGTGCCAGATCATCGTCACATGTTGCATGTTGCACAACCTTGCTTACATCGCCAGGTGCCTTTTATGCAGGAGGATGAGGCTGGAGATGGGCGTGTGGCAGCGGTGGACAGTGTGGACAGCGACAAAGATGAGGCAGAGGATGAGGATGTGGACAACAGAACAGCAATCATTCAACAGTACTTCCTGTTACACACAGTTAAGACACTGTAACTTCACCTTCCATTGCAGTTTTGTATTGTACATTTTCACTGTCAGTCTGATATTCCCACTGCTATGGCCACTTACTGTACCCTTTGACATATCTATTTACAGATATCTGTGCCCAACTCTGGCTCCTGGTGTATTGACTGCAGCAAACTACAGGTCATACCTAAGTATACATTACTGTACAGTTGAATTGCAGACTGTGAAATGAATACATAGTTCAATCACTTGACAGACTCAATACTTATATATATTTTTTACAAGGATGTTTATGCATGTGCTAATAAGTGGATGGGGTATTGCTATAGGCTGGGGGTGGTGGAGGAGAGTCCAGGATAGAGTCCAGTCTATTTGTATCACATGTACATTGTCCAAGGGGGCATAGGAAGGGGAGCATAGGAATGGGAACAATGACAGTTCAAGGTGGACAGGGTGACAGAGTGGGACACAAGGGTGACAATCAGGAGAGTCTTATTTCCAGGTGGGGGTCTTGGCAATTTTCTCTGGCTTCTGCCTGGATCGCAGGGACTGTTTGCAGGGTGGTTCTCCTTCTGCAGGGGGTGGTGTGCTGGTGGCCTGTTGTTCCTGTGGTGGGGCCTCCTTTCCACTAGCGTAAGCGGAGTGGAGGGCTGTTCATCGGTTTGGCTAGTGTCAGGGGCCCATTGGTGTGCCATTGCCTCCCTCATGCTGTTGGCCACGTCTGCCAGCACCCCTGCAATGGTGACCAGGGTGGTGTGGATGTCCCTCAGGTCCTCCCTGATCCCCATGTATTGTGCCTACTGCAGCTGCTGGGTCTCCTGCAACTTGGCCAGTATCTGGCCCATCGTCTCCTGGGAATGGTGGTATGCTCCCAGGATGTTGCTGAGTGCCTCGTGGAGAGTCGGTTCCCTGGGCCTGTCCTCCCCCTGTCGCACATCAGTCCTCCCAGCTTCCCTGTTGTCCTGTGCCTCTGTCCCCTGAACTGTGTGCTCACTGCCACTGACCCCATGTACCTGATCGTCCTGTGTTTGTGGTGTGGCCTTGGGTCCCTGTAGTGGTGGACACACTGCTGATTACGTGTCCGGGGGACAGAGGTATGGGCCCTCTGGGTGGGTGCTGTGGTGGTGTTTCCTGAGGGGGGAGGCTCTGTGGTGGTATGGGACTGTGCCTGGGTAACCGACTGTCCGGAGGTCCCCGATGGGCCAGGTTGGTCATCCTGATCCAGGCGAGCAGAGCTGCTATCATCACTGTGTGCCTCTTCTGAGGGGGGACTGGATGTTGCTGGCACTTCCTCTCCAGTGACGTTGTGTGAGGGACCTGTGGGGATGTAAATGCAGTGTTATTGATTCTGCCTGTGACATCTTGTGCATGGGTGTGTTGGCGTCTATGGTTGTGAGTGCCCTGTCAGCTTGCCTTGTGTGAGTAGTTATTTTGTGGGCTAGGTGATTTTCTCTAGTGGGCATGCTGTGGTGATGGGTGTCCATGCAGGGCTGTGAGTGGTGCCCATGCATTGGTGGTGCATGCAGTGCTGGGTACGGGGATGGGTGGGTAGTGATGGTGGGGTGTATGTGAGGTGGTGGGGTGATGGGGGTGAGGGTATGTGATGGCATGCAGGTAGGGGGGTGATAGTAATAGAGATTTGACCTACCAGAGTCCAGTCCTCCTGCTACTCCTGCCAGGCTCTCTGGATGCAGTATTGCCAAGACTTTCTCCTCCCATGTTGTTAGTTGTGGGGGAGTAAGTGGGGGTCCACGCCAGTCCTCTGTACTGCTATCTGGTGTCTTGCTACCACGTAACGCACCTTTCCCCGTAGGTTGTTCTACCTCTTCCTGATGTCATCCCTTGTTCTTGGGTGCTGTCCCACGGCGTTGACCCTGTCCACGATTCTCCGCCATAGCTCCATCTTCCTAGTGATGGATGTCTGCTGCGCCTGTGATCCGATTAGCTGTGGCTTTACCCAGATGATTTCTACCACCATGACCCTTAGCTCCTCCTCTGAGAACCTGGGGTGTCTTTGTGGTGCCATGGTTGTAGTGTGTGAGGGTGTGTGGGGTGTTGTGTTGGGGTGTGTGCTGTGAGGTGTGTAGATGGTGTATGGGTGGTGGTGTTCTGTGGCTCTGGTTCTGTGGATGCTCTCGCTGTGTCGCTCTCTAGTGGCAATTTTTGTTAGTCGTAAAGGGATGTGTGTTTTATAATGGTGTGGGTGTGTGGGTGTGGTGTGTTTATGTGAGTCAGGTGTGTGTAGTTTGAACTGTCCCATGTGGTGTTGTTTTGTATGTGTGTGTGTATTTTGAGCGCGACGGTATGTACCGCCAATGGTTTACGGCGGTTGAATGTCCACCGCAGTGATTCGTGGGTCATAATATTGTGGGTGTAATTCTGTTGGCGGAACGGTGTGGGTTTTGGTACTGCCAGTTTATCAATGACCTTTGGGCTGGCGGACTTGTGTGTGTGTCTGTATAGTGACGGATTGCTATGTATGGGTCATAATATGGTTAGCGGTATACTGCCGCGGTAGTGGTATGTTGGCAGGAGTCAGCATGGCGGTAAGCAGGACTTACCGCCAATGTCATAATGAGGGCCTTAGTTATTTGTTCCGGAGGATGAGTACCCACCTCAAGAAATAATCACAGTCCTTGTCATGGTGAGCTATTAAAGCCACTAAATAAACTTGAGATCAGCCTCTGGTAGCTATCAGACTAAGCAGACATGGCTAACGTAGAGGCAGTGTAAAAAGTATTTATGCATTACTAAAACAGTCATGAACCCATCAATAAGAATTACACCAAAATGACAAAAATTCAATAAAGGGAATCGGAAATGTTAAAGTGCCAATCATAGTCAGTGGTCGCGGTAGAAAAAGGACCTCGGCGCAATTTGACATTTCCCTGCGGTGATCAGGGCCTTACTATTGACCCCTGGCTAATGGAGCCAGTGACATTGTGGAGGTGCGGCGGGTGAAGCAGCACCCGTCGCGCTTTCCACTGCCCGTAATTCGGGCAGTGGAATGTGTGACAGGGCTGGGCATGGGGGCTCCTACTGCAGGGGCCACCAGGGGTCCCCTGACACCTCTATTCCACCAGCCTTTCCTTGGCAGTGTAAACCACCATGGAATGGCTGCAAGCAGCGCTGCCCTGGATGATGAAACCCAACGGGATTGCCAGGCTGCCGGCTTTCGGCAGCCTGGCGTTGTCGGTGGTCCTACCGTGGCGGCTCCGCCACGGTCATAATATTGCGGTCCCAACGCCAGCCTGTTGGTGGTGGGACCGCCACCGCGAGTCTGGCAGTCATGCAACCACCAGACTCGTAATGAGGGCCAGTGGGTCCACACAAAGGCGGTCATTCCTACCCTGGCGGTCCGAGACCGCCAGGGTAGGGTACCGCGGATGCACCGCCAACAGGCTGGCGGTGCATCCAGGGCAATTTCCGCTGCCCAGGGGAATCCTCCATGGCGGCGCAGCTTGCTGCGCCGTCATGGGGATTCCGACCCCCATACCGCCATCCTGTTCCTGGCGGTTTTGGCCACCAGGAACAGGATGGCGGTATGGGGTGTCGTGGGGCCCCTGGGGGCCCCTGCAGTGCCCATGCCAATGGCATGGGCACTGCAGGGGCCCCCGTAAGAGGGCCCCACCATGATTTTCAGTGTCTGCTATGCAGACACTGAAAATCGCGACGGGTGCTACTGCACCCGTCGCACGCCTTCAACTCCGCCGGCTCCATTCGGAGCCGGCTTCCTCGTTGAAAGCGCTTTCCCCGCTGGGCTGGCGGGCGGCCTTCTGGCGGTCGCCCGCCAGCCCAGCGGGAAAGCCAGAATCACTGCGGCGGTCTTCTGACCGCGCAGCGGTGTTCTGGCGGGGGTACTTTGGCGGGCGGCCTCCGCCGCCCGCCAGAGTAGGAATGACCCCCAAAGTATTTTGGCAATCTTTTCCCTTCCTTTGAAGCGCACCTCAAATGTTATATGTAAACCCAACAGACCTGTTAAACAGGTTCTTACACTGTAATGTCAAGGAGAGTCCCACTGTGATTGGGGACTGACTGGCTGGCAGAACAATAAAAGGGTCCTGCCCCAGTGTCAGCTAACATTTGCCAGTGACTGGGGAGGCCTGTTTGAAGTGCCATATGAAAAAGTCTAGCAGATCTGTCAGAAAGGATGTGAAATTCAAGTAGGACTTAACACGTTAATGTCCAAAAGGATCCTCCCAGCCTCCCCTGCATATTCTATCAAGTTCAGATGGGTCATCTCTACCCATTCAGGTCAGCCTATTGTTTGCTCCTGGGAGCTGTTCACACCTCACCCAGAGAACCTATATGTTGTCAGATGATAGTTGGAAGGCACTGAAAGGCCTTAGAAGCTTTAGGCAGGCAGAAGGTAGATTTTCTAAAGTATCTTTTCTTTAATAGTAAGACAAAATTCAACTTCACCATTGAATTACATTTTAACTACTAAAAATAGTATTTGAAATATTTCTTTAGCTATTTCCTAGGCGGAGATAACATTTACTAAACTTAATATTGTATCCCAATGCTTTCCTATGGGACATCTAACTGTTCTACAGGCAAAATAGACTTTTAGGTATTTTTTGCTGTAAGGACATGTTTAACATTAAACTGTTACATGTCCTGCTCCTAAACACCAGGCCGTCTGCCTTAATTGGCAGTAAGGCGAACTTTGCGGTGACATATAAATATTTAAAAGGCCTGTTTAAAATGGTTATTTTGACTGGTCAACTTTGCATTTAATACCCGCACCACTGTGCTACACATGGCAGACTGTGGTCATTTTTCTCCTGTCACTGCATTGAGTGGCACACTATGTGCTGCAGCCTACAGGTGACATTTAATTTATAGGCCCTGGGTACACCTTTGTACCATATAGTAGTGACGTATAGGTAGGTTAAATATGTCAATAAGGAGTATATCACTTTTACCATGTTGAAAGGAGGAGCCCAAGCACCTTACCTTTGGTACATTGGTTAACAGGGGTAAAGTGCACCGAGTTCTATATCTATCAAAAATAGGGTCCTAGAAAAGGTAAAACGATTTGGTATGACCATGCTTAAGGGGGAAATTTACAACACTATGGTTCTGATTCAGGTGTTGGCGGTAATGGGTCAGCTGTCACTTTTTCTACAGAAACCCAGTCTGCCAGCTTGGTGGTCTGTCCACCCACCCGATGTAGATGTTGGCGGTTAATTCAACTGTGTCCTGCCGACTCCGCCAATGATTCCCATCCGCTGCGACGGTGCCATAGGAAAATAGTGGCTGGTAGCGGGACCCCAGCCACACTTACTGCCATGCAGGTTTGGATGTGCCTTACCACCAAGCAAAATGTGGCACTCCGACATCTAGTTCTGAGTTGGGGGATTGGAAGGGGAAATGGGTGAAAATAATTCTGCTTCTGTTTCTGCCTCGACAGGGCTGGACAACACTCTCCCTTGCTGCTGCCACTGGACCATGGAGAAAGTATGCCCCCTCACCCCTGTCACTGGACACGAAGGTAGGGAACCCACATTGGCTCTGTCTTTGGGTGGTCACTGCACATGAGCTCTGGACTCCACAGCAGACATTTACATGTCACAGATATTTTTTTTTTTTATTACTGTGACATATGTTGGGGACATGATTGGGTCAGACATGGATAGGGACACACTGTTGCACAACACATATCTCAGACATACATAACTGTCAATTTGGTGTCAGTATTCATTACCAAATAAATGCTGGCACCACAGTGATGGCGAAATCACACATGTCAACAGTATCCATGTGTGCACATTGCAAGGCGCCCTGTACCTGTCGTATTGTGCTTTGAGTTGTGTGTGTGAGTTAGTACATGTATGTGTGTGTGCAATGCCATTGGCTGTGTTAGCTGGAGGAAGCTGGAGTGGGTGGAGTGGTTGTGTCAGTGTCTGTGCCACTTGCATATGGCATTGATATTGTTGTGTACGCTGCATTGTGTCGCTGCATGCAACAGTCAGGTGAGTGTTGTTGTGTAGCAGCCGTTGTTGTGATGTGTGTAGTTGTGATGCTGTGTGAGTGTGTTTGCGTAGATGAGTAAGTAGTTGTGGTGGTTTTTGTGGTTGTGTCTTGTGTGGGTGCAGCGCCAATTGTGTGTGTATGTTGTGTCATGAACATATGTCAATGTGTGTTTGTGGCATGTATATGTTGAGTTGTGGTGGAATGGCAATGGATAATGGTGTATATGTGGTGTGTTGTGTCATGTGTGATGCAGGGGGACACATATGGCTAAGGTACAGTGTGTGTGTCTGTGTGTGTGTCACTTACCTTGAAGGTCTGTAACATCTGGCGTGAAACCACCTGCCTGACGGCTAGGCAGAGCACTTCGTTGTGGCGGTCAGCGGCACAGCCACTATACATCTAAATATGGAGGGTGGAACTCCATCGACTTGACTGACTTTTTGCCAAGATCTAAATCAGGACCTACGTCATTAAAAAAATGAGTGCTCTCAGAGTGGGCCAGAGGCTCCTGTAGAAGGCCAGGGTAAATTTTTCAGGTTCTGAAGCCTTGGACAGTTGAAGGGCATTTGAAAACCTAGATAATTTCTTCTGCCTCTATAGAGGCCTCCTGGGTTGCCATTTGATCTGGGGTTAGTTTGCTGAAATTGGAGTACTGCAGGAATTGTCTAATAAATGTGGCATCAGTTGTTTCAGCTGAGTAAAGTGCCTGGTAAAATTGTGCATTAGCCTCATGGTTAGTATGTTTGTTTATTATGTTCGTCCAGTGTGACATCTGGGGTCTTTTTAGGCAGAATATGGCACTGAATATGTTTCCATCTTATTTTGGTTTCTAGTAAGCTCCCTGCCTTATTAGAGCCTTCATGTAATTTTTGTTTGATTTGTGCTAGGGAGTATTCAGCTTTGTTAAGTTTGAGAAGTCTAACTTTCCCCATACATGGACTATGTGGTGTCATATTTTTGGGGAGATAGTTTTCTTTTGGGCCTCTTCCAACTTTCCTAACTCAGCTTGAAGGTCTTGCAAGACCACCAAGCGAGTCTTTTCTTTTATACCCTCACACTTTCTGCTATACAAGTCCCTCAGATTACACTTTCACTGAGTCCCATAGTAGCTCTGTACTCCATTTCCCAGGATCATTGTGCGGTATAAACTCTTTGATCTTGGACCGCAGAGAATCCCTGGCTACCCTGTCTCTAGGTAGATGTTTAATGAGCTGCTATTACGACCTACAATCTTGGCCAGGTCCTTCCCATGAAAGTTCAAGTGTAAGCAGCACCTGGCCAGAAAGCGATATCACGCCAATTCCAGCTTCCTGAGCTGTGTTTAGTAGGTTACGGTCAAACAATATATAATATATTCTGGCATAGGACCTGTGGGATGTCGAGTAGTGTCAGTAATCCCTGTCATCTTTATGTAGAAGATGCCTGCCAAACCTCCCTCTTTGTTGTTTGAGAGCTCTTGTGTCTCATCTAGGACTGTGTTCCAGTTGCATGCATTTAGTTAGGGGCCCAAAGCTAGTCCTACCAATTTTGTTTTTAGTGTGTGGTGAAAAATCTCATCTTGACCCTGGTTTGGACCGTATATTGACTCCAGAGAGATATTTTGATGCATCAGCTTGCCATTTATCAAGACCTATCTCCTTTCCCTAGCTTTGAAAACATTGTTTGCCAAGAAACATATATGCTGCCCTATATAATATAATAATATTGTTGGGTGAAGCGTAATCGCATCTACTAGGTTCTCTCTTAAAGAGGTTATTCTATTAAATGAATGTCCCCTGAACTCATGTTCTCTTACCTGGAGTATTGAAGCCCCTAATATTGAAAGACATCAGTGGTTTTACCAAACAGTTATAAGGTAGTGTCCTCACATTCAGTCTGTTAATGTGTTTAAACTGATTTTGATAAAAGCCATAAATAAATGCTTAGCACTGCCACCATCATCACATGCATCCCCTCTGGCAGCCCTCTAAATAAGATACATAACTTTAGAACTGTGATAACCAGTTCTTTAAATGGGCTGGTACTGTCTAGTACTGAGTACCAGCACTTTTTTCATTTGGGAGGGAGAGTACCTGCACTTCTCAAGAAAAACGTAATACTTTTCATTGGAGAGTACCAGCACTTCTCAGAAACAAGCAGGTACTCTGATACAGAGTACCTGCACTTCTATTTTTCCATTTCAAGCACTGGTGATAACCATCTAGTGGGTAGTCCGGTCTGCAACCTGTTTCAGGTCAAAACTACTTTTCCAGGCAGCTCAGAGCTCTCTTAGCCTATTACTCCTCTCTGTAAGGGCACCTTATGCAAGGATATGTCTACCTTCCCACCCCACCAGTGCTCTGCATAGCCTACCTCCCCCAACCCACAACATCTGTACATTGTTTGCCTGACCACTCTTCAGCACAGATAATCTTTCACCTAGTCTCGAGTGTCTGGTTGCGATTCAGGTTCTGGTTTGCCACTGCACCAGCGAGATTCGATTGTCACCTCCGTTTCCTTTTTGATAGGTTCGTTGTGTCTGGATCGTACTACTTTCCATAGCTCTTTTATGCTTGGGAGAGTCTCTGCTTGGTTGGTTTGTGAAGCCGCCAGGGATAGGGGCATCATTAACTGTGATGCCCAGGGATTTCTATTCCTCCTTTGGCAATTTAGTCTGTATTCTGCATATGTTGACTGCCATTTGAAACAATTTCCGAAGACGTTACCCTACTTGTGGCAGGAATTGTTTAAAAAATCAAAGGTTTCCTCTTTGGAGTAGCTTTACTCCTACTAAATCTTATTAGATGTGGAACTGATGGCTGTCAAATATACTATGGTCTTGAATCCTCGTTGCCATCATAATCTGCTCTTTCAACTGGAAGTGATGGATTTGCGTAATAATATCTGGTGAGCGAATCCCTCGAGTTGCATAATTTGCTGCAGTGTGAATTCTGTCCAGTGTGATCCGGACTTCAATGTCTGCTATTAGGGGAAGCAACGGGTTAACTCTGGAGCTTTTGATGTCTGTTCCTTTAGTGCAACTTTGAATCCCTTGTGAACACAGGTTACTCCTTCTTGATTTATTTTCAATGTCTTTTTTTCTATAGGAGGATAGTCTGCATGCGAAGTGCCAATACCTCACCCTTTTCACCTTTTATGAACTCTATTTCTTCATCTCAGCCATCATGATGTTGTGCAACTTTGGATATCCTTTCTTTGAGGCATCTTTTAGTAAATGTCTGAACTGTCTCCCTGTTCCAGATGTCAGCAGGGTGACAGTGTGGTCTTTTCCACAAACCTTCCACAGTCCGTTTACAATACATTTCAGTGTAACCCAGTATGATTGGGGTAAAACCACGTTTAGTAGCTCAGCTTGCATATAATCCTTTCAGCTGGCTGGGATCTTTCTGTCTCCCTTATTTGCCCAACATGTGGGTTTTATGGCAATGAAAGAATCAGGAGAGTGCATTTCAGTTAAAAAATGAAAACGTTTATGACATGGCACTGAAAATAAATGTGGTCAAATAACACGTTAATTAGAGCAACCATTGATATAAATGCACATTCATATATTTACTGCCACGGTGAAAATGTCACATTCCATGTCATTACCAAAGTACATCGAAATTGGCATGTACATTTAGATATGCAGAGTATTATATGATATGTATAACCATTGTTGAGGGAAGGGAGTGGCATCATGGTTGATGTTACTGAGGGTAGAGGCATCCCCTCATCCAATCAACAATGGTATTACACTCTGTGTACCTGCATAAATACTGTTTGTTCCCTCGGAGAGACTTAAAACTGTCATCCTCTGCTAGAGTACTTAAATTAAAGAAAATAATTGTCTTCAGACAGATTTTCCTCTGGCCGCCGTGTTGCAGGCTGCACGGGCCCACATGCTGTGCAGGCTGACTCTTCATCGGCCCAATTCCAGCAATGAGCGGGGCCACCAGGGCCAGGTAGTCAGAGGGCCGGTAGGTGTCCTTGCCGCCAACTTCTAGTGCTGATCGGGCAGCCACGCGATGAAGCGCCTACTGCTGTGGAATGATAAGGCGCCTTATGGGTGCTGCGGCGTTGCGGGCAGGTTACTGCAGGTCCAGGTCTCGGTATGGATGGGTGACAGGTGCCGGTGAGATGCCGCAGGGTGTTCCGCTCTCATCGCCAATGTAGCGAGGGGACACACTTCGCTAGTTTAGGCCCCAGAGCAGGCCAATACATGCAAGACACGGACTCAGTAACTACCTTTGAGCGAAGGTCACAAGGGACCTCGCGCGCCTTTATTTATATCTGAAGGCCGAGCCGGCCCTCCGTGTGCAAGGTAGATGCATATAACAGTAGAACCCAAGTGGCTCTTTACAGCTTGCACCACACATCGCCCCTGCCAATGTTAGAAACAACACAGCTACTAAGCATCACACTCCTACAAGTCAAGTGTGAAAATTCAGACTATTCCAGGTCCCCAAAGCTATAAGAATGACTTGAGCGGCAGCTAGCAGTAATTTTTAATGTAAACGGAATTAATAATTAATTGTGGTCGTAGTCCTCTGTAAAATAGCCCGACAGCGCCACCTTGCGGCAGACTGTCACAAGCGCCGGTGTTGACAAGTAGGTGTCGAGCATTGGGCATAGGTAGTGAAACACCCCCCCTCCCCCACTAACCCCTGCAAAAATATTCCGTATGTGCATGTTTCAATGTGAATTTTAGATTTAATTAAATATTCAGGCCTCTAGTCAGACCTTTTTGTGGCATGAACTTAGTTCTACATAAAACATACATGCGTGGGTGTACATAATAGATTGTGATTTCTAGACATAGGATCTGTAAACATTTACGTTCGTTCAGTACCGTGTAGCATCTTCTAAAAGGGACAGTGATTCAACATTACAAAATGTAGGAGTGGGGACGTCAGCATAAGCATTCCGCTTACGAGTGCAAAATACCTATGCTGTAAATAGCAGAGAGATTTATTTTTATGTTTTTTTGCCTCCGAAGCTGGGGAAGAGCTTCCCTAGCCACTGAGGCATTTTCTTTTTCAATGTAATGATGATTTTATGCACGGCGCACTGACGTCATTACATTGAAAACAAAAGTGAAATAAGCTGATCGGCTAATTTAACTGTCACTGCTTTGGTGCTCGTGGGGCTATCTCAGCCCCCGAGCACCAACACACACGGGAGAGGTATTGTTGGAAAGGGGAGAATCTCCCAAGTGGATACCTGCTTGAGGATCGCCTAAAGAGGGCGATCCCCAAGCAGGGATCCACTCCACTAGACACCAGGGATCAGGCAGCAGCCCCTCAGGCAAGGGCTGCTCTCAATACTTGGGGATTCACTTTGACCATTTTCTCCCCCACCAAGGGCCGATTGGCCTTAGTGCAGTCTGCCATCTGGGGCTGGGGGGGGGGGGGGGATGAATACCATTAGAGACCAGGGATTTAAAGAAAAAAAAGTTGGGGAGTGGCCGATCCCATGATTGTGTGATTATTTTGGAAGTTTTCTGACCTCCTTTGGGCAGATTTGCCTCATTTTTAGGCAAACCTGCCCCCCAGGAGGGCAGAATACCATTAGACACAAGGGACTAAAAAAATAAATTGGGGAGTGGCCCCTTGGGCATGGACCACTACTCACTATGGGGTTGTTATTTATTTTGGCTATTTTCTGCCCCCCAGGGGCAGATTGGTCTTATTTGTAGGCCAATCTGTCCCCTGGGGGCAGAAATCCTACGAGACACCAGGGATTACTTTCTTTTTAATTTATATCAGTGGGGCTACCCAGCCTGGGCATGGCCATGCCCCCACCTCTTCCAAAAAATAGAAACAGTCTTTCTGCCTCCAAGGGGGCAGATGGGGGCAATTACCCCCATCGGCCGCCTGCGGGCAGTAATTCCACCAGATACCAGGGATTACTTTTTTAAAATTGGTATCAGGTGGCTACCCAGCATGAGCATGCCCTTCCCCTTCCAAAATAGGGAAGGTCTTTCTGCCACCCCTAAAGGGGCAGATGGGGCCTATTACCCCCATCAACTCCCTTGGGGGCAGAAAGCCCACCAGGCACAAGGGATTACTTTTTTAAAAAATGGTATCAGTAGCGGCTGCCTCTCATGGACATGGCCATGCCCCTCCCAAATTTAAGTGAAAGTCTTTTGGCCCCCTCGGGGGGGCAGATTGGGTCAACTATCTCCATCAGCCCCCCGGGTCAGAAAGCTCACCAGACACCAGGGATTACTTTTTTTTGTAGGGTGAGGGCCAGGCCCCCATGCCCTCAAAAATGGTGAAACAGTCTTTCTTCTCTCCTGTGGACTAAAGCATCTCATCCCAATGGCAAGCAAGGGGGTATTTGATTCTTTTGGGTGTTGGTTTTACAAGTGGGCCAGGAGAGTTTGGCTAACTACCAGTATCATCCCACTTGCAATGGTGAACAGCTGCACTTTTTGCACTTGTGTACACTGCTACCTGGAATTACCTACCAGACCCACACAGTTCTGAAAAATAGACGTCAGGTGGTGTCCACGGGGTGTGCTTTGCATCTATCCTATGCCATTTTCTTACTCACAATGCCCTGCAAACCACAAATGTTGACTAAAAACATATGTTTCCTCACATTTCTGTGATGGAACCTTCCGGAATCTGCAGGAATCCACAAAATTCATACCACCCAGTATTGGTCCACTTCTGCCTATAAAAATACTGTGTCACTTGTGTGGCTGGACCTAGTGCCACAGACAGGAACGTATCCAACCGATGGCATTAGGAATACCCAAGCAAGCACTCTTATTGCCCTTGGGTTGATAAGTTCCTGTCACTGGCAGTAGACTAAGCCACACAAGAGGGGTACCATTTTTATCAAAATACTTAGGAGAATGCTGGGTGGAAGGGAGTTTGCGGTTCTGTGAAGATTCCAGAACTTTCCACCACAGAAATGTGAGAAAAATTTGTTTTTTAGTCAAGTTTTGAGATTTATAATGGATTCTGGATAACAGAACCTGGTGAGAGCCACACAAGTTGACCCATCCTGGATTCCTTTAGGTGTCTACTTTTCAAAAATGTACAGGTTTGCTAGGTTTCCCTAGGTGCCAGCTGTGCTAGGGCCCAAAATCTACAGCTAGGCACATAGAAAAAAACGAGTCTGTTTTCAGTGGGAAAATGTGATGTGTCCATGTTGCATTTTCTATTTCCTGTCACGGGCACTAGGTATACCCACACAAGTGAGGTATAATTTTTATCGTGAGATTTGGGCAAACACAGGATTATAGAACAAGTGTTACTACCAATTGTCATTCTCTGCATTTGCGCCTTCCAAATGTAAGACACTGTGCAAGAAATAAGTCATTTTGAGAAATGCTCTCTAACTCACATGCTAGTATGGGGACACACAAATTCAGATATCTGCAAATACCCACTGCTTCTAAACTCCATATTTTGTGCCCATTGTGGAAATACAAAGGTTTCCTTGACACCTATTTTTCATTCTTTATATTTTACCAAATGAATTGCTGTATACCCGGTACACAATGAAAAACCACTACAAGGTGTAACTCAGTGGCTCTAGGTACCTTGGGTTCTTGGTGAACCTACCTATATCCCCACAACTAGAAGGGTCCAGTGGACACAATATATTGCTTTCGAAAATCTGCCATAGAGTGAAAAAGTCACAGATGAAAACATAGACACAAATCGCTGTTTTTGTCAAATCAATTTCAATTTCTTTTTTATTTCAACTGTTAATTTCTACAGGACACTTTGAAGGATCTACACAAATAACCCCTTGCTGAATTTATAATCTTGTCTACTTTTCAAAAATGTATAGCTTTCTGGGATCTACCATTGGTTTTATACCAATTTCTATCACTAGCTCGAAGGACGTTGAAAGCACAAAAAATAGGCAAAAAGGGCGTGTCCCAGTAAAATGCCAAAACTGTGTTGAATTTTTTTTTTCTGATTCAAGTCTGCCTGTTCCTGAAAGCTGGGAAGATGGTGGTTTTAGCACTACAAACCTTTTGTTGATGCCAATTTCAGGGGGAAAAACAGACATTTCCTTCTTCAGCACTTCCCCCCCCCAAAAGCCCAAATTTAGCTGTATTGTGGCTATTTTCTGGAGCCCCTCCAGGGTACACCACAATCCCTGGGTACCTTTAGAATCCCCAGGATGTTTGGAGAAAAGGATACAAATTTGGCGTGGGTAGCTTATGTGGACAAAGACTTATGTAGTCCTAAGCGTGAACTACCCCAAATAGACAGAAAATAGGCTTAGGACAGGGGGAAAAGACATAGCAGCAAAGGGGTTAAGAATAATAAATCTATACTTACCTGTGCAAACTCACCTTCAGCATATTGTGTTAGCTGATTTTCTGTCTATGTTATTTTGATGGGCCCATGTAGCAGCTCCAAACTCCTTTGGCTGTGGTAACTATTTAAGGCCTTGCTTCCAGTCTCAAACTGGTTCTCTAAGCTCCCCTTGGCTGTATGCGTGACTTTGGACTTGGCTACTTTACATCTTGGCTTCCTTGTTAAACTTTGCCTTGTTGTCCCTTGTCTTAATTGGTGACAATCTTCTTGTAGACTTTCAAATGACTTGTATGTTGTTGTACTTTTTACACCCTCACTCCTGTGATGTCACTGGTCCTTGTGGCATCCCAAGCGCTCACTCTTTTTAATCAGCATTATCTCCATTTACTAGCACCCTGTCTCCTAGTCAGTTGACAATTTAGTCTCAAAATTTCTAACTCACTCGCTCCCTCTGTGTGTTACACGATATTGGCTCCTGTCACATGCTCTCCCTGCGAAGAGCCGATGTCACACACTGGAACACAAAGTGAGTTGGAAATCCCTGCACAGACTGGGCTTCTGGCTCCTGTATATAGTCTCTACATTCTAGGGTGTGAAACCTCCAGAGGACATAAGTGGCAGACTCACAAGGTTTTTTGTTTTTGGTGGGAAGGCACGTAGAAGTGCCTGAGATTGTGCTTGACACAAAGCCCTTCCCCCTCCAATACCCTGCTCTCTCCTCAGAGGACGAGAAGTTCTGCAATCTACCAGTCTAGGTCATATCCCAAGACGGCGGGCTTGCATCCTCTCTGCTGTGAAATGTTATTGAAACTAAGGGACATATTTACAAGCCCCTTGCGCCACCTTAGCATCATTTTTAAGACGCTAAGGCAGAATTAAGGTGGCCATTCCCCCATGCAATATTTACAAAGTGGTGCATTGCATTCATTGCGTCACTTTGCAACCCCTTGTGCCACATTATGCGTACGCCAGACATAATGTATGTAAGGTGGGTGTTCCCATGCAGGGAGGCCCGAAAAAATGGGGCAGTGAAATTTACAAGATTTCACCAAGCCATTTTTCTGTCATTTTTAATGCCTGCTCAGGGCAGGCAGTAAAGTGACACCCCCAAAATAACCCATGGGCCTCCCTGTGCTTTGCTGCATTAGTGCCAAAATTTTTGGCACTAGTGCAGCAAAGCGCCACAACAGTGCTAAAAATGTTGCCGCTGTTAACGACCGCCATGGTGCACCGTATTGTAAATACGGTGGAACCATGGTGTCGTTAGGGGGGTAAGGGGGACCGATGCACCACTTTCTTGTGAAATTTACAAGATTTCACTGCCCCATTTTTCTGTCATTTTTAACACCTGCTAAGGGCAGGTTTTAAAGTGATGCACCCATATTAACCTATGTACCTCCAGGACCTTTGTTTGGCTAGCACCAACATTTTTGATGCTAGTCCAGCAAAGTGGCACAATAGCATCAAAAATGTTCATGTCATTGTGCTAACGACTGCCATGATGCGCCGTATTGTAAATACAGCGCAACCATGGTGTCGTTAGGTGGCTGTAGGGGGACGCAAGAAAAGTGGATCATCCGAACCGATGCACCACCTTCTTGTAAATATGCCCCTAACTTAACTAAGTAGATCAAATCCTTCAATTTGGCTCGATTTATATTCCTGATAAAACAAGCAACTTCGATTTCTGTAACAAGAGTTTTTCCTTTTTCCCACTTCTTTCTTTAATAGGAGGATAGTTGGGCAAAAGCAAAATATCATGCCATCAAGGAGCTCAGGTCTTTTTTTACAGGAGGATCCTGATTTGAAATAAAGATAAGTAGTTTTCAGTGCTGAGTGGCAGCTTCTCTTAAACTTGGTGTGGGTTGTGATGTTTTACAAAAAAGAAACACACATTATAGCAGGTAATTTTGTGAAGAACGCTAAAATGCGTTTTATTGCGCAAAGGTAAATCAGAAAAATAGGAAACGAAGATAAGAAACACAGAAGGAGGGTAAAATCACGTCACGTCACAAAGTATTTGGTGTTGGCTAAGGTGTTATAACGCTATCAGAGTAAACCTGCGCAACATGTTTTTATTGTTCAATCAAAGAAACCCCTTTTAGAAGCGACCTAAATTGTCCAGAGTTAGGGAACTACACGTTTTGAAAGTATTGTTCAGGCACAAAGGAACGGCGACCATTATGTAAATGCTCAGAGCTCTTAAGCTGAGGATTTTCACGAAAAACACGCGCTACTTACCCGAGTATTTCAGCATGAAGTAATCTCCTGACGCACTGCTAACTCATCAGATACTGAGATGATAGGCCCCATTTCCTGTTTACAGCACTCACCCTGGGGTCTGTCTGTTCTGTGTCTTTCAGGGTAAACCTGGAACTGTTCACTGCCAGAGATGTCATGAAGCCATGTGTGAGAGTTCTCCACCTACAAGAAGCGGTCTCCTCATTGGCTAGCTTGCTCGTTAATACCAGCCACAGTGGATTCCCAGTGGTTTACAAGCCGAAACCAGACCACGACGACGTATTCTTGGGAACTATTACAAGGTAATGCTTCGTCCAATTTCTGGTCTCTGGCTTCCTTTCGTATGTTCAGCTGTAATTAAAGAACCTGTGATGTGTCCTACACTGTACAGTGTGTGCTCCACAAAGAAGCACTTACATTCTATGATCCTATTACTTTTTGCAGCATGCCAAGTGATTGTAAGACTGAAGATTACTGTTAGTCAGACGTATGTTTTTAACTCATGCTTTGCTCTGATGACAGTGGTCTAAGGGCTTTCATTAGAGCACACTAGTGCAGGATCAACATTGTATGGCCTTGCCCTACTTTTGGACAGTGTTCATCTAAGAAAATGGTGTTCAGTGAAACTTAATTCAGCGCAGCTGATGGTCAAGGTTGGCTAAAAGATTTTTGACACCTTAAGTAAAGTGCAAATTTGCCCTGAACCACAAAATGCCTTGAGACATATTTCTCTATGTAGTGGCAAATTGATAACCCCTGCTGGTAGAGTCCTAGAATTGCTTTCCCTAGTACCAGCCGAATGAGTGAATATTTGTAAACTTATCTATATGTGTGCCCCAAGTATTATCCATCGATGTATGCCACGTATCCTTGTTCTTTATGGTTCAACCTGATCCAAGGTTCTTTGTCTGTCACATAACTTAAATGTCCCACAGTCATAAATTCTAAGAGGTACCACTTGTTAATTTTGCCTGGGCAACTTTAAACATTTTAAGTGCTTCCAAGAACTATTGTTTAGACACATTAAAGTGCTGTGCTACCAGGATAGACCCTATAGCTGTATGCCAAGCCATGCTAAGAGTGTAAAGTACCCTTGCACTTAGGTCGCATAGTGTCTGGGCCTGGTATCCCTGCTTATTCTTTTGTTGCATTATCCCTTAAAGCATCTGTCATGAGAGGTCAAATCTTTAACATCAGGCTTGACACTATGGTGGGCCATTATATTTTTGAGGTAAATCAAGTATAAATACACTCAAGTGTGAATATTGTACCAGGGGTTGGGTGGGTTTTTGTGCCCAATTTCCAGATCTGTCCCAATTAAAGGGTACTAATGTATGTTGTGTGTTTTTTACAACTATTTTTCACCTGTTATTGACATTTTTTAAATTTAGCATGATCAGTCACAACTTGGGGTGGGCGGAACTCGTGGAGTTTCACTCCGTGGAATTCCACGGAGTTACATGAAAACTCCTCAATATTCTGCGCAGTTCAGCGAAGGGGTGGAAATTGGCATGTCATGTTGAGTTTTAGTGCCGGGAGCGTGTTCCGTACTGGAAAATGAGTGCAAACGGCATCACTCGGCTAAAGGCTGTATGCAGGAAGGGTTGGCTTTATGCATGGTAATAAAATATTACTTTAAGTTTAAAACAGCCCTAGTAATTCATTAACTAAAACAAGGGTTAAAGTGACATGGTAGTTAGGTGAACATTTCAGTGACAACATAGCATTTTAAACTTAAAAAACACTGAAAATTACCAGTTATACTTATCTCTAGTTAACTATAACTCATGCCTTCCTAATCCACAGCAAGTTACTCCACATATTGCGTCACTCAAGGCATGTTCTATAACATCATTGATAACATCACTGCAACACCTGAAATAACATAATTGTTGACAAAACTGTGCTAAGTGGGTGTAGGAGGTACTGTTAACTTAGGAACACAGGTTATAGTTATTAGAGTTAACTGGTAAATTTCAGTGGGTTTTAAGCTTAGACGTTACATTGTCACTGAAATTCTCACTTAACTATGAAGTCATTATTACCCTTGATTTCCATCAGTACTATACTTATCTCTAGGTCTACCTACCTTGAAAATATTTATATATCATCAAGTTACATATATCAGGAATTAAGTACAGTTAATCTATATCACTCAGCAACTGCTTAATGTTATGTGGAGGTAACTCCCACACATTGGATGTGAAGTGGAAATGTCACAGTCTTGTGAGCCTAGATTGTTAGTAAAAGCCCACAACCGTGAGCTTGTGGTATTCACAAACTTCCACCTGACCCTTTCTCAGACTTCAAATGATAAGGAATGTACTCCAGAAGCTGGAGGAAGTCCATTTATAAGGCCAGATGTGGACAGAAAACCTCAAACTGTTTTGGAGTTGTATAGAAGAGGTGTGGGTATGGAGAAAAATATTTTCATCTAAGGGAAAAATTAAAAATTAAAAAAAGACTCTAGGTTTAAGACTGACTGTCCACAATGTTGAATTGTACAATGCATACAGTTCATCCATGGAGAAATGCCAATGCTGCAACAAAAATCAGAAAGTCACATGACTTTCCTGGACAGTGGTGATAGGCTCATTATTCCAGGTATGCTCAGGGAAAGCTTTGTGAATTCCTTAACTTTATAAACATGTGTCGTTTTGAGGTCACAAATCTATGTGTCTAGATATATGACATTGTTTGAGAATTGGGCATAAAGGCCCTCATTAGAACATGGCGGTAAATCCTGCTTACTGCCGTGGTGATGGCTGCCAACATACCGCCGCGGTGGCCAATATCCGTTCGCCATGTTATGACAAACACACACCAATCCAACAGAATACTGCCACATCCACAAATCCGCCAGCCCAAAGGTCAATGGAAAAGTGGCGGTCTCAACACCCATACCGTTACACCAACAAAACAACACCCATCACATTATGACCCACGAATCACCACAGCAGACATTCAATGGCGGTAAACCATTGGCGGTACATACCACCGCGCTCAGAATGGACACCCACATACAAAACACCACCACATTGGCCAATACGAAAAACACACACCTGACTCTCATACACACACCACACCCACACACCCACAACACTATAAAACACACACCCACATTACCCACAACCCTTTATGAATACAAATTATTGCCACCAGACTGACACCAATACCACTGCGACAACTAGGCACACACACAGCTTACACCCATACATCCCTCACACACCCCACATCACACATCACACCACATTACTCAACACACTCTCACCAACAAACACCACACACCACCCATGTCCCCACAAATGCACCCCCGTTTCTCTGATGAGCAGTTAAGGGTCATGGTGGAGCAAATTGTCAGGGTAGAGCCACAGCTGTTTGGAGCACAGGTACAGCAGATATCCAGTCCAAGGAAGATGGAGCTATGGCGGAAAATTGTGGACAGGGTGAACGCCGTGGGACAGCATCCAAGAACAAGGGACGACATCAGGAAGAGGTGGAACGACCTACGGGGGAAGGTACGTTCCATAGCAGCAAGGCACCAGCTTGCCATATAGAGGACTGGCAGAGGACCCCAACTTCCTCCCCCACAGCTCACAGCATGGGAGGAGCAAGTCTTGGCAATACTGCATCCTGAGGGACTCGCTGGAGTAGCCGGAGGATTGGACACTGGTAAGTCAACATTTCCCAAGTATGACTCTCCATACCTACATGCCATCTCACACCCTCAACCTCACTCCCATCACTCCACTCCATCCCACACACTGCACCTACACATATGACCAACCCCAATGCCAAGCCCTGCATGCTATACCAATGCATGGACAGCCCTCCCACCCTGCCTGGACACCCATCACAAAAGCATGCACAGCTCAGCACAGGGAAACTAACAATACATCACCATACACAAGTAAAAGGTGGCAGGGCAACACCAACGATAGAGGGGAAGCCAGGGATGTACAGTATGACACAGACAGGAAGCATAATATATCACTTACATCCCCACAGGTACCCCAGCCAATGTCAGCGGAGAGAAGGTGCCACGACTATCCAGTCCCCCAACAGAAGATGCCCCCAGTGATGACAGTAACTCTGGATTTCAGGATCTGGATGACCTACCTGGCCCAACAGGGACCACTGGATGGCCAGTCACCTAAGCCCACTCACAGTCCACCACAGAGACTCCTCCATCAGTATTCAACACCACAGCAGCCACCCAGCATACCCACAACTCTGTCCCTAGGACACGTCAATCAGCAGTGTGGCCACTTCATACCCAAAACAGTCAGGGACCTGGGGTCAATGGCAGTGGGCACACCGTTCAGGGGCCAGAGGCACAGGGGAACAGGGACATTCGGAGCAGTGCTGTGGGAACCGACTCTCCAGAAGGTACTCTCCGAGGTCCTGGGAGCCTACCAACATTCCCAGGACATGATGGGCCAGATCCTTGACAACGTGCAGGAGTACAGGCGGCTGCAGGAAGGACAGTATCAGGGGATCAGGGAGGACTTGCAGGCCATTAACACCACCCTGATCTCCATAGGAGGGGTGCTGGCAGACATGGCCAACATCATGAGGGACGCAACAGCACAGCACCGGGCCCCTACTACTAGCCAGTCCATTGACCAGCCCTCCAGTTCTGCTGCAGCTAGTGGGCAGGGGGCCCCGTCACAGAACCCACAGGCCACCAGCACCCCTCCCCCTGCAGAAGGTGAACCACCCCGTAAACATTCCCTGTGAACCAGACTGAAGCCAGAGACACTTGCCAAGACCACCGCCAGGAAATGAGACTCTCCTGATTGTCCCCCTTGTGTCCCACACTGTCACCTTGTTCACTTTGAACTGACTTTGCTCCCCTTCCTATGGCCACTTGGACACTGCACCTGTGCTACAAACAGACTTGAACAATACCCTGGACTTTCCTTAATCATCACCCCATTCCATTGCACTTTCCCCTCAAAGTCTTAGCACTACAATAAACACCCTTGAACACAACTTGACTACTAGTGTTTTATGTATTGAAAATGTGCATTTATGGGAACAGCGGAAATGATCTGTACACTGTGAGAGCATAGAAATAGTGACCTGTAGCTGTGTGTAGTCAGCACATCAGTACACAGTTGTTATACCACCATCATCTGTAAAATGACAAGCCATAAGTGATAGTAAGTTGAGATGCAAAGGAAGTTAATGCCATCATGCTACAGCCACACCGAATACACCAATAGTCATAGGAATGGTCAGTTGCTCTGTCTCACCTGTGTGTCATTGGAAGTATTGACGGATAACTGATGTTCTATTGTCCTCATCCTCATCCTCATCCTCTTCATCCTCACTGTCCTCAGGGTCTAATGCTGCCAAAGGGGCATCTCCAGTCTCCTCCTCCTGCAGAAAAGGTACATGACGTCTGAGGGCCAGGTTGTGCAACATGCAGCATGCCACTACTATCTGGCATACCTTCTCGGGTGAGTAGGACAGGGATCCACCTGTCAGATGGAGGCACCTGACCTTCAGGAGCCCAGAGATCCTCTTGATGGTGCGTCTGGTTCGCCCATGTGCCTCATTATAACATCCCTCAGCCCCTCTCCTGAGATTCCTCACAGGGGTCAGCAGCCATGGTAGGTTTGGGTAGCCAGAGTCACCTGCAAGTATTGTGGGACCATATTTAGCCTCAAACAATCCTATGGGGGGAACACCTGAAGGCATACACTAACATACAGTGGGTAGGGACCAAGGCTCACCTATTAGCCACACCCTATGACTCTGTAGTTGGGACATCACATTTGGGATGTTGCTATTCCTCAGGACAAAGGCATCATGCACTGCCCCAGGATACTTAGCATTGATGTGGGAGATGTACTGGTCTGCCAGTCACACCATCTGAACACTTAGTGAGTGGAAACTCTTACGATTCCTGAACACCTGTTCATTCTGGCCGGGGGGGACATATGTGTCTCATCAATCACCCCTATAATATTGGGGCTATGTACCATTGCAGAGAACCCAGCCTTCACAGTGGCCAACTCTTCCACCTGGGGGAAAGAAATGTAGCTGCACGTGTGTCTCACCAGGGTAGACAGGACTCTTGCCAGCACATTTGAGAACATTGGCTGTGACATTCCTGCTGCCAAGCCCACTGTCACTTGGAAAGAACCAGTTACCAAATAAATGGAGTGCTGATAGCACTTGCACAAGAGGGGGGATCCCAGTCGGATGACAGATAGATGAGATCAGGTCTGGCTCCAATGGGGCACAAAGCTCTGTGACTGTGGCCCTGTCCAGTCTATAGGTGAGGATAATGTGCCTGTCCTCCAGTGTAGCCAAGTCCACAAGGGGTCTGTACACGGGGGTATGTCTCCACCTCCTATTCATTGGCAGCAGTAGGTATCTAAGGGACACAAGAGTGAGTAGGCTGTCACAATTGGAACAATGGAACCACAACTTCAGTGTACATGGTGCATTTACGTAATGGGATAGTGTTAATGGCGAGGTATGTGCCAATCTAATCTGTGACGCAGTTAATGTCGATATGACCGTGGAAGTGAGGTAATTCTGCCAACATTGGGTGTCATGGCGGAAGACGGTCTTGCACCGCCGTGCAGTTCCTCCTTGGATAATATGGGGCTCTATGGAGTACAGTGTCCAATAGGGATCTGCGCCTGTGGTGACGGTGTACACCGCCCCGGACATGACTGCCATTTTCTATCTGATTCCTCACTTGTTTCCTGTCCTTCAACAGGAGAACACCTACATTGCGTGTGCTGCTGTGACCTGAGTCTGGAACCCACCATGGCCTGTGTGACCGGGGAAAGGGACCCTGCCTTCCCTTCAGGGGAGTTGGAGCGACTGGTGGATGGGGTCCTACCCCAGTATGGACTGCTGTATGGGCCTCCAGACCAACAGGTGAGTACACATTGGATACAATGCAAGTGGGAAGGATGCATAGAGATGTGTGTGCAAGCATCGTGTTATCAGGGGAGCGGGGGTAATGTCTTGTGGTGGTGTACATGGTGTGCGCCGGGTGATGTGTGTGCCAATGGTGATGGAAACGGGAATGGTGGGCCATTTGTGTGACAGGCTGGACTGCTGGTTTAATGGTGTTCTCTTATCTGTATTGCCTCTGCAGGTCAGCGCCCATCAAAAGAAGGGATTATGGCGTGCCATCGCCAAGGACGTGCGGACCCTGGGGCTCTATGGCAGGCAGAGCACCCACTATCGGAAAAGGTGGGAGGACCTGAGACGCTGGGCACGGAAGACCGCGGAGGCCCAGCTGGGGATGGCATCCCAATGAGGAAGTGGTGCCTGTCGGAACTTGGCCCCCCTGATGGCCCGCATACCGGCGGTGGCCTAACCAGAGCTGAATGGGCGCTTGAGGGAATCACAGCAGCCACAAGGGGGTGAGTACAGTGGGTATAATTCCAAAATTTGGCAGGTGGGGTGGGATTCAGGTGGTGGATGTGAGTTAGTGGGTGCCCCCTAAGGCCAGGCAAGACGTTGCAGCATCGGTCAACTCTAGGGTAATGGGTGTCTAGCAAATGCAGGCTACCTAGCTTGTTAGCATTCCATTTCAGGCAGGGCTTTGTGGGTACCAGGAGGGGTGCAGTTGGCGGTGTGTGGCCCTCATCTTGCCTTAGCATCTAGCCATATCACTGGCAGTGTAATGCATAGTGCTTAGGTCTGCTCCCTGTGTGTGACGTTGCTGTGTATGCAAACTGTGGTGTTTGTGCAGTCATTGACCCAGTGTTTCTTTTGTCTCTCTCCCCCCTTTTTTGTTCTGTCATCCTGTCCTTGTGTGCATTAGCATCAACTGGCAGAGGAGCAGGGGCACCGGCGACAGAGGGAGCTGCATCCCACAGGACCCAGGAGGCAGACGCCGAGGAAACCAGTGGGACGGAGGGCGAGGGGAGCACCACGGTCGAGACAGGAGGTGACAACACAGACTCAGATACCTCCTCTGATGGGAGCTCCCTGGTGGTGGCGGACACCTCTGTGACCACCCCAGCTGCAGGTACAGCGGCCACCCCCTGTACCAGCACCACCCTCCCAGTAGCCCCTCAGCGAGTTGCCCATGCCCGCTGACCCAGGAGGGTGGGCATCTCCTTCACCCCAGGCACCTCAGCCCTGCTGCACTGAGTGAGGAGGCTATTGACCTCCTGAGATCCATCTCTGCAGGGCAATCAGCCATTGTGAATGCCATCCAGGGGCTGGCATCGCAGATGCAGCAATGCAATGCATTCCTAGAGGGCATTCACTGTGGATTTGCGGCCCAACAGGGATCGATTCAGGCTCTAGCCTCCACTCTGATGGCAGCCGTTGTCCCTGTTTCTACCTTCCCCACTCAAACTACCACTTCCCAGTCCCAGTCTCCTCAACCCCAATCCATCCCATGCACACATACAGACGAGCATGCACACAAGACAACACCCAAGAGTAGCATAGGCAAACACAGGCACCAAAATTCATCCCACAAGCACTCACGCAAACACCAGACAGCAGGAGCTGCCCACCCTCCCATCCCCCTGAGGTGCCTGCCCACTTGCAAACTGATTCCCCTGCAGAGTTCTATCCGGATGAAGTCAGAATTCGAGTTGGGCCTTGGACTGTGCCCTGTGGCAATGTGGGCCCTTTGAACACTGGACTGGTCAGTGTCCCTTTGTGTACATTTGTACATACCTGTTTCACTGACAATTGGTTTATTTATTAGCAGTTGATATTAATACATTCACCTTAGTGTATTCCTGTTGTCCTTGCATTATTCTGCCGTGTATCGGGTGCAAATAGTTTTTCATGTGCAGCTGGTTGTGTATATGGTTTGTGTGTGTCGGGTGTGTGTCGTGCGTATGTGTGTCACTCTTGTTTTCCTCCCTCCCTCCCTTGGGTGCTAGGTGGCTGTACTCACCATCTTCGTCAGCGTCGGTGTTCCAGGTGGAGCACAACGCAGAAGATCATTGGAAAAACTTGCAGTTCGGGTTCCATGGCGGCGTTGTTCTTTCCTGTGTCTCCGATGGTGAGTCTTTTCTCTTCTGTGATGTGTTTCCGCCAGGCTTTTGATGGTGTTGGTACCGCCCCGGAAAACATGGCGAATTGTAGGGTCTTAATATGGTGGTTGGTACTTTGTCTCCTGCCTAGCTGTTGATGGCGACCGCCGTCGTGCGTGGTGTTAACACCCTGGCGGATGGTGTGGTACATTGGCTGTCTATTGGAGTTCTCAGTCTCATATTTTGGCAGTAATTTCCGTCAGCCTGTTAGCGGTATTACCGCCACTTTATCACTCACTGTCAGGGTCATAATGAGGGCCATAGTACTTTAGAAAATTGAAAGCATTACATTTAGAATTTTTCTTTGCTTCGGATTAACAATTGTGTTTTAGTATAGTGTATGAGTTCTTATTTAACAATCATAATCATAATGGGATGTATTGTTGCCTGAAGAAAGGGAAAGAGAGAGGTGGAGAAAGAAATCGGAATTGTGTTGAAATAGAAATGTCAGTAGAAATAGCCTACCACTACTGTCCATCCCTGTGGTCAATTGCTTTTTTGACTAGATTTTTTGGATACCCACACTAAATTATTTCCGAGTTTTAAATAGCTACTTCTCTTAGTCCTATTTATAATCTTTCCCAACTCTCCTACTTATTGCTTCCCCACGGCTACTTGTAAAGAGATATTGTTTTGTCTGGGTCTCTTTTTTGAACACTAATAAGGGGCATATTTACAAGAAAGTGGTGCATCGGTGCCCCTTGCCCCCCTAACGACACCATGGTTCTACCGTATTCACAATATGGTGCACCATGGCGGTTGTTACCACAACAGCATCAACATTTTTGGCGCTGTTGTGGCGCTTTGCTGCACTAGTGCCAAAAATGTTGGCGCTAATGCAGCAAAGCACAGGGAGGCCCATGGGTTATTATGGGTGAGTCTGCCCTGAGCAGGCATTAAAAATGACAGAAAAAATGGCGCAGGGAAATCTTGTAAATTTCACTGCTTCATTTTTTCGGACCTCCCTGCAGGGGAACACCCCCCATTGCATACATTATGCTTGGTGCAGGCATAATGTGGCACAAGGGGTCACAAAGTGGCGCAATGCATGCATTGCGCCACTTTGCAAATATCGTGCGGGGAAAGGACTACTTAGCGCTGCCTTAGTGTAAAAAAATATGATACTAAGGCGGCGCTAAGAGGTGCTAGCGGCTTGTAAATATACCCCTAAATATATTATGCTCTCAGTGCTTCCTCTGAAGTCGATCTCATCAGATCCTCAATTAATTGGTTTGCGTTTTTATTTTCTATAAATTTTCAAGCTTAACACACTGTTTTTCTGTTAATATCATTCATAGAAAGGCCTTATTCTACTGTGCTGTACAGTACACAATGAAGTGAGTTTATACGTCAGTTTATGCTCTCACTGTTGGACCTCTATGTTTTTTTCAAGTAAACTGTTTTTTTACATCCATTATGTTTAATCTGACAGCTTGGCATTCAGGCATAAATATTTTGAGACTTAGACTTAAAGGAATCTGTTCTGAAGCTGAATTATAAGTAGCAGAATGTGCTGCAACGTTGGGGAGAACAAACTGCAAGATGGCATCCAAAATAAGAAATTAGTTGACAAGCGAGCACATGGGAAAACTCCTTATTGAGATGAGGCTGGTGCCAACAGATACTTCTCTAAAGCACCTGCTGTCACCTTGTTAAATTCCGCAATCCATCAATGCGGGTCAGATCAACGGAACACGATTGTAAATTTGAATATAAAAGTATTTGGTGAATGTGCGTGAGTGTGATAGGGTGGGCGTGCTGTATCCAACAACAGATGTATTGTGTTTGTTTGCTGTCAGCCAGAACCCGTTAAGAGCATTCTGGCATGTTATCAAAAACTTCAAGTACTGAACGCCAGCTTGCCGTGCAGAGGATGTGTGAGCTGTCATTAAAGCCCAATCATGACAACACTTGTGATGCACAACAGATGCCATTCTTAGGCCGGTTTCAATCACTACGTCTTCTTGTGGCCTTTGTAGTTTTACTGCAGATAACACAGCTTCAAACATTAAGCATCAAAGGCTTCCCAGGATCGGGTTTGGGACTCGATCTTTTAATCGGATCTACATCTATGTGTCATTGATACGTTATGCGTGCTTTTTGTGTAGCGCGACATGAGCCTGCCAATTCATTAGCCCCTTGAAGGCCATGGAGAGATGTCAAAGTTCTTGTGCGTAATCGAAAGCAAATGTGTATATATTTTAAACCATACACCAAGGCGTAAAATGCAAGATAGGCCTGGTTTATTCAACCACAAAGTCATCTGCGACAGTGTGGCAGTACTTCCTGACTGGGACATAGCAAAGATGCCACCTGCCCTCAAGCACGGAGAGAAAGTTGAACCCTGGTTGAGTAGAAGAAGATAGTCATAATCCTAGCGCAATGGGGCCCTTGGGACCTGGGGAACCTGCACCTACTACAATTTTGAGAGCTTCGTCCCTGTTTCACCTACCGAATCGATATCAATAGTTCTGACATCCCACCACCAAACAGGATCTTATTTTCTGATCTCATTTATACCTAACAATGATAATGCTCTACACATGCAACTAGAAAGTCACCGAAACGCAGACATGACAGTTTGCAGAACTCAAACAACACACATAAAATGGCAGATGTTAGGCATAATGTGCCAAATAGAGACCAGCATTCTGACAACATTTTGCTGTGTGCAGGAAATAGTCTTCTAACAGAATCCAAAATCATATCCTCAGAACACAGGCCATAACAGTTGAGGACAGCGAACAGTTGAAGAGAATTTCAGTATCTCCTGTAAGGTACAACATTATGACCTATATGTATGTTCATGTGAACAATCAACTAATCCAGGAAGAAGTAATGATGCTTAAAATGGGTGTGGAATAATGATCTTTGTTTTATTATGGGTTCCTTCTCTACATAAATCCTAGCTCGATTACGTTTGCACTTCCTATCGAAACCGAAGCCTCTTAATTTCGCATGTTGGCGATTGTTGGTAGATGTTTTGTGTTCTGAAAACAGAATCTAAAAGAAGAAATAATAGAAAAGAGGGAAAACATGACAAAAAGCTGAAAGCAGGGAGGACATTAACTTAGAAGAGTAAGATAAATAGAAAGTAATTGTAAGGTGGTGGTAGAAATAGGTCGCTGGTGGCATGAAAACTAGGCAGGTGGAGGTAAGAGCCCAAGAAAAACAATGAGATGCTTTCCTTAGCGACAGCAGTTGCCATTACTTTTAAGGAGTTTAAGAGCCTATCGATCTCTCACCCATCCCTGTATAGTCCTGTCCCCATTATAGAGCAACCACAACTCAATAAACAAACAAGTGTAATGCCACCAGTACACGGTATACCGGTAGAGTATAGACATTTTATGCATGACTATTTATGACCATTCAGTCATATGGTTCACAGGTGGTTCACATAAGTCAACTTTGGTGTGTTTTGCACCTGACAATTTAGTCCTGCACATTTGTTCTGTAGCCCAACACTGTCTCCACCTGCCTTTTTATTTGTAGAGATAATAGGAGAAAATCGAGTGGAACGTGCCATATAGATAAAAGTAGGATTAGAATTTGGTTTTGACTGTGGAATACACAACAACGTATCTGACAGTGCTCACCAAAGTAGAAAGTGTTTTGCTTAGGGAAGGTTAAATCCAGCTTTGATACAGTGTATCATCTGTGTCGAATAAGTTGCTTCCTTCTGAATTGTGATTTCCAAAACAGCACAAATACATACAAAGACCTATTTCCAACTATGCCTAGTTGACCCTTTTGAAACCCAGGATATGAAGTACATTTGGAGAAAGTTGTTGGGACATAAAGCACAAAAAACGGCAATATTCAGGCAAATCCTGGACATCTAGTAACCCTACTCTTCTAACCAGTAGGGACTAGTGTGTCTGGAGGAACCAGCCAACTGTGAGCCTGGTGAGATCTCAATATTCACTACCCTAATTCAGAGGGTCCTTGAATTTCAGTACTCTGAGTCAAAGCTGCCTTACTTTTCATTGCCTCCCTTTTTAGATACCCTCAATCTAGAAGGGACTCTCTTTGCACTCCCCTGAGGTAGAAGCATCTTCGTTTTCAGTACCCTCAATCTAACTGGACCTTTCTTTGCATACCATCATTTGAGTGGTGGGTGTAAGGAAATGCCTCCTTGGCATGGTTGCCCCCTGACTTTTTGCCTTTGCTGATGCTATGTTTACAATTGAAAGTGTGCTGAGGCCTGCTAACCAGGCCCCAGCACCAGTGTTCTTTCCCTAAACCTGTACTTTTGTATCCACAATTGGCAGACCCTGGCATCCAGATAAGTCCCTTGTAACTGGTACTTCTAGTACCAAGGGCCCTGATGCCAAGGAAGGTCTCTAAGGGCTGCAGCATGTCTTATGCCACCCTGGAGACCTCTCACTCAGCACAGACACACTGCTTGCCAGCTTGTGTGTGCTAGTGAGGACAAAACGAGTAAGTCGACATGGCACTCCCCTCAGGGTGCCATGCCAGCCTCTCACTGCCTATGCAGTATAGGTAAGACACCCCTCTAGCAGGCCTCACAGCCCTAAGGCAGGGTGCACTATACCATAGGTGAGGGTACCAGTGCATGAGCATGGTACCCCTACAGTGTCTAAACAAAACCTTAGACATTGTAAGTGCAGGGTAGCCATAAGAGTATATGGTCTGGGAGTTTGTCAAACACGAACTCCACAGCACCATAATGGCTACACTGAAAACTGGGAAGTTTGGTATCAAACTTCTCAGCACAATAAATGCACACTGATGCCAGTGTACATTTTATTGCAAAATACACCCCAGAGGGCACCTTAGAGGTGCCCCCTGAAACTTAACCGACTGTCTGTGTAGGCTGACTAGTTCCAGCAGCCTGCCACACTAGAGACATGTTGCTGGCCCCATGGGGAGAGTGCCTTTGTCACTCTGAGGCCAGTAACAAAGCCTGCACTGGGTGGAGATGCTAACACCTCCCCCAGGCAGGAGCTGTGACACCTGGCGGTGAGCCTCAAAGGCTCACCCCTTTGTCACAGCCCAGCAGGGCACTCCAGCTTAGTGGAGTTGCCCGCCCCCTCCGGCCACGGCCCCCACTTTTGGCGGCAAGGCTGGAGGGAACAAAGAAAGCAACAAGGAGGAGTCACTGGCCAGTCAGGACAGCCCCTAAGGTGTCCTGAGCTGAGGTGACTCTAACTTTTAGAAATCCTCCATCTTGCAGATGGAGGATTCCCCCAATAGGGTTAGGATTGTGACCCCCTCCCCTTGGGAGGAGGCACAAAGAGGGTGTACCCACCCTCAGGGCTAGTAGCCATTGGCTACTAACCCCCCAGACCTAAACACGCCCTTAAATTTAGTATTTAAGGGCTACCCTGAACCCTAGAAAATTAGATTCCTGCAACAACAAGAAGAAGGACTGCCTAGCTGAAAACCCCTGCAGAGGAAGACCAGAAGACGACAACTGCCTTGGCTCCAGAAACTCACCGGCCTGTCTCCTGCCTTCCAAAGAACCCTGCTCCAGCGACGCCTTCCAAGGGACCAGCGACCTCTGAATCCTCTGAGGACTGCCCTGCTTCGAAAAAGACAAGAAACTCCCGAGGACAGCGGACCTGCTCCAAAAAGACTGCAACTTTGTTTCAAGGAGCAGCTTTAAAGACCCTGCAATCTCCCCGCAAGAAGCGTGAGACTTGCAACACTGCACCCGGCCGCCCCCGCGCTGCTGAGGGTGAAATTTCTGTGTGGGCTTGTGTCCCCCCCGGTGCCCTACAAAACCCCCCTGGTCTGCCCTCCGAAGACGCGGGTACTTACCTGCAAGCAGACCGGAACCGGGGCACCCCCTTCTCTCCATTCTAGCCTATGCGTTTTGGGCACCACTTGGAACTCTGCACCTGACCGGCCCTGAGCTGCTGGTGTGGTGACTTTGGGGTTGCTCTGAACCCCCAACGGTGGGCTACCTTGGACCAAGAACTGAACCCTGTAAGTGTCTTACTTACCTGGTAAAACTAACAAAAACTTACCTCCCCCAGGAACTGTGAAAATTGCACTGTGTCCACTTTTAAAGTAGCTATTTGTGAATAACTTGAAAAGTATACATGCAATTGAAATGATTCAAAGTTCCTAATGTACTTACCTGCAATACCTTTCAAACAAGATATTACATGTTAAATTTGAACCTGTGGTTCTTAAAATAAACTAAGAAAAGATATTTTTCTATAACAAAACCTATTGGCTGGATTTGTCTCTGAGTGTGTGTACCTCATTTATTGTCTATGTGTATGTACAACAAATGCTTAACACTACTCCTTGGATAAGCCTACTGCTCGACCACACTACCACAAAATAGAGCATTAGTATTATCTCTTTTTACCACTATTTTACCTCTAAGGGGAACCCTTGGACTCTGTGCATGCTATTCCTTACTTTGAAATAGCA
This sequence comes from Pleurodeles waltl, assembly GCF_031143425.1. Taxonomy (NCBI): domain Eukaryota; kingdom Metazoa; phylum Chordata; class Amphibia; order Caudata; family Salamandridae; genus Pleurodeles; species Pleurodeles waltl. The sequence goes on from NC_090439.1 coordinate 594,245,923, forward strand.
CATACAGAGCCAACTTCCTACAGTGGGGTTTAAGTCACTACATAGAATACAACTATATGAAAATGAAACTACAAGTACATAGTGGCCACTACATTGATCGACCACTACATCTACCAGGTATGTATATAATCTAATTAGTCCCTGCATCACTGCATCAGTTCTAATTGTAATACTAACATCACCTCTTCCCCTTGCCATAGAAAATACCCAGCCCTTTAACCAGATCTAACACTCACTCTAACCTGGGACTTAACAGCTATCCCACCCCTTAACATTGGCATTCGCCTTTACCTTAACCCTTTCACTGATGCACCTCCCTTACCCCCTTGCTAAGCCTTTTTTGGCTATTTGGAGTAGTTAGCTCTTAAGCCTTCATAGGTTTTTGTCCACATAATCTATCCACGTTAAATTTGCATCCTTTATTTCCAAGATCCTGGGGTTTCTAAAGGTACCCAGGGTTAGAGGATTCCCCTGGAGTGGACTGAGAAATTAGCCAAAATATAGCAACATTTTGTTTTTAGGGAAAAAATGGGAAAACGTGCTGCAGAAGAAAGAGTCTGTTTTTTCCTGTAAAATGCATGACCCAAAGGTTAGCTGTGCTAGAATCACCATCTCCACAGCTTTCAGAAACAGGCGGACTTGATTCAGAAAAAACATATTTTTTAGCATAGTTGTGGCATTTTACTGGGAAATAGCCAATTTTTCATATTGCTTGAGCTTTCAACCTTCTTCCAGTTTGTGGTGTAAATGGGTGGGACACGCATGGTAAATCCCAGAAAGCTTTACATTTCTGAAAACTAGACAAAATTCTGAATTTAACAAGGGGTCATTTGTGTAGATCCTTCAAGGTTTCCCAAAGAAACTAAGGAACCGCAGTGAGACAGACCGCCACACTCCTGGCGGTCCGATTGCCAGATTACATCCGTGGTGGTCGGACCGTCACAGGACTGCTGCCACCTCCAGGATCATGGATCCCGATGAGGTGGCAGCAGCCTTTTCATGGTGGGGTCCCCGCCATAAAAGGGCTGTCAGAAAGCCAGTGCTGGGGCCCACAGGAGGGAATCTAGAAAACTCCTTCTGTGCAGATCATACCAAGGTCAATGAGTGTCCTTTTACAGTGCAGGGGCCCCCCTACCCGCACCCTTGGAATGCGCACTGTCTACACTGCAGACAGTGGGCATTCCGAGGGTGCTGTTGTGCTATGGCAATGGCCTCGGCTCCCTTAATGGAGCCGAGGTCAATGCTGTGGCACTGTTTCCGCCGGGCTGTCCGGTGGAAATGTTGTAATATGATGTTTCCGCTGATCAGCAAGATGAAACATCATAATACGAATAGTGGGAGGCCACCGGCATCACAGTCGCCTCCTACCCGCGGCTTAGGAGGTTGGCTTGTCTGACCACCTAAGTGTTGAAACAAAAAAATATTGAAAATTAGTAGGAAAAAACAGCCATTTGTGACAATGTTTTCATTTATAAATTTTCATTGCAATTGCCAATTTACAAAAGTAACATACTATGCATCTGCTAGACCCTTCTGGTTGTGGGAATATAGTGTTTGCGGGTTTTCCAGGATCTCAAGGTACTCGCAGCCAATAACTGAGCTGAATCTTGCAATGGTTTTTCATTATCTACCGAATATAGAGCAATTTATATGGTAGAATATATACAGAGTGAAAAGTAGGTATCAAGGAAACCTATGGATTTCCAAAATTAGCACACAATATGGAATTTAGAAGCAGTGGTTATTTGCACATCTCTGAATTTGTGAGTACCTATACTAGAATGTGAATTACAGGGCATTTCTCAAAATATCTTCTTTCTTACACACTGTCCTACATTTGGAAAGCAAAAATGCAGAGAAATTCAATTGGTAATAACACTTCTTTTGCTATTATGTATTCTCCTAAGTCTCCCAATAAAAATGGTACCACACTTGTGTGGGTAGGCCTAGTGCCCACAGTAACAGATGGCCCAAAACGCAACATGGACACATCACATTTTTTCACTGAAAGCTGACCCTTTTTTCCAATGTGTCTAGCTATGGATTTTGGGCCTAGCTCAGTCGTCACTGAGGAAAACCTAGCAAACCTGTATATTTTTAAGCAATAGACACCTAGGGGAGTCCAAGATGGGGTGACTTGCATGGCTCCCACCAGGTTGTGTTACCCAGAATCCCTTGCAAACTTCAAACCTTGACTAAAAATCACATTTTCCTGGCATTCCTATGATGGAAAGCTCTAGAATCTGTGGGGAGCCACAAACTTCCTTCCACTCAGCATTTCCCTAAGTCTTCTGATAGAAATAGTACCACACTTGTGTGGGTAGGCCTAGTGCCCGTGAGATGAAATGGCCAAAGACACAACATAGACACATCACAGATTTTTGCAGAAAACTTTTTTCCAATGAGCCTAGCTGTGGATTTTGGGCCCTAGCTCAGCCAACACGTAGAGAAACCTAGCAATCCTGAACTTTTTTGAAAACTAGACACCTAGAGAGACTTCAGGATGGGGTGACTTGTGTGGCTCTCACCAGCTTGTGTTGCCCAGAATCCCTTACAAACCTCAAACTGTTACTAATTATGCAACTTTTCTTGCATTTTCCTCGAATTTTTGTGATGTAAACTTTTGGAATCAGCAGGAATCCACAAAATTCCTTACATCCAGCATTCTCCCACTTATCCCAATAAAAATGATGCCCCACTTGTGTGGCGGGGCCTGGTGCCCCTGACAGAACAGATCAAACCAAGGTCAATGAGTGTCCCTTTGTGAAGACTCCCATTGATGCTAGTTTGATCCGTTTCAGGCACTAGTCCTGGCCACACAAGAGGGCAGTATTTTTATTTGGACAACTGGAGAAACACTGGGTGGTAGGAATTTTGTGGATTCCTTCTGCTTCTGGAAGAATATGGCACAGAAATGCAAGTGTGATTTTAGTCACATTTTGAGGTTTGCAGGGCACTGTTGGCAGTGATCCATAAGAGGCACACCACCCTGTGCTCCCCCGGGTGTCTAGTTTCCAGAAATGCCTGAGTTTGGAAGGTTTTCCTGGGTGGCCGACGAACCCAGGAACAAAAACTGCAGCTACCACTTTTGTTGATGTTGCCACATTGCGTCTTTTTGCAGGCACTAGGCCCACCCACATAGGTCAGGTACCATTTTTTATCAGAAGATATAGAGTTGATAGATTTTCCCTAGAGACAATGTACACCCTGGCAAAGAATGACAGAAAAGGCAAATATTACTGCACAACCATCCACTCCTCAAGTACACCCACATACTGGCCGGATTTGGTAGGAGGGTGAGTGAAAGGTTCTTAATGTAAATTTTATTGACAAGAGATTTCACATAAATGAAATACACTATTAATAATTACAAGTAAAAAAAACTGTACCGATGACTCTCAGCTCATGAGCTGTAAAACCATGACCGCTTTACAGGCCATTCACACACCTTTCATGTGTGACACACACAAAACCATTCACACTGCCAGTTGTGGGCCAAGCACATTACAACATTCATATCAACAAACAGTGCCATTCAAGGATCCATCATTTTCATACACCCACAGGACTGACATAGCAATCACTCTGCCTGGCAGCCAACGGATTGTGTGGACTGGTGTTTGGCTGGCAATTTGTGGGAAGTGACCACCAGGAAATCACTACACATACACCACCAGCCAAATGCCAGCTCACTTCCCCAGCCAATTGCCAGTCCAAGCACACTGCCAGCCAAGCGTCAGTCCAAGCACACCTCCAGCCAAGCGCTAGTCCATGCACACATCCTCCATGCACCAGTCCACACACACTACCAGCTAAGCGCCAGCCCACACTCAAGACCAGCCAGGCACCAGGCCCCACACCCCACCAGCCAAGCACCCATCCACAGACACTATCATCAAATTTTTTATCAAAAAAGAAAACACAAACCCGTTTGAAGGAGATGAAAAACTAACAATGACTATAAATATAACAGATCTAACTAAATACATCAAACTACTGCCATCCATGAAACTGAACAAAAAAATATAAAATGATACAGACCAGGCAGTTCATTTTTACACTCATGATTGCTCCCAATACTTCATTTGACGTGTGGTACAATTTAAAACATGTGGGCACACATAGCTCAGACTTAGAAGGACACTTGGGGCAGTACATACTACTCTCCTTAAGCACATCTCTTCAGACACAGACTCTACATCTCCTACAGGGAACTTTTTTTTAGTGTGGGGGGAATGTAATCAAGAAAATTGCAATTTTTCAATATAGCCACATCCTCTATCACTCCAACTCTAGGAACATTTGCCTGCTCCACTACAACAAGGCTGCCTATCATAGACTGCTAAAACTGAACAAAATTCATCTTTGAAACTGGAGAGCAATCCCTGAATACAACAAAAACATTGAAGGTTGCCAAATTAAACAAATGGACAATTAACTTCTTATACCACATGTATGACTTATGAACAGCAGTGTAAGACGCCAACATCTGATCTACTCTATCTACACCACCTACATGCTTATTGCAGTCTAAAATGCACACAAGTTTGCGCACTTCAGCAACCTGACCCCAAACAGTCACAGGTGAAATACTTTCATCATGAATGGTTGTCAGCATGTGGACTTCTCTCCGGTCTGAAAATTCCACAGCTAGAAGTTCATCACTACGCAAGGAACTGCACTGCTGCTTATGAATGTTTTTACATACATGTTTTTTTAGGGTAACCCTTGCGACTAGGGCAAGTTGTGCCACAAGCAACAGTGTCCACTTTGAACAACTCCTTGAACAATGGCACACTACTGTAGAAGTTATCTACGTATAAATGGTGACATTTGTTAAAAAGTCCTCTACCAAGTTTTCCACACAATTTTCTCACTGACTCCGAAAGTGGATGGACAGCTAAGAGGGTCAATAGAAGAATCTCTTCCAATGTACACCCTGAAATTATAGACATATCCAGTCCTTCTCTCAGACAGCATATACATCTTAATTCCATAACGTGCCCCCTTACTAGAAATGTACTGCCTAAAAACCAAACGGCCACTTGAACAAGATCAAAGATCCATCCACAGCTTTTTCTTTCCCTAGAACATAGATCCCTATCGGCTAGCTCTAAAGTGAGGCTTAAGTCTGGCACTGCTGTCCCTCAAACACTGTTCAGCATACAAATTAGTCTGGTCAGCAATCTCATCCAAAAATACATTGTCCATAAACAACTGAAAAACATTTATAGGCAAAATGTTTTCAGTATTGACTTTACACCCTGCAACACCACTAAAGGCAGGCAACACAGGCTGCACCATGGTTGGGGCAACCCAGAGTTCAGTGCTTCCAAAGGGAAGCCTTTGATGCCCAGGCTGCATTTGTAGATTCCTCTTGCCGCACTGAGCATATCAGTGTCCTCCTCTAAAAGAGGTACTTCCTTCACATTGAGAGTGGCTTCATCTTCAGATGATTCCTCTTGGACAGAAAATTCACTGCCCGAATCTTGGACTTCCTCTTTAGTCAGTCTCAGAACCATGGTCAGATGAAGAATCAAAAAGCACACAAGCAACTTGCTGTGCGGTAATCCTGCAGCTAGCCATAGTCCTTACTAATAAAAATAGCACAACAATTAAGTTAACAATAAGCAACAATGTGTAAAATAACTAATAGACAAACTGGCTTTATCAAACAGAAAGTAAAACTACTGTTATATTGTAATCTTGAAGGAAAAGTCAATCAGTACAAAGCATACAAAGATCTATATATTCAAAAACGATACCACTTTCTTGCCAAAGGCAGTTAGACTGAGGATCACTGGCACTTATTCTGTACAAACACAGCATGCACCAACATTATCCCACAAGAAAGGAAAAACAAACAGAAATTACAAACAAGACAACACAATACACATATTGCACAAATCCAAAGACAATTTGACAGAAACTAAGTATGCTTCAAATATTACACCATTTAACAAACACATTCATGGAGGGCAATAATACTGTAAACTTCGTACTTGTATAGCACACTACTCACCCGTTAGGGTCTCAAGGCGCTGTACGCATACCGCTGTGGAACCCCTCCTGTCTTTTCCCTGTGAGGTGCCCACTCCTGGGCAACCTCAAAGGTGAAGCCAGGCATCCCAGCGCTGTTGGGGCTGTTGTGGAGATTAAGCAAGCTATTGCCCAGAGTTACAGAGTGGGACCCATGAATTAGATTAGGCACCGATGCGAGAATCATCAGGTCCGAGGAAATTGAGCCCAAGACCCACCGAGGCAGGAATTGAACCCTGGTCCCGGGCCAGATTTCTGCATTAGGGTCTGCCGCTCTAACCATTGAGCCACACTTCTCCAGATACAAATACTAATTTGACATAAACAGTACAAAAACATTTTCTTACCAAACACATGCAACTACACAAACTGCAGATCTACCAGTGTTGAACCTGCAAGCAGGAGTTGCCACCAAGGAAAGCTTTTCACTAGAATAAAAAGGAGAAATAAAACATTAAGATCACAAATGGAAATGAAGACAAGAAATAAAACAGTTAACATTATAAAACAATATGAAGTCTAACCTTGGGGGCAGATCAACATCACAAACATCCAACTTGCCTCCATGGGGGGAAGAAAGCAAAGGCAAGAAGTTGACACTCCTCGTCCTATCAGCCCCCAAGGGGTCAGAAAGCAAAGGCAGGAAATTGACATCCTAGAGGGGAGTTACTCTTACTCCAGCCAAACACCACTTCACTCACACCACCATCCAAGTGCAAGCCACACACATTGCTAGCCAAAAGCCAGTCCACATATACAACAAGCAAAATCCTCAGTTCAAACTCACCATCAGCCAAATAGCTTTCCACACACACCACCAGCCAAATGCCAGTACTCACACAGCCAGTACACTCAGCCCATCAACCAAACTCCAGTTCACACACACAGAGAAACATATTCCCTGGTGTCTAGTGGGCCAGAAAACAGTCAAAACACTTTCCCAATAATGGGGGCCAGGCCTTGCCCAAGGGGCCACTTCATGCATGTAAATAAATTAATTCCTGGTGTCTAGTGGTTTTCTGCCCTTTTGGGGGAAGATGGGCCTAAAATATGGCCGATGTGACCCCGGGGGACAGACAATGGACAAAATATTGGCCAAGAAAAGGAGAGCGACCCTTGCCCATGGGGCAGTTCCCCAATATGTAAATAACCTAAGCCCTGGTGTCTAGTGGTTTTCATTCCTCGTCTTGAAGTAAGATGAGCCTAAAAATATGGCCGTTCTTCCCTGGGGGACAGAAAACTGGCAAAATATTGCCCACATTAATGGGGAGCGGCTCTTGCCCAAGGAGCCACTCCCCAAAAGAAAAGAAAAGAAACTCCCTGCTGGTTACTGGGTGCATTCCTTTGCGATTGCGGTCCCACCCACGATCCTGCAGCAGGAATCCACTGCAGAAAGACACTGAGGGAAAGGAAAAACTCTTTCCTTTCCCCCCGGTGCATCTCTGCCCTCCCAGATCTCTCCCTAGACTTCCCCCCTCCCTAGTGATCCTTCCCCAGAAACTTACTTTCCTCCTGGACACACTGGAAGCAAATGGCTTCTGCTGCCATCCCTAGTGGTGGCATGTTACGGGAAGGGCCACAGGGGCAGCGCCAGCACTTCCTCCATGGGTGATTGCTAGGACTACTTGGAGCGGTCCTCAGCACACACCCACTGTGGCTGAGGATAGCTTTAGGCCATCCTCAGCACCAATGGGGTTAACCTTATGCCTCATCCTGTCCCTAGCACTAGCCTTATTCATAACTATAAACCAGGTTCTCTGGAGAACTTTGGACCGAAAGAGTTTCCAAGACCCTGGTTTTTCAGGATGTTAGGAGGAGTACATTGTGAGACAACCAAGTGTTCCAGGGCCTCACAAATTGCAGTTGAGAGTCAAGAACCAATTTGACAGACGCTACCAGCAGGACCTAGGGCAGGTCCAGTTGGAACTTCAGAAAAAGGGATTATAGCAGCTTGTTGTGTTCCTGTAGCTTAACAGGAGATCAGCCAGCTGACCTTTGGAGTCTACTTATTTTTCCTGAGTATAAGTGGGAGCAGGTTCAGCCTTTCAGGTCTCCTCCCGGGTCTCAACAGCAGGTGCAGTCCTTTTTCTGTCTTCCACAGGTCTAGTAGTGTACTGAAGAGGCTATTGAGGAGAGCCACATTTATGCCTTGAACTAATCTGTGGGGGAGGGTGACCCTTTTCCCCTCTCGAACCATTAGAGAAAATGTTCCCAATGGGAAACATACCCATTTTTATAGCACTTCCTCTGTGCCCAACTACAAACTATCCCATAGTGTGCCTCTACCCAAAACGAGGATGACAAAACTTTCTTCCCCTGTGCTGGTCTCGCAGCTGGCAAATGGAGTTGGCAATGGATATCCCAACCCCAGAGCACAGAATGTTTTTCAGATTTCAGTGGTTTGGGACACGGGATTCTGGTAAAGACATCTTGGTATACTAGCTGTCATTTTTTGTCCCATCTTTATAGCAAAGTTGCGGATAGTGTTTGTGTATTTTAACAGTCAACCCTGAGACCACTTCCTGCCTTTTGCTTATTCCTCTTAGACTGGTCTAGCCTATCTATTACAGTGAAAGTGCTACATTGCTTGTGTACTGTACTATGGACGAACATGAAACCAGACTGAAAGCTTTAAAGAAATAACCATTTAAAAACATAAATTGCACAAAAAGAAGAGCAGATGGGTACAAGGGTTTGTGGTATTGGGTAAAGGAAATGATTTTGTAGAGCATGTTTTCAAACAACAGCTTCAGTGTAGAGCATTTCATGAAACTATAGATTCCGGTGAACTTCACCTTAAAGCGAAATCCCATTTTATCATAAAGGTACATCTACTTTGAAATACTTTAAGAAGGACCTAGCTACTCTAAGATACATCATACTGCTTAATTTGAGCAAGTGTTTGGCAGTGCTCAGCACCTGCACTTAATTCTCAACACCTGTACTTATGACAGTCCACCATTTAAAGCAGCTATTTGTCTATTTTTGGGGGGAGATAACAGTGTGTTTAATTGTTCAATACGCGAAGAAATTAATACTACAAGCCGTCCACTCAATTCTTAAATCTTTGTGTGACCTGGAGTAGTCTGCTATCTCACACTTGTAGTAATGTGATGGTTAATTGATGTGTAGGTACTGGTGCTGGCAGGGGCTAAAGGGTTGTGCAATCTGCAATTGCCTCCTACATTGGGCGCTGGAACTTATTATTTTTCCAAATCAAGCACTGATCATTATATTGATGTATGTTATTAACATTTCATGTTTAGTCACTTTCTTTCCCAAAGTTATTCTATATCACAGGTCTTTAAAGTCTGGTCCGCCTCTGTAACTTTATGGCAAGGACGGGGGGAGTGGGAAGGCCAGGGTTTAACGCAGGGGATGGGGCTTATGAGGTCTTTAAAAGAACGAAATGTATTAAACAAAAACTGAAATATACCAAAAACATTGTTCCCCATAATTGAGGTGTTGTGAGCCCTCACTCTCCTGGGCCCCAATGCAATTTCCCCTCTGCCCTAATGATAGTTGTGGGCCTGAGTAGCAGGCTATCTGTTCTGCCTCGTTCATCCGTTCCCCACTAAGGATGGCCATCACTCTAATCCAGAAACAGACTGTTTGTCCTGTCGGCGCACTCGCGGAGGTCTTCTTCCTGCCTCGGGTTCAGAAACTGCAAGCATTCTGGTGAAACAATATATCATAACCTCACCATTTTCTTACCAACAGTGCCCTGCAAACCTCAAAATGAGACTAAAATCACACATTTTACTTGCATTTCTGTGCCATATTCTTCTGCAAACAGAAATAAACGACAAATTTCCTACCACCCAGCGTTTCCCTCGGTCTCTTGATAAAAATGATACCTCACTTGTGTGGGTGCCCAAAGCAGAGTCAGCCTAAAAAAGTATTAGGAAAGCCCTGCCCTTTTGGACCCACTTTGGTTCCCCCTCAAACTATACACATTTTTGGCCCTTCCCTGTCGCAGGCACTTGGCCCACCCACACAAGCGCAGTACCATTTTTATTGGGAGACTTAAAGGAACACAGAGTAGTAGAACAGGTGTTATTACCAATCGTGTTTCTCTGCATTTGCACCTTTCAAACATAAGACAATGTGCAAGAAATAAATAATTTTGAGAAATGTCCTAAAGTTCACATGCTAGTATGGGTACCCACAAATTCAGAGATGTGCAAATAACGCCTACTTCTAAACTCCATATCGTGTGCCCATTTCGAAAATACGTTGGTTTCCTTAATACCTACTTTTCGCTATTTATATTTTGCCATATGAATTGCTGTATACCCGGTACACAATGAACAACCTTTGCAAGGTGCAGTTCAGTTATTGGCTCTGGGTACCTCGGCTCTTGGTGAACCTACAAGCCCAATATACTCCAGCAACCAGAAGGATCCAGTGGACATAACAGTATATTGCTTAAAAAATCTGCCATAGTTAGGAAAAGTTACAGATGAAAACGTAGACACAAATGGCTGGGTTTTTTTCAACTCAATTTCAATATTTTTTTTATTTTAACTGTTACTTTCTATAGGAAAACCTTGAAGGATCTACACAAATGACCCTTTGCTGAATTCAGCATTTTTTCTCTTCAGACATGTATAGCTGTCCAGGATCCACCAATGGTTTCACACCCATTTTTACCACTAACTGAAAAGAGGTTGAAAGCACAAAAAATAGTAAAAATGGACCATGTCCCTGTAAAATGCTCCTGAAAGCTGGAAATTTTAGCACCACAAACCCTTTGTTGATGTCATTTACAGGAAAAAAAACCAGACGATTTCTTCTGCAGCACTTTTTCCCAATTTTCCTAAAAAACTCAAAATGTAGCTATATTTTACCCATTTTCTCTTGGTCTCCTCTAGGGGTATCCATAAACCCTGGGTACCTTTAGAATGCACAGGATTCTGGAAAAAAAAAGGACACAAATTTGGCATGGATACTTTATGTGGACAAAATGCTATGGGGGCTAAACTGTGAACTACCCCATATAGCCAAAAAAGGCCTGCCAGCGAAGGAGTGAAGGAGGAGGTGGGAACTAGTGCTTTACCTGGAAAAACCCACTCTATTGATACATATTTCCATCTTCTAAACATGTTATCTATTTTATTTTTTTTGCATTTTTATATAGTTCAAACTTGACCCACAGATATTGGAGGGCTTTACATAAGCACCAATTACATTACATAAAGTCACATTCATTTATTTTTGGTAGGCACGGGCAGATTAAGGGCATCATTACAAGTTTGGCAGTCTTGAAACCACCACTTCCACCGGGATCAGGGATCCCGATGGGTTGGCTGGTGGTGAAAGTCATGGTCAGCTGTGGCGGGACCGAGTTCAGCACCACCAACCTGATCACAACTCCTTTCTGTCAGCCTTTTGATGGTGGGTTCCCCACCATCAAAAGGCTGGCGGGAAAGGCAGAATTGGGGGCCACAGGGGGCCCCCTGCACTGCCCATGACTCATGCCAGCGCCTTTGGAATGCACACTGTCTGCTAAGGCAGATAGTGTGCATTCCAAGGATGCTGTGTGCGACGGCATTGGCCTCGGCTCCCTGAGGGAGCCAAGGCCAATACTGCTGCATTGTTTCCAACGGACTGACCGGCGGGAACGTCGTAATATGACGTTTCTGCCGGTCAGCCCAGTGGAAACATTGTAACACGACAGTGGTGAGGCCGCTGGCTTGACGGCATCCTCACCACCACCATATTGGAGTTCGGGCGATTCAACTGCCGAACTCGTAATACCGCCCTAAGTGATTTGCCCAGAATCACAGGATGTTAAGCCAACACAGAGACTCAAACCTAGTTCCTCTGGTCTAAAGTTGGCAGTTCTTGCCATTATGTCACATCCTCTCCCCATTGTGATTGTGGAAGCTAGTGATGACGGGGTAAATAGTCTGTCATCCTGATATTCTGCTTGACTTAGTGCTCCAACGTTGTCACAGCTCAACATGTTGGTGCAACAAAACAATCAGAATAAATGTTGTAATGCATCACATTTTTATACTCTGCCGCATCTGCTAAATCTTGGCCTTCTTAACACTGCTCGGTTTCTCAATTGTTGCTTCTTATATTTTTAAGTATGGCAGAGGCCAAGGCCTTTTTTTAATTTCAGTAAAATTATATATATAATTGATGTACTTTTAGGGTTTTTCAGCCAGTCCTCTTCTCCCATTGGTTAGTTGATATTTCATTCACGTTTTTCTTCTGCCCCCTGCAGTATACAGCATGGGGCAGCCCACCTCAACCATTGGCTAGTTTCACCGTGAGTGACAGCATTCTGCTCTTTCACAGGGAGCACAACAGCACACAAAGCGACAGGGACTACTCTGGCAATATGTGCCTTTTAGAGAGGGGGAGAGATCGTCATTCTAGCCCAGCCCTGGTCGGGCAAAGGAAGAATGATGTCATGGGCAAGCTCTTCTTTGTGTCGCTGCTGAATGAAAGATACAGCTGGATGTGGTCAAAGCATGCAATTTGTTGCAGCACTGCTGGCCTTGGAATGAACATGAAAGCTTTGGAGCAATGCAACCTGTTCTCTGGTCTCCTGCGGTCTTCCAGTTTGGAAGGTGCAGGGCATAATAATGGCGATGGACCAACAACCCTAGGTGCTGCAATGCGGGTCACACCTGCTGGTCTCACATCCAGAATAGTTCTTCCATAAAGAAGCTTCATGCTGTGGGTAGAGGGGGGGTCACAGCCAGGAATCACCATGCTTAGGTGTCATAATGAAGTCGCTCTTGCTGCCTCACGTCTGCAGATGGTCTTGCTTGTCGAAGGACACTGCTTTTGAAATCCTGACTTGGCAGTACTTTAATCGGGCCTCATTATTTCACTGAGGTACAGAGCTCATGCTCTGGCATTGCGAAGAAGGTTAAACGCAGTCCAGGCAGTCTACCTCATTTTTAAGCAGGGCTCAGAAGCATAGATCTCCTCAATTCCAGGGGTAGTGGAGGGGCTTTAGGCCTCGCCAGTTCTCCTTGAGGCCAAGGCCATGGTTCTGGCTCTGATTAGTTTTACATTACGGTCATTGCAAGGCCATAGAAAGACAGCCAATAATTCTGCCGCTGGTGTTATTCTCTTCACCAGTATGAAGAGCTTTTTCAAGTCAAATATGAACATGTATCGACTTATATTCAGACCTGGACGGTTTCCTCCTTTCCAGATGTCCAGTCACGTTCAAAGTTAGGTCCTAACACATTGAGGGAACCAATCATGTCAGAGTGCATGCATAACCAGTTTCAGGCGCAGCTGTCACTTTCAAGCCAGATAGCTGCCCTTCGATTAGCAAAGAATTCTTGAGAGAATGTGTATTCATAGGTACCTTGCAGGGGGGCATGCAAGGAATGAATGCATGAATGAAGTTTAATGTGTAGAAAACATATCAACTAAATAAAAGCATTAGAAATAAATAACTCATCTGAACAATTAAAAGCAACATATTAAATATTAAAAACAGCAAATTAAAATCTTGCCGCAAGAAGGTAGAATTCTAAGGAGCTATCATCCTATAGCATTTTGCGTCATATTTTTGCAAAGAAATTAGAGAGATTTAAACTTTTCATCACCTTCCCGATGAATTAGTAGTCCTTAGAAATGAAACAGTAATTAGTGCTTCGCTGTACAGGCCAAATGTTAGCAGCAATAAATGATGATTGCGGATATTTTTTCCATACATCTGATAAAAAAAGACAGAGGCAGATGATAGCCTCAATGGACTCACTATTATAATCACATAGTTATATTTCCCAGGCAATAGGCAAAGTATTCCACAAGCCTTTGAACCGAGCAATCGGCACATATATTAGCCTATATCTTAAGTGCTTGATTTTTCAAACTGCTTCCAAAGAGGTATGGAGATACTTCTGATTTGTCAAGAGGCTTCGGTCGAATGTGTAATTTGCATACTTATAGAACTAAAACCTTGACAAGTCAGACAGTGTTCTATTCATCTTCAAAATCCTCATTGTGAACGTTTTGCGCTCTAAACAAATATTTTTGTAAGATAGCAAACGACGGGAAGCCTCTTCTTCAACTGCAAGATTCAGTTCTACATTACTTCGGGGTCTTCCTTTTAATTTGACAAGGATGTGTCTTTTTACACAATTTATATTTGTAGGATCATATTTCCCTACATAATTTAGCATCTTTCCTGTATGCAATGTGGTTAACAAGGTTATAGACAGTACGAGCCATAATTTACAGTAGAGTAGATGAACGTGTATTCACTAATGATCTTATCTCCATCATGTATATTTTATTGACTTCATCAATTGCCTTTTTTTGAAAACTACGGCAGATATAGCAATCATGGAATAAGCTTTGAGTTGATTGCAGTGATTGGTTGTCCAATAGCAGGACTACCATAAATGTTGGAACTTCGCTTTAGTGATTTTGTGATTGTACATGCTACTGTTTCTTAGTTAACATATTGGCCAGACCATATTAACTTGTTATCAACAGCCACCCCAAGTACTAGTATTTATTTACTCGTTGGATGTATTTAGCTCCCAATTTACATTGCAGGTTTTAGGAGCTCTGCCAAAAAACACTGTTTTTGTTTTCCCAGGTTTACTTTTAGATCACTCTCCACTTTGACAAATGATTTTGGAGACCTACTGGAGTTAGTGATAGAATGATGATATTGTCTGTATAACCTAGATAGGTCAGGGTGATTGCCTAATTGTGAAGGTAAGCCTGCTGCATGGTCACAGTATGTTTGTTAGACCTGACAGCCTTGTGGTGGTCCCCTCCCGAACTTTTGCCTACCTTCTACACTTTTCTGGCCTCATGTTTGCTGGCTTTGGGACTATGTGCAGTTTACCATTGCTAACCAGTGCTAAAGTGCTTGTGCTGTCTCCCCTGAACATTGGTAATATTGGCTCATCCCAAAGTGGCATATTTAATTCACTTGTAAATCCCTAGTAAAGTGCACTACATGTGCCCAGGGCCTGTACATTAAATGCCACTTGTGGGCCTGCAGCACTGATTGTGCCACCCACTTAATTAGCCCTTTAACCATTCTCAGGCCTGCCATTGCAGAGCCTGTGTGCAGTTCTTCACTGCCATGTCGACCTGGCAAAATAACCATTTTGCCAGGCACAAACCTCCCCTTTTTATACTTATAAGTCCCCCTAAGGTATGCCCTGGACAACGCAGAGTGCAGGGTGCAAAGTATGTAAAGGGCATGACATATACATTTAAATATTACATGTTCTGGTAGTGAAAAACTCCCAAAGTCGTTTATCACTATAGCATAACCTATTGTTCCGATAGGATAGCACTGGGATTACCTTATTACATCTTTCTAAGCATAATTCATAATCTGGAAGAGATAGGGTTTTTGACTTTGGTGTCTCTGGAATGACAATTTAAAAACACAACTTATTGTTAAGTTGGAATTTAAATTGTAATTCCGAAAATGTCACTTTTAGAAAATTGACATTTTCTTACTTTTGGGATTTGGTGCCTGCTGCCTGTCTCTGATCACTTGTCTGTGGCGGGTGCCCGCTGGGCTTTGTGTATTCCCCTAGGCAACCACACACAATGGGAGCCCATGTGTGACTTGACGGGCCACCCTGGCAGGATAGAAGGGAGGATCTGGCCACAGCCTCACACTTACACCTGAATAAGCTGTGTCCTGTCCCCAATCAAAGGGCTACATAACTCCCTGTAGTGAGTGAGGAGCCAGGGCAGGAAGAACAGGACCTCTGTGCACTTCAAAGGCCTGTATTTGAAGTCTCCCTCACTTTAAAGGCCTGAATGGGTATCAGTACTGGACCTCTGACACCAATAACTCAGTACATGTCTAGACCTGTGACTCCTCTGCCAGAAAGAAGGTCTGCTGTGCTGCTGAAGCACTGCCACTCTGCTGGACTGCTGCTTTGCTGAACTATGGCCTTGCTGTGCTGCTTGCTGTCTGCTGTCTCCTTGCCTGGATGAGAAGGAGTGGGCCTTCATCCCTTGAACCCAGAGTGACTCCAAGGATGCAAGACCCATGCGTCCACATTGACGATAGCCTTAACGACAATGCCTGTTAGACCTGGCAGTTTTTGGCATAGTTGCCCTGTACTTTTTGCTTCTGATCTTCTGTTTTTGGATGCTGTGGTGTAATTAGTTTTTGCTGGTTTTGATACTCTGGGCAATTTACTGCTGCTAACTAGTGCTAAAGTGCAAGAGCCTTCTGTCTAAAGGATATTGGTAACTGGTTTTCCATGATTGGCACATTTGATTTATTGGTAAGTCACTAGTATGGGGCACCATGTGTGCCCAGGGCATGTAAATCGAACACTACTTGTGGGCCTGCAGCACTGATTGTGCCACCCACATGAGTAGCCCTGTAAATATGTCTCATGTCTCGGACCTGCCATTGCAGTGTCGGTGTGTGCAGTTTTGTACTGCCAATTCGAGTTGGCAAGTGTCCCCACTTGCCAGGCCCAAACCCTCCCTTTCACTACATGTAAGCCACCCCTACGGTAGGCCCTAGGTAGCCTCATGGGCAGTGTATTTAAACGGTAGGACATGTACTGGTATGTTTTACATATCCTGATCGTAAAATACTGCCAAATTCAGTTTTCACTATAGCAAGGCCTATCACTCACATAGGTTAACATGGGGATTGCCTTTAAATCTCTTTTAAGTGCAGTGTCCCATTGAGAGCAGATAGAAATATGGAGTTTGGGGTTTCTGAGCTCACTAATTAAAAATACAGCTTTTGATAAAGTTGTTTTTTAGATTGTCTGTTTGAAAATGCCACTTTTAGCAAGTTTGCATTTTCTTGCTTAACCATTCTGTGCTTCTTCTTGGCTACTGAATACACGTCTGGGTCAGACTGACAGATGGACTGTTTGTGAATTCACTCTAGACAGTGACACAAAGGGAGCTGAGGAGTGTCCTGCGTACCCTGCTGAATCTTCTTGGGCTAGAATGGGAGGGAGGAGCTGACATCTGCATTTGGAAGGGCTGTGCCTTCCCTCGCACAATACATTCTCCAACCCCTGAGAATGTGTCTGGGGAAGGGCAAGGAAGAGGCAGGGTCTTGTGCACTACAAAGACTTTCATTTGAAGTTTGCCTACTTCAAAGGTAGAAATGAGCATAAATATTGAACTGCTGACCCCACAACTTTAGATTACGTCTGGATCAAGAAGAACCTCTGCCAAGGAGAAGAGCTTGATGCTTGAGGAGGACCTGCCACTCTGCTTGTTGCTTTGCTCTGCTGGCCTGCTGCTGTTGCTTCTGCCTTGAGGGGGGAAGGACTGGACTTTGCTTTCTAAAATCCTGCTTGTGAGGTTTCTCCATGGGCTTGGACTGAGCTTGCCTCCTGTTAAGAAGTCTCAGGGACATCAAATACTTCACCTGCCAGCACCTGAGTACTCCTACTGATTACTCTGACTTGCCAAGTTGTGGCAATCCAGTTCCTGGGCCCTTGGGAGTCAAACCTGGCTTGAACCCTAGAAAACAACAGGCGCACTGACTCTGGACAACTCCAGAACCAGCGCTGCTGCACGATTTCTCACTGCTGCCTGAAACTCAAAGTGGTGGTCGCCACTGGAATGCAACAAACCTGACCGACGCCACAGGCCTGACACCACGCAGCCTCGCTGAAGTCCAGCGACATTGTGAGTCCCAAGACTGTGTCACCGAGGTCTGTGACACCTGACTACGCCGCCACGCGTGTAGCCCTGTGGCGTGACCGGATCCTGAGAGGTCACCCCCACAGCGTCTTGACCCACTGGACTCATTGACCCCGCTGGATCATAAGGAACCGACGCCTCACCCCGATGCTGCATCACATCCCCTGTTCTGCAGTAAGGAGACGACACCGCACTGGATCTAACGACGCCTCATCTTCCCAAATCCGTGCACCAGTTTATTTTCCTGGTTACCAAAGGTACTGTACCTGGGGATTCGTGCGACTCCGTGAGCGGGGCCACTCTCCCCGTGAGGTGCATCGGACTGTTGGGAACGACTTCGTCAACCACATTGTGATAGCCTGAGTTGGAGCTATTGTGTTTCCAAGTGTTTTTATTGGGATTTAATGTTTTAAAATTCATATCTTTGCTTGTGTATGTTGGATTTTTGTTGTTTTGGTCTTGTTTGATTTAGATAAATATTGGCTATAAACTGGTGTGGGGTCCTTTTGTGGTGTTTTCAATGTGTTACTGTGTGTGTTTGTACAAATACTTTACTCATTGCTTCTGAGATAAGCCTGACTGCTTGTGCCAAGCTACCAAGAGTGTGAGCAGGGGTTATCTGAGCTGGGTATCTCCCTTACCCTGACTAGAGTGAGGGTCCCTTCTTGGACAGGGTGTAAACTGACTGCCAACTAGAGACCCCATTTCTAACCATGCCAAACTCTGCATAGCAGCCACTGCGCTCATCCGAATCAGTGCTTTGCCACGAAGTCGACGCAGGTGGCACCCACACCTGAACTCCATTGCTTTGCAGAACCAATGCATCGCCACTGATGCATGGGGGAAATTGACACATCTACTTGACGGTGTGATTCCGAACCAACAAAACTCTCCTGCGCGAGGATTTTAAGGTACTTTGGGTCAAAGGACCCAACAGGGTCACTGTAGCCGGCCAGTGCTCCATCACAGTCGGCCTGAACTTTTGACTTTGTCCTGGTCCGGCACAACAGATATCCCCGTCTGGTGCTTCTTGCTCCTAAGCTCTCTTTTACAGTTCATTCTTTAAAGCTTCAAATCTTAAATTCTACTTGAGGGATTTTTGCAGTTTCAGTCTTGTTTCATTTATTAAATTTTGCTCTGTTTTATGCGCTGGTGTGGAATCTTTTTGTGTGGTGTTTTCACTGTTTTACTGTTTGAAGTGTTGCACAAATACTTAACACACTGGCTCTAAGTTAAGCCTGACTGCTTTGTTCCAATCTACCAGAGGGTGAGCAAAGGTTGATTTAGAGATTTCCTGACATCCGGACTAGGATTGTGGTTTCTGCTTTACTAAGGTTAACACTCCAGTCAACCAACAACCCAATTTCTAACAATGCTAAGTTAGAGATATATATAGAAAATAGGAGAGGGGCCAGAATGCATCCCTGCTTTAAACCATTCAATATCTTATTGGAAAATGTTCCTATTTGACAATTTTATTTTCAGCCAGGTTTCATCATGTATGGCTATCAAAAATATAGTAAGGTGTCAACTTCAAACATCCCACAGTTTCTTCCAATTAAGTTTATCTGAAGCTGAGCTGTAATCTATATAACGCATACAGCGTAAGATGGTTCTTTAGTGGCTTACCACTAATAATCTAAGAGCAGCAATATTATCTATATTGAAGCAGTCTGTTCAAGAAGAAGGGAGACAGTAGCAGTGACTACCTTTAAACCACATTGATGACTCTGCAACAGTAGAGGGTATTTACAACTAGGGGGCACCTAACGTGTGCTCCTCCTCATGTTATCTAAATGCACTCAGGCATACAATCAGAGGGAATAAAGGGGCTCACTCCTGACATACTAAATGGATTATACCATCATGAGCCAGTAGGGACTCTCCTCACTAAGGTTCAGGTAAGATTGCCTGTATCCACTACCATGACCAGCTGCCATTAACTGTTATTAGTGTTATGGCTTGGTCATGGATGTAGTAGCTATATAAATCATGAGTACCATCGGAGAAGGATTTTGGGTGTACCCCAGCAAACCACCAGAGTCTAGCTGTTCGTGAGCCACAGGCCAAAGCTGTATAGAGCACTTGTCAGGAGTCCTGTGACAAACGTTTCCTGCACAACAAAACATGCATGGGTCTACTCACAAAGACAATTTGGAGAATGTAAAGTAGGACTCCTGTAGAACTGTTTTACAGGCTTTCACATGCCTTTGTTAGTTGTCTCCAAAACATCTAAATAGGAATTCTCAAGGAATATTCATGTACGTTAAGTACAAATAGAAAAGACTGTCTCTTCTTTGCCCTTTTCCTAAGAGAGAGTTGGGCAATTTAGGCCGATTCAAAAAGGCATGTTAAGAGTACAAAAAAGAGTACTAATTTAGTACTGCTTCTGTACTCATAAATTCTTTTACAAATGGGACCCGCTTAGTCTGCCAGAGCCATAAAATGAGGACCACGCCATAATTCGATATCAAGCTCACTGACCGTGTTTACACAACGGTGCTCCCTTAGTTAGGTGCTCTCACACACAGACTGGGACAATACAACAATTACGGCTTACGAGGTCACATTAGTGAAAGGCAGGGCTGTTGTTTGAAACATCTGGTCTGTCTTTCACTGGAGGTAGACCAGACTGTCTTTGAAGATGGAAAAGGTGTTCCCCTGTAGGTGGATGTGGTATGTTACTGCCCCTGTCTGCACAGAGATACCTGGGGTGCCCCAGGTGCACTTCTATGTGGCACACAGTCAGTGTGTATCCCAAGAGGTTCTTTGCCTTTGTGCCTGGGTCTGCAATATTGTGTGGACTCAAAGGCAAAATGTTCTCACATTTACATGAGGCCAGGACCCAATGCAAATAAGTTAATGCCCCATGTTCCCATGTGTAATCTGCATTGCAGAAAGGGTTGCATAAGCATCTCTGGTCCCTTCTATAATAGCAAAGTGCATCAGTGGCACAACACGTAGGCTGAAACACCCATTGGCCTCCAGGGCACTTTCTCTAATATGGCATCAGATTGTCACAATGAGACAACACCAAGGACTTTCTCCTACATTAGTTTCTCCTTGTCTACTGGTTATGGCATTCCTAATGATGGGACTTAGAAATTGGGTCTGGTTTTCCACCTTTCCACTAATTCATGAGCTTGTTAGTGGTGTTCTGCACTTATCATCCAGACTGTTGCCTCTTTGATGCAAGTTTCCCCATGGGTGCATGTGTATAGTGGTTGAACTTGCCAGTGTCATCAGGTAGGTCATGGTACATTGGTTTCTGTGTGACTCACTCTCGTGTATGTATAAAATAATTAAGCAAAATTGTAGTGCAGTAGAAGAACAAAGCTGGAGACCTGGGGCCAGATTTGGAGGAGGGTGGTATCTCAGAATAATCTAATTTGGGACAAGGAGTGTTAAATCTGGATGCCCACCATTGGATGATTTTTCATTACCACCAAACTCCTAATCAGGCCTTTTGTGTACTCTGCATGGTGGGGCAGACTTTGTGGTATTGGCATAAGAGATAGGCAGAATGCGTCTTATCCTGCCAATATATATGGGACTATGCATCCTTTTTTGCTTAGAAGAAATCAGTAGCATGGCATCTCAAGATATTTATTTTCTTTTTTTCGCTTAAGAGTTCTTAGCAGAGCAAAACTAATTGTGAAAATAAAAGGGATTTGAAGCCAGAGAGATTGGATTACGCACTTTAAAACAGAACCTTCTGTACCTTCCTAAACCATCCTAATCCATAGGATTTCCTCAGCTGTGATTAAGCAGCAGAGAGATGAATTCCAGT
The DNA here is from genome assembly GCF_031143425.1 of Pleurodeles waltl. NCBI lineage: Eukaryota > Metazoa > Chordata > Amphibia > Caudata > Salamandridae > Pleurodeles > Pleurodeles waltl. The sequence continues at coordinate 594,267,401 of NC_090439.1, forward strand.
GCTGTATAAGTAACGGCCCTAATGGGATTCCCAAACCACCAGAGCCCTACAAAACATTCTGGCCGAAGTTCTGCCAAGTTGTTTTGAGCTCTGCATAGCAGCATGCTGAGTAGTAGGAAAACATGACCAGCCATGCTCACTCGCTCAGACTCTACCGACCCTAAAAAAGTTTAGGCCGATGAAATTCTGTGTCCAGAAATACAGTTGCCCTCAAATCTATATGTAAGAAGGGACGGCTCTCTGATGTGGCTGACATGAGCTAACCCGTGTTTATAGTAGATAGCAAATGAATCTGCTTTGGATCCTGGGACTATTACACCGGAGCTACTCTATAGGAGCCTCAATACGTAAATCTACGGGGCTCATTTACGAGGCCAGTGGCGAAGGGCAGCGCAGCAAGTGCCTTACTGCCCTGCATAACCGGGAAAGGGCAGAAATGCGCTGTATCTGAAAGATATGGCGCATTTCTGTCCTCTCCTCTACGCCGGCGCACAAATTGCTGCCTAGCGCCAATGCAGGCATCCTTGCACCATGGTGCAAGGATACCTGTGTTATAGGGATGATTGTTTTTGTGCAGAAAGGCACACCTTTCTGCACAAAACAATCGCAAAGGTGTTTTTCTCTTTTTATGTGAAAGAGGAAAGACGGGGTCTCCCCATTGCATCACTTTTACGCCACCCCTAAGGTCGCATAGGAATCTGATACATTCCCAGACTTGTAAATCTGTGAAAGCATCAGATTCTTTTGGGTTCCATGGGTGTTGCATGGGAACACTCCATGCAACACCCATGGAACACTTATTTCATGCAGTGTTATGCGTGAAAGGGGTCCATATTTACAAGGCCGTGAAAAGCCACCCGGTGTGGCTTTGCATGGCCTTGTAAATATGGACTGGCACACTGCGTCACCACAGCTTTAAAAAAATTATGCTCTGGTGATGCAGTGTGCTGTTAGGGCCGGATAAGTCCTACGTTTTTTAGGTATAGTCATGCGGTCACACGTTTCTGTATTCCTGCAATTGCACCTATGCATATTTCAGTATTTACACTGATATGCTTTTCCTTTAAAGAGGTTGGGTCTGATTCACAATGATAATTTACACTTTTAAGTAATTTTCACTTTGGGGTAAATCTACTACTTTTCGGTATTCCCAAACTCTGAGTGTAAATTTACTACAAAAGTGTAAATTAGATGTCTCCACCCCGTGTCCAGCAATTGACTTTCTTGTATGTGGGTGGGTGACATCCCTACCTAAACCCCTCTCTGACCCTTTCTGAGCCCCTCTTAATTCTCCCTAATCCCATCCCCTTTTGTGGTAAATCTGCCTCCTTTTCCACCCACTCCTCCGATTACTTTCCACATGAATTACTAAAACACATACTTACGTGAGCAAAGACTTTGCAGTCAGGATGGAGAACTCTGTACACATAAGTGTAGGTAATGAGGAGGCATAAACGTAGTTTGTAAACTGCACTTTGTAGTACGTTTTGTAGTGCAAATCAGGACCGTAGTATTTACATGGTATACTGTGCTCAAGACCAAAACATAATCAAATAATTGCTTTGTTGGGAATCTCCATGAAACTGAGATGTAGTTTAAAATAGGTATGGGTAGCTCTTTTATTTATTACCTGGGTTTAGGGGCAGGCTAGTACAGAACAGTAAATTGTGAAGCCAGAAATACTGTAAATGCTGCACATTATACATACAACTGGAAAATATACATTTCACACTATCAAATCGATTGTCTCTGATATCTATTTCTCGTTCTAATTGTAAGAAGGGATGACTGTTTTCTGTGAGTGACTTCTTTAGCCAGCGAAAATATGATATAGGTGCTGTAGTGGAGTTTCAGTCTGCAAAGTTTAAGTCTGTAAAGCTAGTTTTTAGGTTTAGTCATACATTTGCACTTATGTGTTTGTCCACCTATGTGCAGTTTCTCTGCATAGGTAATATTCATATCGTATAATTTGCACATGAACAAAATCAAATTAAATGCTTCCTTTCGTGGTCATCTCTATGAATATTAGATATATTTTGAAACATGTATGATTGCTGTTTTTTCTTGTTTTCTCACTAAAGGCACCCCTTTATGAACGGCAGTGATCGGCACCATCAGAATTTGAGATCTGCGGCAACACTATAAATCTGTTTTGTTTCAGCTACATAAAGCTGCTGAACTCTCAGGATGAAACTAGAGGAGAAAATGAGGCGTTACCAGGGCAATTGGACCCAGCAATACTGGTTCCTCAGATACCTCTTTTCCGGAAGAAGCCTTAGAGTTCCACCTTTATTCCATGTTAACTCTGCTTCCGGAATTACCAAGACCCCTGATTTCTGTAGTTTGGGGATGGAAGAGAGATTGACAGCAGTGCTTAATTTGTTAAAAAAAAATAAGTGCCACGGCCCTCGTCAGGCGACCACTGATTTTCCATCATCCAGTACCCCTGCCAGCGCTGCCAATGACAGTGCCAACATAACTCTTAACCATCACACTCCAACAAGAAGATTCAGAATATTCCAGACCCCCAATGCTATAAGAATGCATTGGGTGGCAGGTATTAGTTATATTCAAGCCATAAACAACTGTTGGTGTGCACATCCATAAATTAGGCAGACAGTGCCATCATATGGCAGACTATCATAAGTGATGGTGCTGACAGTTAAGTGCTGGTGCTGAGCCACGGAAACCACTGGCTCAAATTAATCACATGGGTGACAGACTTTAAAAAGTTATATCTGGGCTAGTTCCATGGTGATGGGAATGAGGGGTCAAGTGATTGGAAATGTAACTTTGTTTGAACTTATTTCCCCTGCGCAGGTGAGGGCTTTAAGCAATTTTATGAAATGATTCTTCTATCTGGGTGGAATCACATGGACATTCCTATGGTGCAGTAACTTGAAACAATAATTATATTCACAGAAAAAATATTTATTAGAACATGGTTTCTGATGGTCTGTGCATTCTGACCAGTAAGACACCAATGCCTTAACACTTTACTAGGCCCACACTGGCAATAAGTGTTGTAACCACGAAGTAGAAATGTATGTTCAAGTACTTCCGTTAAAGACATGAGCAGTAGTACAGAAGGATAGACTGATAATATAGGAGAAACAATGACGATGAAAAAAGATAATGGTGGTGCAGCTGAGTTATATTGAAGGTCAATAAAGGGCACATATTGCTAGCTGGCTGGAAACGGGAAGCATGGGAGACAAGAGAGTGGCAACAGATGAAGGTCAATGAGGAGCTGAAAATAACTCGAAGGTGATTTGGAGGACACCTCCAGAAGAACATGGGAGAAAATAGTTGGGAGGGATTTAAGATACTGAGACCAAGAATATCTCTGTTTTATTTCGCTTTATTATTAAACTAGCATATAGTCAAAAGGAAACTGAGGAGGCAGTAGGAGAGGTGTGGAGAGTTCGCTTGATAGAGGGAAAATTAAGCAAGTTGGATGGTGTCTATGGAGTAGATTCATAGCCGTGGTACACAAACAGGATGTGCCTTGAGGGTTCCCCTCGTGAAGGAGATACAAGGGTTCCAGGGAGCCATTACTTATCCCCACGTCTGCACTCACTCACTGCATCCACCTGCAGTGGAACTCTGACCCCCTTTGGAATGGAAGCCAGATCTCCAGTGAATGCGGACCAGCATTTTAAAACATCTGGTCCACCTTTCACTAATTACAGGTTCCCAGTGCACGTGTGCTTCCATTATACTGGGGAAAGCGTCTATTTGTGATATGGAGCACACTGGCCGAGTCTACACCCTGCACAAACACAAGGTGCAGAGTGAAATAGTATGTCATATCTGTAATCCAAATCCTTGGGGGAGGAGGGTCGTCGCTGAAAAAAATCAGTGGTGAAGAAAATTGAATCTTGCGAAAAGTGATTGCTTTAAAGAAGAGTGGGAAGAGAATAATGAGATAAATTTGCACTAAGGCTTTTCTCCTCATCCTTCTGAATAGTAACAAGTGTGTTTTAGACGGATCACTGCTGCAGCACAGTCATGCTATTTGACTATGTTACACAATGACCAGAGACTAAATACCTCATAATACGAAAAGCCTATCGTACGAATGAATTAAAAGGAGTTTGCTTAGCACAGACACTGTGGTTACCGCTGTGGAATTGTGGCTAAGTGGTGCTCAGTTCACCGTCCTCATTTAAACCTACGACTCCTATCAAAGATGCATTTGGTTAAGGCCAGCGCTTGACATGGAAATATAGGAGTGCACGTACTCAATATCCCAGAGTGTATCTGTTTTCCTCCTGTAAGTGGGATGCTCTTCCCCTATGAGTGGTGTAACCCTGCTGGGAAGTGACGTCACGGGCCCTTTCAAAGTAAAGATGTGCAGGCACTTAGTAGCGGACACTGCCTTCCCGTTTCGTTGTGCAAGAAGTATCACCGTTGACAAACAGACCTTTAGCATCTTAAAACATATGTCAGCTCAGGAGGGGATCTGAAAACTGAACTGTCCTCTCTTTACGGTCCACTTGGACAAGCCTTCAGGCATTATGACCACCGCAGTCGGAAAGACAGGACGTGCACTTGCTTGCATTTTTCCTGTCTCCACAGAAAAAAAGTGCCTTGTTTTTTCCATTTTCAGAGAGATGACGAAGGAGCAGCTGTTACAAGTAATCATAATGACACCATTGCTGAGACAAACATTTTCATGATGATGCATGGGAACATTAAATCCAAACCACGTTGTTTATATAAAGCATGCCTTCACTCCAGCAAAGGGGGTGCCCCCACGTGGAAAGTAAATGAAAAGCTTACAGTTTAGAAAACATGACAGGGCTGAAAACTTAAAGCTGCATTGTGTGATAGCGTCATTTTCTGAGGAAACAGTGAACCCCCGGTGTTGTGTACAACTTATAGTTTGTTAGGCGTCGGTTTACTCTGGTGGCAAGAGCCATCACTGTTTTTGAAGCTTCGATTACTTTGGGGAGTGGCAACAACTTTGGGACGGTTTGCTCCATTATGGGGTGGTTGCATGCCAAAGAAGATGGCACTGCGAGCTCAGTCCAGATTCCTCTGTCCAGTGAGACACAACACACCCATAACTCATAGACTAAACGACATCTAATGTTTTCAAGATGGACAGAATGACAGTCCAAGCCCAGGTCTTTACTCACCTAGATCGGGAAATACTTTGCACACTTGTGCCTGTACCTCTGTTTTCATCCCATACTGATCCTATGTCACGACAAATCGCAGAAAAGAAGTGAAAAATTATGAGCAAATGGCTGACATCCTGAAGGGGATGCATCTGCTGCCCATCCAGTCCCGTACCATATTCAAACATAACTACATCACATGATAGGGTACTGAAAGTCGTTTTCACCTACAACATACCTCTCGTATTACAATTAGTCACCTTACACCGCTAACATCAAAACAAGTCAAGATTTTTGAAAAGCTCACAACCAAAAAGTGCAAAACTAAGAGAATCAGAAGTCAGGCCTTATTCCACTTATAACTGGGGATTTGGACAAGTACCTTACCTCACATCAGACGCGCTGCGTCACTCCAACAGTTCGGAAAGGAACGCCTCTTCACAGGCACCTTGTTGACCATATGTTAGACCCTTTCCAGCTCCTCCGCCTCAGGCCCATCAGTGGTACCCCACAATCAGGTTCTCACACGTTATGTTACATGATCTTCAATTCTAGCTAGATTTGAGTTCAAAATAGTATCCATTACAATCCACAACAATACCATTTTCTTAAGATCCCAATCTAGTCCCCTCAATCTCCAGACACTTGCTGTCCAAATATGACATTCCGAAAATTAATTATGCTCCTAAAAGGCCTATCCTATGAAAACAAATTCTCTTTGAACACCGTTTTTCTTGTCTTAATGACACATTGCTAGGAAGGAGATTTGCAAAATTAAAGATGCGTGTTTGTTTGATAATGTGTGGATGTGCCTGTAAGCAATTACTGCATTGTCTGTTTTTACTTGATGAACTCTTTGAAGGACTAAATGTTACAAAGTGTGGATAAAGAGAGGCGCATATTAGCAAACCAAATGTAGGCGACTTCCAGGGATTGAGCTAATGAAGAAAACATGGTCCTTGAACTGAGATAAACCTCTGGCTCTGCGCCTCTAGAAGATGAAGTGATACACGCTGTTTTATTATTTGAGTGGGAGAAAGGACATTTTTCCGTTCCAAGTGATAATTTTCAAAACTGGATCAGAGTGCTTTGTTTCTTCTCAAATAGAAATCTCAGACCCAGTTTGAACGGTGGTCGGGTAGCTGAATATGTCGTGGCAATATTATTCTACAGAAAAACAGTTGTACGTCGAGGTGTACATTACAATTCTGCTCGAAACGAGTGAGAAATTCATAACATTTTCAACTCCATTCAGCTTCAACTGTGGGTGGGATCAACCACTAAAACGTTTTTGTGGGAGGTTGTGGGCCTTATGTTTAGCCCCACAGGATAGCAGTATTACTTAAAGCTCTTCATCTATATTTTGGACTCTCCAAGGGTTATAAACATTAAGAATTTCTTGTCTTGTTTTAAGCCACTGCAACAAAAATGTTTTCTTATATGATTTTTTTCTGATCACGTTTGTACCAGTCAATAAAGTTTCTTTCCCTTGCTCCATGTAAAGTGCGTCTGCAAAGGGACCAGATGGCAGTAGTTATGTAATACGAGGGACGTTATAGTTAGGTGAAAATATAATTTGAAACATACTGTTTTAAGTGAAGAAAACCACAAAAAATCACCAGTTATGGTTTACTCAAGTAACTGTAGCTTCTGCCCTAAAGTAACTGCAACTCGCGACCCCGCCAGGACAGTGTTGTCATCAGTGATGTAATTTCAGATGTTGTAGTGATATTATCAATGATGCCATAGACTTAAATGTAAAGTAAGATGCCCATCGCCATGCGTGGCATGGGATGGGATGTAGGGTCTGGTCACAGGCCAGACCCTGTACTCAACCCACCCTGGACACCCAACTCCCAGATGTGCATGGCCTTTGGCTACAGGCCCTCCTCTCCTAATTATAACATCTGCCCTGGAGGATGGGGTCCCAGTTGCCTTTTGGAGGCCTAAGGAGGGGGGCAGCATGCCCCTTCCTTAATAAGAAAACACTGTACCGCCCTTCCGGGCCCTGGCCCACCCTGGGTTGGGACAGCTTTTCTTTTTTCAAAAGGACAGGAGCCCAACCTTTTAAAAAAAAAAAAAGACCACAGATCCACAGACCCTCAGCAAAGATGCTGTAAAATTTAAAAAACATAATTCCGTTTTTGGCCGGGGAATCTGTCTGGGATCCCCTACCCCATTCCTAGGGGACAGGGTATCACTACCCTGTGCTGTTATATGTTTTTTTAAACTTATTTTTAGGACAGAGGACTGCATCCTCAAGTCCTAAAATGGCTTTCACCTCATCTTTGTTGTGTGGTGTCAGCCAATCAGATCTTCTGTAGATCCTTCGGCGCCATGGATCCTCTGCGGTTTCTTAAATATACAAATATGTTTCAATTTACTTATTCACAAAACATCTGAACATAGTTACATCAAGTAACCAAATCACAAAAGTATGCTTTCTGCTTCAAGACCTAGCTTCCTAACAAATCTGGTGTAATTCCGTTCTGCTGGTTTTTCTGCATCGCTGTTCAATCTTCCTGTGGAAAATTGTATGGGGAAAACATATTTTGCACCCCACCCCCTTTGTTTTCACGGCCCCGCTTGACAGATCATTCCAAAAATCTCCAGGAAGAAGGGAAAGAAGAAGATGAAGTAGCTAAACTTTTTTTTTGGGAAGATTCATCAAAGATGCCAAAGTTATTAGCAAACCAAAATATTTATAGCCATTTTCTCATTTAATTAAGGTGACACGAATCAAGATACCAGTGGGTGATGAGCACGATTAGGTATTCTCAGCAGGAGAAGGAGGGAAACTCTGCATGTGCTTTTTTGAAATGAGAAACCTGAAAAAGGTTAGCATTGGTGGAGAATAGTGATCTGGGTGGGATGTAGCACTGGAGTTTAATTGAGAGAAAGCATGTTTCTTCTGGATGAAAAAGTCTTATGGAACAGACAGACTGACTTGAATAAAATACTCTTGGCAGCATTTTAGGTAAGATCCTCATTAGCTAAAAGCATGCGGGGGAGTTTATGGAGATGGGTAGTGAAGGTTCGATCGCAATCCATTTGCACCCCGAAGTTGAGAACCAAAGTTGTTGCTGCTGGAGACGAGTTGTCTTCTGTAGGCCAAAAATATGTGGGCAGAGAAGGTCCCTGTGTGACAAAACATGCTTGCCATCTTGTTGCTGTTAAATTTAAGTGTACTGATGCCCAATTAGCTAGAAATACCATTAATGCAGTTGTGAAAACCAGACATTGCGGATTGAGATCCCATGTCTAAGGTCAAATTATCAATTGTGTGTCCTACGCATAGCTGACAAACTGTACTCTACTCTATGAAATCTGATCAGGAGAGCTAATTGTCTAAGATAGACAATAAACAAAGTTGGGCTCAGGGAGGAACCCTGGGGCACCTCCTGGATAACTGGTTTCAAAGTGGAGAGGTCAACAGGAAGATGTAATGCTGGAGTTCTGTCCTCCAGATATGACTTGCAATATCTTAACGCTGAGCTTCTGACCCCAAATCTCTGCAAATCTGAAGATTAATAATTTGTGTTTGAAATTATCAAAGGCACCAAACATGTCAAGCAGCCCTAAGACTATCTGATGTCCCCCATCAGCTACCATAATGAAAACAATATGTGTTGTTAGTTGAAAGTACAGAACGACATGCCATAAACACCATATCAACCTCCTATTAGGAGTATTCAGCCACAATTTTAAAAGGGTGTTGAGGTGAACACTCTCTCCTAACATGGTCTGTACTATGCATCAACATAATGAAGCAACCACATATAGGCCTTCATTACGACCCTGGCGGTCGGTGTTAAAGTGGCGGTAATACCGCCAACAGGCTGGCGGTAACTACTGCCAAATTATGACCATGGTGCTGATATCTCCGATAGACAGCCAATGTACCACACCGACCGCCAGGGCGGAAACAACAGGCACTACGGCAATAGCCGCCTACAGCCAGGTGGAAGTCAACATTCCGCCCACAATATTAACCAAAGACAATCCGCCACCTTTTCCAGGGCGGTATCAACAACATCAAAAGCCTGGCGGAAACACTGCACCATTGGAGACACAGGGCAGAACCACGCCGCCATGGAACCAGAACTGCAAGTGTTCCTGATGATATTCTAAGTCCTGCTCCACCCGAACACCAATGCCGGTGAAGACGGCGACAGTGAGCACAGCCCCCTACCACACAAGGGAGGGTGGGAGGAAAACGAGAGTGACACACACACTCGCACATACACACCCCAGATACATACACACAACCAGCTGCCCAAGAAAACAAGTTAATCCCCGTAAATCAGCTGAATAATGCAAGGACAACAGGATTTGACTATAGTGATTGTAATAAGATCAACACAGTATAAATAATAATTTTGCCAATGCGACAGATATGTACAAATGTACAAAAAAGGGACACTGCCCAGTCCACAGTTTGCGTGGGCCACATGGCCACAGGGCAAAGTCCAAGGCCCAACTTGTTACCTGCATCAATCTGGAGAGAACACTGCAGGGGCATCAGTTGGTAAATAGGCAGGCACCTCGGGGGGGCACCTCAGCCGGATGCGGGAAAAAGACCACTGGTTCTGAAGGGGGCAAAATGCCCTGTGCTTGGTCCTGGGGAGTGCAAGGCACAGTCTTCCGAGTGGGTGAACACCCCACTGGTTCTGGAGGGGGCAACATGCCCTGTGTTTGGTCCTGGGGAGTGCAAGGCCACACTCTCTCAAGTGGGTGTCTCCCACATTGGTTCTGGAGGGGGCAACATGGCCTGTGCTTGGTCCTGGGGATTGCAAGGCCACAGTCTCTCAAGTGGGTGACTTGCCCATGGTTCTGGAGGGGACAACAAGCCCTGTGCTTGGTCTTGGAGAGTGCAAGGCCACAGTCTCTAGAGTGGGTGTCTTCCCCATTCGTTCTGAAGGGGACATGCCACACAGCAGCCCATGGAGGCTGGATCACATTGTGTCTGCCGGCAGTGACTTCTGCACTGTGGTGGTGGTAGTGGGAGGCTCCTGCTCAGCCCCTGCACCCTGCGATAGCTGCACTGTGGTGGTGGTGGAGGAAGTGGGAGGCTCTTACTCAGCCCCTGCACCCTGCGATGGCTGCACTGTGGTGGTGGTGGAGGTAGTGGGAGGCTCCTGCTCAGCCCATGCAACCTGCAATGCCTGCACTGTGGTGGTGGTGGAGGTAGTAGGAGGCTCCTGCTCAGCCCCTGCACCCTGCGATGGCTGCACTGTGGTGGTGGTGGAGGTAGTGGGAGGCTCCTGCTCAGCCCCTGCACTCACTGATAGCTGTACAACCGTGGTTGGTGGTGGGGGCTCTGTGACAGCTGCTGGTGCAGGCTCCTTCCCCTTCTTGCTTACTGGTGCAGGCTCCTTCCCCTTTTTGCTTGCTGTTGCAGGCTCCTTCCCCTTCTTGCTTGCTGCTGCAGGTTCCTTCCCCTTTCTGCTGGCTGGTGCAGGCTCCTACCCCTTTCTGCTGGCTGGTGCAGGCTCCTTCTCCTTTCCACTGGCTGGTGTAGGCTCCTTCCCCTTCAGGATCTGTGGTCTGGAATCCTTTCCACCACAAATAGGTGTGGATGGAAGTGGGCCTTTGGACTGCGTGGCTGAGGTGCTTGGCTGGGTTCCTGATACCCTGGCCATATCTGCAGGACGGGGGGAGAGGGGTAGGGAAGAGGTCAATGGTGGAAAGGAAAAGCTTTTTAGGGACACTGGGGCGGGATGAGGGAGAAGTAATGGGAGTAGAGGATGAGGGAGTGGTTGTTGGAGGTGTTTGTCTGCTGGATTTGGGTGCAAGTGATGGGCTGTATGCTGTTGTGAGGTGGATGGCTGTTGGGTGTCTGAGTGCTTGCGTTTGTGTACCTTAGGAGGGGGGCAGACACAGTGGGAGAGGACACAGGGGACGTGTGCATGGCCATTGTGGAGGTGTCTGCCAGTGAGGTGTGTGTTCTGCTTGGTGTGGTTATGCTGCAGGTAGTGGATGATGATGTAGTGCATGCAGGTGTGAGTGTGGACGTAGCTGGGTGGGAGGTGGAGGAGGAGGAAGAGGGGGCGACAGTGGAAATAGTAGATGTTGTTGTGTCTACAACTGGATGGTGTTTGTGTGAGTGCCTGTGGGATGAAGTTTGGTGCTTGTGTGTGCCTGCAACACTCTTGGGTGTTGTCCTGTGTGCATGTTTGTCTGGCTGTGTGCTTGGGATGGGTTGGGGTTGAGGAGAATGGGACTGGGAAGTGGAAGTTGGAGGGGGTCGGTAGAAACAGGGACAATGGCTGCCATCAGAGAGGAGGCCAGTGCCTGAATCAATCCCTGTTGGGCCGCAAATCCAGTGTGACTGCCCTCCAGGAATGCATTAGATTGTTGCATCTGGGCTGCCAGCCCCTGGATGGCATTCACAATGGTTGGCTGCCCTACAGAGATGGATCTCAGGAGGTCAATAGCCTCCTCACTCAGGGCAGCAGGACTCACTGGGGCAGGGCCTGAGGCGACTGGGATGAAGGAGATGCCCACTCTCCTGGGTGAGCGAGCACGGGCAACTTGCTGAGGTGCTGCTGGGAGGGTGGTGCTGGTATGGGGGTGGTGGCTGTACCTGTAGCTGGGGGGGTCACAGAGGTGTCTGCCACCACCAGGGAGCTCCCATCAGAGGAGGTATCAGAATCTGTATTGTCCCCTCCAGTCTCAGCCATGGTGCTTCCCTCGCCCTCCGTCCCACTGGTGCCCTCAGCGTCGGTGGACTCTGCCTCCTGGGTCATGTGGGATGCAGCTCCCTCCATCGCCGGTGCCTCTGCTCCTCCACCAGATGATGCCAACACACATAAGGACAGGATGACAAAACAAGAAAGGGGGTAGAGAGACAAAGGATACACTGGGTCAATGACTGCACCAACACCAGTCGCTCCAACTCCTCTGAAGGCTGGGGCCCTTTCCCCGGTCACACGGGCAATAGTGGATTCCAGACACAGGTCACAGTAGCACATGCAGTGTAGGTCCTCTCCTATGAAAGGTCAGGTAACAAGTGAGGAACATGATAGAAAATGGCGGTCACATCCACGGCGGTGCATACCGTCACCGTCGGCCTTGATCATCATTGGCCACTGTAACCCATAGGGCCCAATATTAACCAATGAGGAGTTGCACGGCGGTTTCCGACCGCCTCCCGCCACGGCGCACAACGTCTGCTGAATTACCTCACTTCCACCTTTCCCTCCACATAGGACAGGCGGACACCATTTCAGGGGGCGAGCCCTATGGAATAATGCTGTGTCACAGGAGAAATAGGCACATACTGGACAAATCACACTGACCCATTACATGTTCACAGAATGCAAACTACTGTTGTGGCTCCATTGTTCAGTTTGTGACAGGCTCCTCACTCTTTTGTCCCATAGATTCCTACCACTGGGGATGAATAGGAGATGGAGCCATACCCCCGTGTCTTATCTAGGTGATTGGTTGACACCTGTTTGGTATAAGTCAATAAGGACGCTCAGTGAAGGACCACACGCCAATTATGAATACAATTTAGCTTTACTAGAATTTCAGGGAAATGTATGAATTTAGACCTTCAACAATGGCAGAATAAAAAATAGCAATAAATATGTATATATATATATATATATTTATATGATTACACTACAAAGAGAAAGAGCATCTATGTATACATATGAGCAAAGAGTTCATTGACAGATATAAGCTTGGAATAACTGCATACCAAAATGTGTTACACTACGATGTTCAGGAAGTAAAATATAAACGAGTTGAATACTTCAGATAAGCTTTGATTTACTGCACACCAAAATGCATGTTTCAGTTACTGCAGCAGGCTCACACTACGATGTTCAGAAAGCAAAATATAAACGAGCTGAATTCTTCAGATTAGCTTTGCTTAACTGCATACCAAAATGTATGTTTCAATTACTGTAGCAGGCTCACACTACAATGTTTAGAAAGCAAAATATAAACTAGCTGAATACTTTAGATTATTAACACAGTGCAAGCATAATAATCAACCACAATAATAGAGCAGAGAAACAAAGGCCTTTCATCCGTGGGTGGAACTTAACTTAGTCCACAAAATGCCGGGAAGCCCTCTACCGCCCGCTTGGACCTCTCTCCACCTCGAGCGTCACGGTCTCTGAATAGCACAACAGGGAGGCAGCTCTGGGTTTGAAGATGACAGTTTTCACAACTCCATCTGCGAGCTTCAATTCCCTCACTCGCCTTTCAGTGCTTAAGTAACCTGAAGCTTGGATTCTGTCCCCTTCCAGTATTTTCTAGCTATGTTATCAGCACAAGTCTCTTGGCAGATTTGCCATTCCCTGGCCATGGTTTTCATTCCATCTTTTACTGCGGTCTCGTTCTCAAGGTTGAGACTGAATCTCTTTCACAACCTGTTTCTTACACATGCAGCTGCGAATACGTTTATCTACGGAATGTCATAAAAAAAAACAAGCTTGAAAGCGAACATCGTGAATTTTTCCACGTTGCTCTGGCTTCAGCAGGCATCACGCTCATCTACACTGTTCAAGCTAATTAACTCTTTGCGTCACAATGTCTTCCGCACCTTTCCCTATACTGATCACTCCACCCCTTAGATGAGCGCGATGCATGCGAAACAAGAATCATTTATTTTGACACTTCGTTAGCTAGGTTGCTACGAATACTTGTTAGCATTATTCTAAGCGCCTGCATCTTATTATAAAGCTGGTTTGTGCGTACAAATAGTCTACATAGTATAATCATTAGCGTGACACAGACAATCAATAACCAAATTAGCAGATGTAACACTATATTTAGTGTCTTTGTAGCTCCTGGTGCCCAACCAAAGAAGATGTCATACCAATGGTGCTCAGTTACTTGCTGGATGCATAAGCTGTTTGGCGTCTATGGTCATCTGTATGACGGTATCCTTGGTATATTTAGCCGCCATGTCGAATTTAGCAAATGTGATTTGTGCGTAGCGCCTGATTGCCTCTAGTCTAGGTAGCTTCACAACAAGTGGGATGTTCCATTCTAACTGTGCTTGCATTTGCGTCTGTAATGTGGTTGTGGTGAACTTAGTCGGTCGGTATAGGATGTGAGTACTTATGTCAATAATGCTGGTAATATTGCACATACACACTACTTGCTCTCCGGTGGTTTGTACAAATCCGTTAATGAGTAAGGGATGATTAGTAACGTAACATATACTCTCTGTCCCTATCTGCTATAAGTCTGTGCCATTAATAGGATAAGGTAACCATTCACATTCTCCTGGTATTGGGTGAATCATGGATCTAGCACCCGTCCAGTGTGGGTACATACCCACCCCTTAGACCAATCTGCACATCTAGTGGGATCTACGGTGTGATTTGTTTGATCAATCCACTTTTTGTCAGTGTGAGGTATCCACCATTCTTCACCTATCACTACAGGTAGAAATATAAAGGGGCACCATATTTCAGGAGGAAGATCACCTCTAGCTACATCAAAATGAGCATAACACATTTCTCCCTCACAATGAAACTGTATGGGCTTTACCCATATTTCCTCAGGCAAATGCAATTGTTGTCTCCAAAATTCACCCTGAAGCTGTCCCCATTCCGCTTTGATGTCTACATACTATTGATTAACAATGCTTTGCCATAGTATGCACTGAATGCCTTTGGACACTGTTTGTGTGCTTTGAAAGCTTTTTCCAAATTGTTCATAAGTGAAATTATGCCATTGCTAATCACGATACAACTCACGCAGAACCTTCCATACTTCTTGTGAGTGTGTGGGCCCCCATTGTGAAATTACTTTTATGGCCTCCCCTGTACTATATCCTGTAGAAGATAGCTTATTCCTAATGGCTTCAATATCAAAAGCGTTCAGTGCCCCTACCCCAATTCCGGTGGCCCCGGCTATCAAGGATCCTAGATCTCTTCTGATGCGTAACTTCGGCAAGGGCCATAACTGTAGTGTCCATGGTGTGCATAATGGATCATACTTTGAAATATTCCCCTTGGCAATAGTTATCTGTAACACAATATGGTTAATTATGCTTGCATGCAAAGCTTGCTTACATCCTATTCTATATCGAACTATGGAAACGTTGCCTAAATTGCTAACCATGCGTCTTTCGGCTACATAAAACATAAAGGCGGGCGGTTTGGAGTATCGAACTCCTTTGGTTCCATTGTTCATTGTAACAACCACCATATGTCCTGGTAAAATGTTTTGTTTGTTGGAACAATCACAGGGTCTACACGGATATGCCTGTACTGGTGTAAAAGGTACAATGGTATCACAATATTTGCATATCATGTTTAGCGTATAATTCAAAGCCTGTACTGTTGCTGGCATCCCCTGCAACTCGTTCAGTCTGTTGGCATGTCGGATTTGCTGTCCAGTTACCTTCCAGGTTACAGCTTTGGCAGCCATCCATTTGCCTCTAGGTACCTTCACGTTGCAAAGTGAAACATTTCCCTGGTCATCAGTTACGTTAGCGGCTTGAGGTGCACAAGTGACATGAAGGTCCGTAACGACATTCTCTGCTATATTCAGTCGGACCCATACACTTTTTCCGGTTATAATCATGACCGCAAATAGGAACCACGTAATCGATGCAGATGTCATCATTTACGACTGTGGGGTAAGTCTCACTGCAGGTACAAATACAAGTACATTAGAGTTCTTTAAAAGTACAATATACGTACTCCCCACCCCTTGACTCAATATCTCTCCTGCCTCTGGCCTTTTCCATGGATGATGCACCCATACTCTTCTTCCTGTGCTTCCAAATCCTCCCTCACCTCTCTGGGTGTTATCGGGGGGGGCAGATCTTTCTTCAATGTGGGGGGTATACGCTTGTTCACAAATCAATTGAGCAAGTCTGTCATGTGCTTGATACGATACAGTAGCATCTCCTTGGTTCAGTAATACTACTTTAACCTCTCCTCTAAAATCTGGGTCTATGACTCCCCCTAGCACCGACACTCCCTTGATGGCTAGGCTGGATTGAGGGGCAATTCTACCATATGTTCCAGGTGGTACTCTCACTCCTATTCCTAGGGGAACAGTCTTCACCTGTTCTATGGGTATTTCTCCATCCGCTGGAGCAAACAGGTCCAGTCCTATACTGCCAGAAGTAGCCTGTAAAGGTAATCGAGCTCGAGGGTCTGTTTTCCAGACAATCATTATGTGGGTGATTTCTTTATCATGCCCTGTCATCCGAATGAAAGGAGTCTGCTGCCCAACTGGTCTATTGTTCAATTCGAACAAGGCTTTGTCTAAATTACTACTCTATCCTTTTAGAATCTGATGTGCTGATAACTTTTTTAGCTGTTCTTTCAACAATCCGTTATATCGCTCAATCATGCCTGCAGCTTGTGGATAATAACTAAGGTGTAAAATCCACCGAATTCCCTGTTCCTGCGCCCAATCCTGCACTGTTTTCCCTGAAAAGTGTGTGCCCCTATCTGTTTGGATTTCATCAGGTACCCCATAATGTTTTATCAGGTAGCTTAGCCCTCTCAAAGTGGACTTCTGATCTGCAGACTTACAGGGCATACCCAACATAAGGCCAGAGTAGGTGTCCACCATGGTCAATACGTAGCTTTTTCCTCCTTCCTTTGGTAGCGGCCCGATATAGTCCAATTGGCACACTGTAGCAGCTGCGGTTCCTCTTCTGATATGGCCGCTAGGCTGCTTTTGCAGGGGCATTTGTCTTATCTGGTTGCATGTGGGTCACTCCTTTACTGCTTGTTGCACCTGTTCTTTAGTAACTGGAATCTGTTGTTGTTGTGCCCATGCATAAGTGTCATTCTCTCCTAGATGTCCAGATGTTGCATGGGCCCAGTTTGCTAGAGCAGCTTCAGCCTCCTCATTGATGACCACTGTTCGTGTTTTGGCCATCTGATCTGCGGTGTTGTTGAATAGAGATGCAAGTGAGGTGTCCGATGGGCAATGGGCATCCACATGTCCCACATAGATTTGACATTTTTGCCCTTTCTCCCACATCTCTTCCCATAGCTGCTCGCCTCCCCAAATGGGGGTGCCTTTGATTTTCCATCCATCCTTGCGCCAAGTCGGGGACCAGCTTACTAGTCCTTGGTAAGTGGCCCAGCTGTCAGTGTACACAAACGTTTTCTTTCCGATGGGGGCCTGTTCGATTACTGCTGCTACCCCCTGCAGTTCTGCAAGCTGGCTTGATCCATTATCTCCTTCTCGCAGCAATAGCATTTCTTTAGCAGACTGGAATGCGACTGTTTACCATTGTCTTTTTCCTTGATGGTACCGGGCGGTACCATCTGTGAACCATGCATTTTGCCGTTCTTCTTCTGTGAGTTGTTCAAAAGGTGGGGCTGTTTTAAATGGTGAGGACTCCATCTCAGATAGCTCTGGCGAGGGGACCATTGCCTGTAAGTCCACTGTCCCCAGCATATCTTCTTGTAACTTTGACACTCCTGCTGGCCCCGGTTTTGCCCTCTGCTGCAGATACCATTTCCACTTTACGATGGTAGACTCGTGCGCCCTGCCTACTTTTGTGCCAACCCCTCCTTCTCTTATCCAGCCTAGTAAGGGGACCCGTGTTCTTAAGGTAACCGGCCTGTCACCAGTAATGCGTTCTGTTTCTACTAATGCCCAATATGCTCCTGCTAGTTCTTTTTCTAATAGGGTGTAATTGCTCATGGATGGAGTTAATCTCTTTGACCAGAATCCCTGTGGCACTCTTTTTTCCCTGCCTTTGCCATGAGCTCCACATCACTACATCCTCCTGTACTATCATTTCCAGCTCAAACGGGTCTTCTTCTGTGATGGGACCTAACGCAAGATAATTCTGTAATGCATCTTTTGCTCCCTCAAAGGCCTCTTGCTGTTCAGGTCCCCATTGAAAAGGGTGCTTTTTTCGTGTGACTTGATATAATGGTCTCAGTATTAATCCTAAGTGAGGGATAAGTTGTCTCCAGAATCCCATCAAACCAATAAATCGTTGTGCTTCTGCCTTAGTTGAAGGAATCTTTAGCTGCTGTACCGTATCAATCACTTCCTGCGGTATTCTTTTTACTGGTCCTGACCAAATAGCGCACAGGAATTTCACCTCTTGTGTCGGGCCTTGGACCTTTTTCGGGTTAATAGCCCATCCCCTCTGCTGTAAGTATTCAATTAACCTTTCCAGTGTGTCTGAGACTTGCTCTTTAGTGTCCCCAGTGATCATGATGTCATCAATGTAATATGCAAGTCAGATGTTTCCTGCCGAGAAGTTGGCTAAATCTCTGGCTATTAGCCCATGACACAATGTGGGACTATGCACGTACCCCTGGGGCAACTTCCTGAATGTGAATTGTCTGTCCTGCTAGCTTATTGCAAATTGGTCTTGACAGGCCTCATCAATATCAATAGAAAAGAAGGCGTTTGCTAAATCAATCACGGCATGCCATTCCCCCCACATCTTTACTCAACTGTTCCACCAGTGTGATGATGTCTGGGACTGTGGCTGCCAAGGGTGGAGCCACTTTATTCAGTTGTCGATAGTCGACAGTCATTCGATAGGTATCATCTGGTTTCTTCACGGGCCATATGGGAGAGTTAAATGGGCTCACAGCCGGCCTTAACACACCTGCATCTAGCAGCCCCTGAATGGTTTCTGAAATCTCTTTATGACCTCTGGGTATGCGGTACTATTTAATGCACACCGACTCCTTTGGAGGAGGCACATGTAATGGACTCCACTTTGCATGCCCAACCAGAACTGTCCTAGATTTCTATATATGTACGCTCCTCACTCCAAAAGTAAATGTTCCCCATTGCGTATCAATAGTTTTGCCTAGTAACAAATCCATGCCAATAATGTATTCTGGTACTTCGGCTATTAATACTTCTGCCGTGAACAGGGGTCCTTTACCAATTGACAATTTGAGCTTAACAGGTTTGGCCTCTGTCTCTGCACCCCTGTAACCATTAATGATCACACCCTTTCCTGGCAGCCTCTTAGGGTTTCCATTTATCAAAGTTATTTCAGCACCTGTATCGAGCAGTGCCATAACATGTTGTGTTCCTTTGTGCCAATATATGATGAGAGGTACATATGGCCGCCTGTCCCCGGGGCTTACCTCTTGCACTGCTCTGATCCCCGGGGTTTGGCCTGACCTTCATAATAAGGGGTCTGGGACTTCCCAGCCATCGCTGGGCAAGTCAGGATATAGAGTTGAGACAGGCACCTTCCTATTTTTCCCTGATTCTGTTTTTTCCTTCTCAGACTCTTCCATGGGTGGTGCTGAGGGCTGCTTCTCATCAAATGCCTCCTTCTCTTTCTGTCTACGTTGCAAAGCTTTCTATTTATTAAGCAGATAAGGGGTATGCTTCCCATCTATCTCCTCTTTCTTCACCCCAGCATTCAACAAATCTATCCACATTTGACGTCTGGTCACTTTTTTTGTAGACTCTCCTCCCTTATATTTATTGTCCTGCCCCACTGCTCTTGCTGATTTCTGTCTGTCAAGCCCTTCCAATTGTGCCATTAATAACACCACATCCCCCACTGGTCTTCCCTGAGCGGGTCCTAGAAGAACTAACAAGGCACCTTTCATATGCGGAGGGGCATTTCTAATTAACCGTGCCCTGATCCCTGCTGTCACGGGTTCAACATCAGGTCCTAAAAACTGTTGGGAATACACTGCGTTCTGCATCCCCATTTTTCGCAGTTGTTCATTTGCCTCTGAAATCGTATGCCAAGGGCCCCAACTGTCTTCCACATCTATAGCAGTTGGGTACAATTGCTTCACTCCTTCCATCAACCAGCCCATTAGAGAGAAAGCTTGTTGCCCCTGTGCACCTCGTAACCGTTGCCCTAACATGGCATGTGTAGTTACTGATCCCATTTTCAAAAGTTCAGTTGGTGACAAATATGTACCATCTGCTCTAGTGTCCCACAATCTCACCAACCATTGAAACAAAGGCTCTGCAGGCATCTGCCTAAACATACGAGTTATCTTCAACAACTCACTCTGTGTATAATCTCTTACCAAACGAGAATTCTGTATTTGCCCACCATTCACTCCCTTTGATTTGTTTTGCACAAGTGGGCGAACCTCCATTACACTTCCCCTTTCACCTTCAATTTCACCTACACGTCCTTCTCCACTTTCAACTCCACCTAGTTCTGCTACACGTACTTCCACTTCATCCTCCCAATTCCAGTCATCATCATTATCTGGGACCGTTCCATCCCAAGTATAAGGATCCCAATTTTCTTTGCGTACCAATGCCCTCACTTGCACAGCTGAGGGCATTTTAGGCTTCTGCCTACTCTTCTGTTTTGCTACTCGTACTGCTAATGCGGTGCACCTTGCCTCCATTTGATCACCCCGAGTCACTGCACTTTCTATAGTTTCTTTCATAAGTAACTGCCTTTCCTGCAAGGCTGCAACCTCATCCCGCAGTTTTCTTATTTCTGCATCTTGTGTTAATGTTTTCCTGTATACCGTACGGAGCGCAGACAGGAAAAGCCATCCCACTTGCCCTGCTGCTTTCAGCTCCAGCTTGGCCCCTCTTAGCTTCACACTCTCAACCACATCTTCCACTAAGAGAGGAGTCACTTTCTCATCTAATGCCTCCCATAACACCGGCGCTGCCCACTGGTTCAGGAGTCCTGCCACACCAGAGAACAGGTCAGTTGCTAACCACCCGGGAATGGATCTGGCTTCTGCCCCATGCTGCCTTCCGCTCTCTGCCTCACTTTTCTTACGTCCCCAAAGAGGCATTATTGACTTATACCCCACTTCTGGTACCAAAATGTCTTATCCAGGTGATTGGTTGACACCTGTTCGGTATAAGTCAAAAAGGACGCTCAATGAAGGACCACACGCCAATTATGAATACAATTTAGCTTTACTAGAATTTCAGGGAAATGTATGAATTTAGCACTTCAACAATGGCAGAATAAAAATAGCAATAAAGAGCATCTAGATATATATGTATATATATATATATATATATATGTATATATATATATATATATATATAAAACTACACTACAAAGAGAAAGAGCATCTATGTATGCATATGAGAAAAGAGTTAATTGACAGATATAAGCTTGGAATAACTGTATACCAAAATGTGTTACACTACGATGTTCAGGAAGTAAAATATAAATGAGTTGAATACTTCAGATAAGCTTTGATTTACTGCACACCAAAATGCATGTTTCAATTACTGCAGCAGGCTCACACTATGGCGGTCATTCTGACCGCGCCGCCTGCCATGCGGTCACCGCCATTTGGCCGCTCCGCGGTCAAAAGACCGCGGAGGCCATTCTGGCTTTCCTGCTGGGCCGGCGGGCGCCCGTCAAAGGAGCGCCCGCCGGCCCAGCGGGAAAGGCCCTGCAACATAGAAGCCGGCTCCGAATGGAGCCGGCGGTGTTGCAGGGGTGCGACGGGTGCAGTTGCACCCGTCGCGATTTTCACTGTCTGCTAAGCAGACAGTGAAAATCATGCTGGGGCCCTATTAGGGGGCCCCTGCACTGCCCATGCCAGTGGCATGGGCAGTGCAGGGGCCCCCAGGGGCCCCACGACACCCGTTCCCGCCATCCTGTTCCTGGCAGTAAAAACCGCCAGAAACAGGGTGGCGGGAAGGGGGTCGGAATCTCCATGGCGAGATTCAGCCCAGACAGGGGAAATCCGGCGGGAAACCGCCGGATCCCCTTTTCTGACCGCGGCTTTACCGCCGCGGTCAGAATGGGCAGGGAAGCACCGCCAGCCTGTTGGCGGTGCTTCCGTGGTCATCCACCCTGGCGGTCGATGACCGCCAGGGTTGGAATGACCCCCTATGATGTTCAGAAAGCAAAATATAAACAAGCTGAATTCTTCAGATTAGCTTTGCTTAACTGCATACCAAAATGTATGTTTCAATTACTGTAGCAGGCTCACACTACAATGTTTAGAAAGCAAAATATAAACAAGCTGAATACTTCAGATTATAAACACAGTGCAAGCATAATACTCAACCATAATAATAGAGCAGAGAAACAAAGGCCCTTCATCCCTGGGTGGAACTTAACTTAGTCCATGAAATGCTGGGAAGCCCTCTACCGCCCGCTTGGACTTCTCTCCCCCTCGAGCGTCATGGTCTCTGAACTGCACAACAGGGAGGCAGCTCTGGGTCTCAAGACGACAGTTTTCACAACTCCATCTGCGAGCTTCAATTCCCTCACTCGCCTTTCAGTGCTTAAGTAACCTGAAGCTTGGATTTTATCCCCTTCCAGTATTTTCTAGCTATGTTATCAGCACAAGTCTCTTGACTGCTTTGCCATTTCCTGGCCATTGTTTTCATTCCATCTTTTACTGTGGTCTCGTTCTCAAGGTTGAGACTGAATCTCTTTCACAACCTGTTTCTTACACATGCAGCTGCGAATAAGTTTATCTACGGAATGTCATAAAAAAAAAACAAGCTTGAAAGCGAACAGCGTGAATTTTTCCACGTTGCTTTGGCTTCAGCAGGCATCACGCTCATCTACACTGTTCAAGCTAATTAACCCTGCGCGTCACAATGTCTTCCGCACCTTTCCCTATATTGATCACCCCTTGTACAGACCCCTGGTGGACTTGGCTACACTGGAGGACAGGCACATAATACTCACCTATAGACTGACCTATAGACTGGACAAGGCCACAATCACAGAGTTATGTGCCCAATTGGAGCCTGAGCTGATATCTGCTATCCATCACCACACTGGGATCCCCCTCTTGTGCAAGTGCTATCAGTACTCCATTTCCTGGCAGCTGGTTCTTTCCAAGTGACAGTGGGCTTGGCAGCGGGAATGTCACCGCCAATGTTCTCAATAGTGCTGACAAGAGTATTGTCTGCCCTAATAAAACACATGTGCAGCTACATTGCATTCCCCCAGGTGGAAGATTTGGCCACTGTGAAGGCCGCGTTTTATGCAATGGTACATATCCCCAATATAATTAGGGCGATTGATGGAATCATATTGCATTTGTCCCCTCCCCCGTGCCAGAATGAACAGGTGTGCAGGAATCGTATGAGTTTCCACTCCATGGATGTGCAGATGGTGTGCTTGGCGGACCAGTACATCTCCCACATCAATGTTAAGTATCCTGGGTCGGTGCATGATGCCTTTGTCCTAAGGAATAGCAGCATCCCAAATGTGATGGCCCAACTACAGAGGCACAGGATGTAGTTTGTAGGTGAGCCCTGGTTCCCACCAGTATATGTTGGTGTATGGGTATAGTGTGGGCCATATAGGATAGTGTATGCCTGAATGTTGGCCCTCAATAATTGCAGGTGACTGTGGTTACCCAAACCTATCATGGCTGCTGATCCCTGTGAGGAATGCCAGGACAAGGGCAGAAGAACGTTATAATGAGACACATGGGCGAACCAGAAGGATAATTTAGGGAGCCTTTGGCCTCCTGAAGGCTAGGTTTCGGTGCCTCCATCTAACAGGTGGATCCCTGTGCTACTCACCCAAGAAGGTCTGCCAGATAGTGGTGGCATGCTGCATGTGGCACAACCTGGCCCTCAGACATCATGTCCCTTTTCTGCTGGAGGAGACTGGAGATGCCCCTGTGGCAGCAGTGGACCCTGTGGACAGTGAGGATGAGGAGGCAGAGGATGAAGACGAGGACAACAGAACATATGTGATCCGTCAGTACTTCCAATGACACACAGGTAAGACAGTGTAACTTTATATTTCAGTGACTTTGGTTGTAATCTGTGTGACATTGGCATGCTGGTAATTCCCAATTCAATGCCCACTTACTGTTCCCTCTGGACATTCATTTTGCAGATGTTGGTGATATGACAAATACTCCTGGTGTGATAACTACAGCCAGTTACAGGTCATTATGACAAATACTCCTGGTGTGATCACTACAGCCAGTTACAGGTCATTAAATCTATGCTCATTCTATGTACAGTTCATTTGCAATGGTTGTACCTGTTTTAAACAATACATATTTGATATACATGACATACTTGAAATCGATTTTTGTCAAAGGGTGTTTATAGAAGTGCTAACATATAGGAGGAAAGTGCAATGGGATGGGTGATGATGGAGGAAAGTCCAGGGTATTGTTCTAGCCTGTTTGTAGCACAGGTGCATTGTCCAATGGGACATAGGGAGGGGAGCAATGGCAGTTCAAGGTGGACAGGGTGACTGAATGGGACACAAGGGGGACAATTGAGAGAGTCTAATTTCCTGGCGGGGGTCTTGGCAAGTATCTCTGGCTTCTGTCTGGATCGCAGGGAACGTTTGCGGGGTGGTTCACCTTCTGCAGGGGGAGGGGTGCTGGTGGCTTGTGAGTCCTGTAGCAGGGCCTCTTGGCCACTAGCGGCAGCTGAAGTGGATGGCTGTTCAGATGACTTGCTAGTGGCAGGGGCCCACTGGTGTGAGACTGCCTCCCTCATAATGTTGGTCATGTCTGCCAGCAGCCCTGCTATGGAGATCAAGGTGTTTATTATGGCCTGCAAGTCCTCCCTGGTCCCCTGGTACTGTCCCTCCTGCAGCCGCCTGTTCTCCTGCATGTTGCCCAGGATCTGGCCCATCCTGTCCTGGGAATGTTGGTAGGCTAGGAGGCACTCGGAGAGTGCCTCCTGGAGAGTCTGTTCCCTGGGCCTGTCCTCCCCCTGGCGCACAGCACTCCTCCCAGTTATCCCTGTTGGCTTGTGCCTCTACCCCCTGAACAGTGTGCCCAGTGACCCCAGGTCCCTGATTGTCTTGTATGCGAGGTGTGGCCTGGAGTCACTGTACAGGTGGACACAATGCTGATTGACTTGTCCTGGGGACAGAGGTGTGGGTACGCTGGGTGGGTGCTGTGGTGGTGTTTCCTGAAGGGGGAGGTTCTGTGGTGGTCTGTGACTGGGCTTGGGTAACCAGATGTCCAGTGGTCCCTGATGTGCCAGGTAGGTCATCCAGATCCTGAAGTCCAGAGTTACTGTCATCACTGTGGGCCTCTTCAGTTGGGGGACTGGATAGTGCTGGCACCTCCTCTCCGGTGACATTGGCTGGGGTACCTGTGGGGATGTAAATGATGTGTTATGGTTCATGTGTATGGCATATTGTACATCCCTGGCTTCCCCTCTACGGTTGGGTTTGCCCTGCCAGCTTTCACTTTTGTATGTTAGTGTATGGTGGGATTGTTAGTTCTCTATGCTGTGCATGCTTTAGTGAAAGGTGTCCATGCAGGGCTGTGAGGGGTATCCGTGCATTGGTACAGCATGCAGGGCTTGGCATTGGGATTAGTGAGATGTGATGGTGGAGTGCGTGGGATGGAGTGGAGTGGGTGGGAGTGAGGGTGAGGTTATGTGATGGCATGCAGGTAGGGGGATGATAATAGTAGAGAGTTGACTTACAAGTGTCCATCCCTCCTCTGATTCCGGCCAGGCCCTCAGGATGCAGTATTGCCAAGACTTGCTCCTCCCATGCTGTGAGTTGTGGGGGAGGAGTTGGGGGTCCACGGCCAGTCCTCTGGATAGCAAGCTGGAGTCCTGCTGCTATAGAGCGTACTTTCCCCAGTAGGTCGTTCCACCTCTTCCTGATGTCATCCCTTGTTCTGGAGTGCTGTCCCAGGGCATTGACCCTGTCTCCTCCATAGCTCCATCTTCCTAGCTATAGAGATTTGCTGCACCTGTGCTCCAAATAGCTGTGGCTCTACCCTGACAATTCCCTCCACCATGACCCTTAGCTCCACCTCTGTGAAACGGGGGTGTCTTTGTGGTGCCATGAGTGTTATGTGAGGTGTGTTGGTGAGTGTGTGTTGGGTAATGTGTTGGGGTGTGTGATGTGGAGTGCGTGAGTGGTGTATGGGTGTGAGTAGTGTGTGGCTCTAGTTTTCTCAGTGGTCTTGGTGTCTCTCTGGTGGCAATGATTTGTAATCGTAAAGGGTTGTGGGTAATGTGCGTGTGTGTGTTTTATAGTGGTGTGGGTGTGTGGGCGTGGTGTGTGTATGGGTGTCAGATGTGTGTTGTTTGAATTGTCCAATGTGGAGTTGTTTTGTCTGTGGGTGTCCATTGTGAGCGCGGCGGTATGCACTACCAATGGTTTACCGCCGTTGAATGTCCGCTGTGGAGATTTGTGGGTCATGATGTGGTGGGCATTGTTCTGTTGGCGTAACGGTGTGGGTTTTGATACTGCCACTTTAGCACTGACCTTTGGACTGGCGGATTTGTGTATGTGGCTAAATTCTGGCAGATTTGTGTGTGTGTCATAATATGGTGAACGGATATCTGCTGCCACAGCGGTAAGTTGGCGGCCGTCAGCGTGGCAGTCAGCCGGACTTACCGCCAATGTCATAATGAGGGCCGTAGTGTGTTCTAACATAGCCACTACGTTCAACTATACAGCCTCAACTTTTTTGCTGAAGTGCCAGCCAATGAGGCCACTTTGCATCTAGACTTCTCTAGACTTCTCTATGTGTTGATGGAATCACACAACAAATGCAGATGCTCTGCATTAGTTTGTGAACACAGAAAGCCAGTCACTTGTGGTGATCGCAAGAGAGGCAAGTGATAATCATAATGATCTGGAAGACCCCACAACCCCCATATTTAAAGGTCTTCCTTAAATAGGCCTTTATTTTACTAACCAATTCTCTATCCCTGAATCCCTTAGGCACTCAACCTATGACCTTATTGAGCCAGGTGGCTTTGCCACACTTTAAGTGAGCTGAATCTTGATGGCATCTACAGACTGCCTATGACTTTATTACTGATATGGACTGTTATCTGTTGTGTTTTAGGGACACCTATTGTGATGTATTGCCAGGACCCTTTTAAGCCAACAAATAAGGACAGAAACATTTGGATGATTTAAAATAGCAAGGATCTGCAATATACAATACCCTTGTGTATTCTAATTTTATTGATGTGACTGGGAAGCACCAATAAAACTAAACAGCTTCCCTCAACACATTTTAATTTAAAAGTAGAGGCACAGTTCATATTATTGCATTGCAGCATGCCTTAAAGATGCTTTGGGAGAACTATCGTCAGAAGGGTGATCTGGGGTAGGCAAATATTTTTACCCAGGCCCACTCCTACAAGTTTCTATGCTCCATCAAGGTGCCTTGATTCAGCCAATGCTTTATTGGCCAGAATTCCTAGGATCTAGCAGTATGGGGCTGGAGGCAGGTCCTTTTCTTTTCCAGTGCCATCAGCTTGAAACAAACTGCCTCTTGAGTTACAGGTCATTACAGCCACGTCTCAGTTTAGAAAGACATTGAAAACATAACTCTTTAAGCAGGATTAACTGTTTTGGCTTAATTGGACAATGATGGTAAGGGTGCAGAGTGCCAGGACACTCCTCAGTACACAAATGTCCAATAATTCATACATTCATTCATACAAGAGGGTCCACATGGTGCACTATGGACAAAGCTATTGCAACATGCAGCATATTTTACAGTTCAGGTTAGTTTAATCATAGCCTGTGCTCTTAAACAGGTCATGCCCATGCTGACAAGTCATGATAGCAGCTGATTGGGTTGGGGCGGCGGGCACCCATTGGTCTTGAGAGCGTACGTCATGTGCCTAACAATCAAGAATCTACTGCCTCCGAGTTGTGATGCTGAACAGGTGATGGCTAAGTCCTAATTCTCGGTGGCTCTGCTTGTGTTGTATGCTGACTGAAACTGCAGTGCTGCAGAGTCTAAGCAGAACAGCTCTTAGTTCAGCCTGGTCCTCCCTCCCTGCTGGAAGTGTCAGTGACTGGTACTTTTTGTTTCCAATATTTGTTTGAGTTTATCTATACAACACATCAGATATCATGATGTACAATGAATTTACAGCTGTATAGAGTTGTATACAGTATACAGCTGTACAGCACATAGCGTTCAACATAGTGAAAAATGAAAAAACACACATATCTGTCAATCTCACAGTTAAAGTTGGGGCTTTCCCGGACTGAAGTGAATACACATATTGCACTCTAGGGTTTGTACAGCATTTAAGTTGGGTGTTCATCTTGCGGGAATTGCAATTTTTAGGGTCAAGCCTGCAAAAGCATGGATTAGTGCATCTGTCTCCCTTGCCAGTCACAGTTGTACACATAAAAGGGCTTAGAGCCCGCCCATTGCTTACCATTTGTTGGTTTGCGTGACACTCTTCTTTACAGCTTGTAATACGTCAAGGCAGGCCTAACATCATTTCCATTCCTCTCTGTGGAGCAGGGACCAAGCACTGATTGGTTCAACTTAATCAGTGCCCATCCACTGCTCCCGGCATGATTGAGGTACTAATTTGTTCTGTTTAACTTTTAGTGCCCTGCAAACAGATGGTGTATGATTGGCAAAAACGTGCCCAGCAGGACAAGCAAAATTACTAGGATTTATTTTCTATAGCTATGTTTTTTTTATTTTGCTCACTTTGCACTCATGTTTTCTTTTGTTTTTGCTTCTGGGCACTGTTCTCAAAAGATGAGGATTATCTTATTGCAGAGTAACATTGTTTCTTTCTTATGTATAATTTCTGAAATGGTGCTTTAACACATTATTGTGAAATACACCCCAATCCACCCCACGCCAATCTGCCCCACTCCAATCCATGCCAATCCACCCCACCTCACACCACAGCAATCCGCACCACTCATTCAACTCCACCCCACTCCAATCCAAACCACTCACCCCACTCCAATCCAAACCACTCACCCCAATCCAATCCACTCCAGTCCACCACACTCCAATCATCCCAATCCATCCCAGTCTAATCTGACCCACTCCAATCCAAAACAATCTACCCCACTCCAATCCAAAACAATCTACCCCACTCCAATCTCCCCCATTACAATACACCCACTCCATTCCAATTCACCCCACTCCAATCCACCACAATCCCCCTCATCCCAACTCAATCCACCTCACCCCAATCCAATCCACTCCCTCCCCTATGCACCTCATGTCAATCCAATCCAATCCAATCCACCTCACTCCACTGCAATCCAAAACCATCTGCCCCACTCCTATTTGCCCCACTCCAATCTGCTCCACTACAATCTTCCCCACTCCAATTCACAACAATCAGCCCCACTCAATCCAAAACAATCTGCCCCGCTCCAATCTACACCACTCCAATCCAAAACAGTTTGCCCCACTCTAATCTGCCCCACTCCAAACCAAAACAATATGCCCAACTCCAGTCTGCCCCACTTAAATCCAAAACAATGTGCCCAGCTCCAATCAGCCCCACTCCAATCCTAAACAATCTTCCCAACTCCAATCTGCCCCACTCCAGTCAGCTCCAATCAGAAAATCAGAAACAATCTGCCCCACTCTAATCAGCTCCAATGAACAACATTCTGCACCTCATCAATCTGCCCCACCCAAAGCAAAACAATCCACCCCATTCCAACCCAATACACCAACTTTTAGCCATGCTGAGCTGCAGCCACACTGGTGTACAACTTGGCAAAAACACATTGCCAAATCCAATAGCTCTTGCATAGGTGAGACGTGTTGGCTTTGCCAATGCTTGTTTTATTTAGCAGCTGCCAGAGTTCTAAATCTTCCTCCAGTTTCTCAGTTCTTCTGACCTCTTCTGCCATATACCATCTGACAATATCTTTTCTCCAGCTAGAAATCAAGTCAGTGAATAATTGGCCACAGTCTGCCTTGCATTTCATTCCAGGTTTAGGTGGCGATTTCTGAAAGTTTTACTGCAAGGCCAAATATATCCATGTTATGACTCCTCTGCCACAATTCGTCTGGTGTAACAGCTCCTGTATATGGGATTTACCTGGGTTTTCAGTTATTGTTCCCCATACCCTCAAGGCTGTAGTGTGTATGACGTAGTAATGCAAGAATTGTCCCTGTCCCAAGCAGCATTTTGTGATAGCTTGCTGCAAGGAGACCAGAGGGCCATCTGTATAAAGATACCCTTTTACACAGTATATTCCCTCCTTCCACCTGGCCATACCCAGACTCTCATCCATACTTCAGAACCCTGGTATGTCCCACAAGGGTATATTTTGGGAATAGAAAAGCCCTCTACCCCATCTAGCCAGAAACATTTGCCAGGAGTGCAACGTGATCTGATTATGCGCAGGTCATCTAGTTTAGTAGGCTTCTGGCTTACAAACACTCTGTAAGCGACTCTGCTGTTGGCTCTGATGCGTCTGATTTCTAGTGCTGCCTTACAACCCTCTAATAATGCCATGGATGCACTGTTTTTACAATACAGATCTCCATGGCACACGTTTTCACAGCTAGGTCAGAAGTTCTGATGCATCTGTGGCGCTAAACTGGCGTATTGCTGGACTAGTGTAAAGAAAATGTTGCTACTCCAGCAATACGAGAAAGGCTCCAATAGAGAAAAGGCCTGCATCGGTTTAATGCCTGCTCTGAGCAGGCGTTAAAATTCTGACACAGTGAAGTCGCAGAACAACACAATGAAATGTTGTAAATTTCACTTTGTCAGTTCTCCATGGCTCTTCCTGAGGGAACGCCTAACTTGCATACATTATACCTGTTGTAGGTATAATGTGATGCAAGGCTTTCCAAATTGATGCATTGGGCCCAATCAGTTTATAAATGTGGAGCAGTGTAAAGCACTGCTTGTGCCATTGTTGCGTCCAAAAAAAGGATGCAACGGTGATGCAAAGGCCTTGTAAATGAGGCCCTTATATTTGTTGCTTGTAACAGGTGTTCCCAGATATGGAAAGAGTCTTTGTTCCAGGATGTAGCTGTTTCCATTCAATTAGGGCACGAGCTGCAGGTGACCCAAGGAGTATAGGGTGGATGTTTGCTCCTTCACTTTCAATTCTGTCTGTTCAACAAAGTGACCCATTTCAGCTAGAAGAAACCCCTTTTTGGGTTTGTCAAATATACCGGTAGGTCATTTGCATATAGGAACACTACATGCTTCTGCGTCCATGTTTTTATGACCCAAACATCCATATCTCATTTCAACCTGCACACTAGCAGTTCTTATGCCAAGGTGAACAGCAAGGGTGAGAAAGGGCTTCCCTGCCTGCTGCCTCCCTCTAGCTTCCATTCTTCAGAAATATATTCGTTAGTATTGATCTTGGCTAGTGGTTTTGTATATAAGAGTGAAACCAGTTTTAGGAATTACAGGCTGAAACTCATGGTTTCCAAGGTAGGAAACAGGGACCGCCAGCCAACTGTGTCATACACTCTCTTAGTAATCCAGCAATAGTGAAGCAGGGTCTTTGGTGCTACTTTCCACCCAACCCAGCACATTGTCCAAACGTATAATATTTAATGGAGTACTCGTGCCTGGAATAAAGCCATTTTTGTCAGTATGCACCAGGTCTGTGATAACACCCTTTAGATCGTTTGCCTATATTTGACTAGGATTTTATTATCACAATTTAACATAGACACTGGTTGTTACGCCTGACAGTCTGTTGAATAGAATAATGACTGCCTCCCTCATCATCTTGGAGAGTTTGCCCCATTCATGAGCTTCCTGATAGAAAGCTAGGAGCTTTCCAGGTAATGTTCCTGGGAATGTTTGGTACCATTCTACCAGGAAGCCATCTAGTCCAGGGGTTTTTGGATTTATTCAGGTCTGCTATTGCCGTTTTCATTTCAGCCTGCGTGATAGGTTCCTCTAGTGACTCATGCTGTTCACATATTAATGTATTTATCGACTATGTTCGCAGTACCGGATACCAGCCTTCTCCCTGATGAACAGGTGGTAAACTGTACAGTGTTTTATAATTGCAATAGACCTCACTGATTTGCAGCTGCATGTTAGCTGTGTCTCCCTGCTCATTTTGATGCGCAGTGATAGTAACCGGAGCCCTTTACCATTGAAGGAGCTATGCTACTAATTTCCTAGGTCTATCCAATCCCCTGTGCCACAGCTGAGTATATTGAGCGTTATGTAGCACCTCTTTTCTGCTTGTTTTTCTCAGAATACAGGCTATCAGTTTGTGCTCCTTTCTAGTCCCTGAATCCACTGGTGTTGTTTGGATCTGTAGAATCTCATGTATTCTTGTATTTTGGCCTAATTTTTCCGCATTTTTGTTTGGCAACGCTCAAGATTGTCAACCCTCTCATACCCTCCTTCATTGCTGCCCATTCAGACCTTTGTCGGCAGTGGAATTATCATTCTGTCTAAAATACTGCACTAATTCTTCTTGAAGTGTTTGAATGTGTGCCGTCTTGCAGAATAGCTAACTGTAGCCACCAGGTGGGGATCTGGGTCCTATATTTCTGACAACATTATTTGAATACCAAGGGACAATGGTCTGAGAGGACTCTACTTATGTATGGCATAACCTAAATTCTATGAGCATTTGCTCAGTCTGCCAATATGTTATTTCATGCATAGTTTGTGGGCGATGCCCTAGCATAATGCTAGATCACTTGTTCATATGAATATTGACTCCGGCATACATCCAGCAAATCCAAGGATGACATCAAGTGATGAAGCGATGCTCTCATTTTCTGTTTGTAGGTCATAGGGCCTCATTTAGTGTTTGGTGGACGGGGATACTCTGTCACAATTCTGACAGATATCCTGTCTGCTGTATTACAATTCCATTATATCCTATGGAAATCATAATACGGCGGATGGGATATCTGCCATGTTTGTGAGGGAGTAACCTGTCCACCTAACTCTAAGTCAGGCCCATAGATTGCAGCATTTTAGCCAAATTACCCTGTGGGAGACAACGAAAATCCCCCACCCAAATCATCAGTGTACCTAGATATCTAATGTACTCCTTGGTCCAAGTCTGGGAAGAATTCTGTTTCATCTGTATTAGGGGTGTACAATACCACCAATGTAAGGTCCTGTCCATTAAGCTTACCACCCACTATGACAAATCGTACCTCAGGGTCCCATTCCTTTGAAGTGACTTCATAGGGCATCTGAGGAGCAATCCATATTCCTACCCCTCTGTCATTCGTGCTGTAGCTAGCGTGATAGATCATTCCCTTCCATGTATGTCTCTAATTGTCTATTTACTCTGCTTGTAAGTCAGTCTTTTTTTAGACAGGACTCTTGGACTCCCAATCTACTTAGCTGTGCAACCACCCTGGCTCTCTTGACATTATTGTTTAAACCACAGACATTCAAGGTAAACATTGCTGTTGCATCATCCATAAAAAACATAGTCCCTAGTTACACAATAGCAGCTCTCTCATTGACCTTAATCAACTTCAATAAATTTCTGATTGCCCCATGGCAGATTAACTACAAACTGCAATTGTGAAGAACATTAGCACCCGAGCCACTGTCATGAGGCCCATGCATGCACTTATAGTTTACCCCCAAACTAAGAGGATAGCACCACTCTTGCTCCTTGCTGCCTTAAGTACTAGAAGCAAAGTAAAGCTGAACTAAAACAAATTAAAAGGGTACAAATATTCTTGTACAATACAAATTACATGCGTAGGCTGATCCAGCACCCAGTCTATGCCCTAATTATAGGGTTTGTGCTAGGTTGCATCCTCAGCAGGTACATAGGAGGGGCTGTGGGTAGCAACTAACAGAGAAGTCAGCTATCTTGACATCCCTGCCCTCAGCCCATCTAGAAAGCACTTCACTGCTGGTTGTTCCATCACTTCATAATGCAGTGATCTTGCCTCCTGCTCCTCTGTCGATCTCAGTGACTGCCTGTGTGCACCGGTATACATGTTGCCGTTTTGCTTGTGCAACTTGTCCTACCAGTCTTAATCCTGTGTAGAATCAGTGAAGAAAGATTATCTGTTGCCCTGAAGCACTTTCAACTTGGCCAGGAAGAAAATCATATATTTGAGTTGCTGTTCATGCCATCGTCGATTGGACGCTGCATAGGAGCGTCTCATCTTCTGCACATGGAGAGAGTAACCCGTGAATAGCATTACTTCTGCGCACTCCATTTGGAATATTTCCATCTATGTGATTCCTGCAGAAGCACATCCCTATCTCTATACTTTAGTAGGCGGAATATCATGGGTCTTGGAGCTGCACCCGGGGTGGGGGCCGTATGGGAATAATGTGAGCTCTATCAATTTAATAATAGTTTGAGAGTCCAGTCAACTTCACTTCTGTAGTAATCCAGTCTTCTGAGAAGTGCTCAAGACGCTCCTTGTCACTGTTTTCTGACAGTCTCACTAAACAGATGTTGTTGCAATGGGGCCTGCCCTTTAGATCCTCAACTCTGAACTCAAGTATCCTTGTCCTCTGTTCCTGACTATACACTAGTTCCTTCATGTTCGACACTGTGGATTGCATCTCCTCTGCTTGGCACTCAATTTGAGTGTTTCTATCTGTTAAATTGTGAAGATCTGCCCGAACTAGACTCAAATCTATGGCCATTGCTTCCACTTTAAATTACAGTGATACTCTAATGTCTTGCGTTATCTTGTTAATATCTAAAAGTGTACGAGTTGTCTGTGCCTGGTCCACTGCCAATGCTTTGACCCAGCAAGCACAAGAGCCCTGGCATACTTGTTGAAGCTTGATTGCGTGACTGCAGTCTGCTACAGGTTGTCTTTACCATGGTGTCAGCATATTAATTTCTAGTCTTACACTTGTGGGCAGAGAGTCAATCCCTGCCCACACAATCAGTGCATTTGCAAAAGTCTGCAATATGACCCACAGCAATGCAAAAATAGGCAGAGTTTCCAATATTCCCCTGCAATCTAGAGGCATGAGGGCATGTAATCACAGGGAATGTCCACAACAACAGTTAACTATTATTCAAACATACATTCAAAATTACAATTACCTGTAGCCCAAGTTATTCGTACAGCTTTGGGGGCCTCGTATAGTTCGAATTGTCACATAGGAGTGTAATGGTTAGTAGCTGTGGTGTTATTATCATTGGCAGCATGGCAGGGGCAATGTGTGGTTCCAGCTGCAGTGGCCTCCTGACGAAAGTCCTGGCACTTATGTTTTTGCAAATGAAGCACTGTGAAGAAGTGGAAAAGTAATTGTCTCCGCTCACACAGTTTGGTCAAGTTGGGAAGCTGGGAATGAAACCAGGTTTCATGATTACACATTGTGGAATTCATCCATTGGATGGGAATCACATTCTCTTAAGCTTCTGCCTTATTAATAAGTGTGTTAGTGACTCAGGAGACAAATCACCTGTCTAGAGCCTTCTATACAAGTTGTTTATTATCGTTATAAATTGAGCAACATGATTGCTATTGCAAGAGAGGTTTTTGAACAGTGTGAATTGTGAACTGAATTATTTCAAGATGTTCTCAAATATGGTGATCAGAGAAAAGGAGACACAGTGAAGTAAAGTAATTGGCCTGGGTAACACAATTTGGTCAAGCTGGGAAGCCCCGTATCTGGCTCAACAAAAGTTTCTGACTGGCCTGTCTAGGAGTAAAGTTAAAATGTTTGCATGTTGATCAGCAAGTGACAATAAAAGTTGTTTTAGACATTACCTGCTTCTCGCGAAGAACAAGTAGAAGCTAATGGTACTTCTTGGCCCCTTCCAATATGACTGTTGTTTTAACTCACCATGGAAGAGCTGGCACATTCAATAAAGTATGTATTATTTTCCACGTGAGTTCATGCTTACCTGCATTCAGTTCCTTTGTGGGTGTCAGATTGGGAATCCATCACCATTCCCTGCTTTGCGGGATCTGGTGAAAATAAAGAGCCACATCTGATATCAGAGAGAAAGCACCCAGACAACAGACAGAAATACACAACAATCTTACACCGCTCTGATGCAATCCGCAGGATCAGTAGTGATTCAGCCATTCGTCCTAAATCCTCCTCCCCCAGGGAATCTCCTATGCGCGCTTCTTAATCAATCAATCAAGAAATTTCTTAAGCGCACTACCCACCCGGTAGGGTCGCAAGGCACTGGGGGGGGGGTAGTGGCCGGTTACTGCTCGAAAAGCCATGTTTTTAGGTGTTTTCTGAATGTTAGTAGGTCTTGGGTCTTGCGTAGGTTGGTGGGGAGGGAGTTTCAGGTCTTGGCGGTGAGGTGGGAGAAGGATCTGCTGCCGGATGTGGTACGTTGGATGCGGGGGATTGTGGTGAGGGCGAGGTCGGCGGAACGGAGCTGGCGAGTAGGTATGTGGAAGTTTACTTGTTCATTGAGGTAGGCCGGTCCGGTGTCGTGGAGGGCCTTGTGAGCGTGGACGAGGACTTTGAAAATTATCCTTTTGTTGATGGGCAACCAGTGTAGGGATTTGAGGTGGGTGGATATGTATTCGTGGCAAGGGAGGTTGAGGATGAGTCATGTGGCTGCGTTCTTACCATCTAACTTAAATTTACAGTGTCCAAATCATAACTGTGCTCAAAGATTAGGAGAGTGTTTTAGAGTTTGTTTGCCCTCGCCTCCACGTTTAATCTACAAAATCAAGAATGTGAAATGAACATGGGTCCAATGCGTCCCTGTATCAGTGCCCCCTGTTGCTACTGGTTATGCTCCACAAAAAGACGGCGCGGAGCGGTGACGTGTATCTCTTCCGACAAGCAGGACTGTGGCACGTCTGCTTCTGGACATAGATTCAGTGTGGAATGCTTTGGGATTCTTCTTGCAGTGTCTACAATGTTTTATTAGTTTATCCGAGCTTCTCTGGCAGTTCATTGCCGGGCGAAAGGCGCTGCAGAACTGAGATCGCCACCACCCAAGTTGAAGGAAGCACTCATTGCAGACAATATCGCCTCCTCATTCCACCTCAGTTGTTAGCAACTTTGAATCTGTTTAAATGTGCTGACCAGCGGTATTCTCTCAAAGTCCATGGCTTTCACCTGCACTGAATTTTGTGTGGTTTTCACCCTGCCACTCTGGTCACTTCTACTTTACCCATAAATGCCCTCAAAGCATCTAGTGTTATCTCTCCATGGCAGGTTTGCAATGGATATAAAGTCCACTCGGTTTGAGCAAACATAATGACCCTGCGCAAAGCTACCACCTATTAGACCGGTCCCGAGCCAGCTCGATAATTGTAAACTATGTATAGTTTTTCTCATAGGGAGC
This sequence comes from Pleurodeles waltl, assembly GCF_031143425.1. Taxonomy (NCBI): domain Eukaryota; kingdom Metazoa; phylum Chordata; class Amphibia; order Caudata; family Salamandridae; genus Pleurodeles; species Pleurodeles waltl. The sequence continues at coordinate 594,304,403 of NC_090439.1, forward strand.
GACTATACCCGCGAAACACGCGTTACCTGAATGTGTAGTAAAACTATGGTATTTGTAAACTAGATATAATCATAAGAAAAGAGTAGGAAGTGGTGCTGTAAAACTTTAATTCGTACTATGAATGCTATCATAATGATTTTGAATGAATAAATCAAAATGAACCATAATTTATGAGAACTATTAGATTACTTGAATTATTAATAGAATTATCCTAGATCCCCACGAGAAAAAGTATACATAGGTGTGCAATGAATGCTGCTATGTTGCTTCGTGCGTCCCCTAATATCGACTGCACTGGAATCCTCGTCTTAAAACGACCTGAGCACTGATAATTTAAAGATTTTTTATTTGGTGTCTGTGCTCATTATTTCTCAGTTTAGAATACATGGAAGCCTGTAATGTATGTATAAAGCTGCTCTCTAGTTTCCTAGAAAATGGCATAGCCATTGTACTGTAATTACTGATTACAGTTGAGGTGTGACGTCACAGTGACAACTGTCAGCAGCAGCATAGCAGGATAACTGCTGCTTTAGCCGTGGAAGGGAGGGCTAGTTTTTCAATGTTTCTGAAAACAAGAATCCTTATTTTTGCTTAAAGACATACTAAATTACAACCATTTTTAAATTACGAACATTAAACTGGTTAAAACAAAGTTTTGCAACAAAATTCTAGCTGCCTATTGATGTATTTATTTTCATAGTGCAGATTCCTCACGTCTTGCATGTATCTAAAACATACTTCCTCTTTAATAGAAAATAGCAAAAGACCAATGATTTAAACTGTTTAAGGAAGGATGATGGTGTGATCATGTATTATAATAAGGAATAAAATACAGTATGCTGTACATAAAAGAGTGGTGCGAGTCACCTTGAAAATCCACACACTTATGAAGAATCACATTTTGTGGCATTATTACTTAATTATTTTTTTATTTTGTAAATATTAACGTTGTCTGGGTCAGAGGTTCTACCACATTAGCTTTAGTTTAACAAATGTGATCTGTAACTGCATGCAAAGCATTTGTCCCTATCCTGCAACATGCGTGGCAGTGGTTTTAATAATTTTTAATCCAGTTAACCTACACATTTTTTTGTTAAAATCTGCAAATTATGCAAAAAATGCAAGCGCAGCAAACCCATAATTATGCTGAAAATGAATCAGCAGCAGCAACACATAATTTCAGTGGCCTTTATAATCAACGAACAGGTTATTTTATCTAATTTACTGACATGCGTCATCTCCAGTATTCAGTAATTGTTGCTTATAAAATGTACAATGATCCCTCAGTGAAGTCTGATACTGTGTGATATAATTTTCAGGCGATGCTATAAGGGAGGCAAAGGGTTTACACAATGTCACTTCTGCTGCTACTCTGATTTCGCAGAAATGATGACCACTAGGAGTCAGCAGTGATAGATGAAGTTGACATTTCACTTTATCTAGACAGGCAAAATAACTTGTCACTCCCAACGCCCATGCCGTGTGTTAGACCTGACAGCCTTAGGGTAGTCACCCCTAACTTTTTGCCTGCCTCCCTCCATTTTTTTTGGACACTGTTTTTGCTGGTTTATAGACTCTGCGCACTTTACCACTGCTAACCAGTGCTAAAGTGCATATGCTCTCTCCCTTAAAACATGGTAACCTGGAATCCTACCTGATTGGACTATTAATTTACTTATAAGTCCCTAGTAAGGTGCACTTTATGTGCACAGGGCTGGTAAATTAAATGCTACTAGTGGGCCTGCAGCACTGGTTGTGCCACCCACCTAAGTAGCCCCTTTTTCCTTGTCTCAGGCCTGCCATTGCAAGGCCTGTGTGTGCAGTTTCACTGCCACCTCGACTTGGCATTTAAAAGTACTTGCCAAGCCTAGAACTCCCCTTTTTCTACATATAAGTCACCCTTAAGGTGTGCCCTAGGTAACCCCTAGGGCAGGGTGCTGTGTAGGTAAAAGGCAGGACATGTACCTGTGTAGTTATATGTCCTGGTAGTGTAAAACTCCTAAATTCGTTTTCACACTACTGAGAGGCCTGCTCCCTTCATAGGCTAACATTAGGGCTGCCCTCATACACTGTTGAAGTGGCAGCTGCTGATCTGAAAGGAGCAGGGAGGTCATATTTAGTATGGCCAGAATGGTAATACAAAGTCCTACTGACTGGTGAAGTCGGATTTAATATTACTATTCTAGAAATGCCGCTTTTAGAAAGTGAGCATTTCTTTGCACTTAAATCCTTCTGTGCCTTACAATCCACGTCTGGCTGGGCTTGGTTGACAGCTCCTTGTGCATTCACTCAGACACACCCCAAACACAGGGTACTCAGCCTCACTTGCATACATCTGCATTTTGAATGGGTCTTCCTGGGCTGGGAGGGTGGAGGGTCTGCTCTCACACAAAGGACTGCCACACCCCCTACTGGGACCCTGGCAGACAGGAGTAAACTGAAAGGGGACCTGGTGCACTTCTTAGCCACTCTTTGAAGTCTCCCCCACTTCAAAGGCACATTTGGGTATAAAACAGGGCCTCTGCCCTACCTCATCAGACACTTGCTGGAGAAGAAACCTGAACCAGAAACTACATCCTGCCAAGAAGAACTGCCTGGCTGCTCAAAGGACTCACCTGTCTGCTTTCTACAAAGGACTGCTGTCTTGGTGTTGCCCTGTTGCCTTGCTGAACTCTGGTCTGGCTGTGAAAGTGCTCTCCAAGGGCTTGGATAGAGCTTGCCTCCTGTTCCTTGAAGTCTCAGGACCAAAAAGACTTCTTCCTTTCACTTGGACGCTCCGTGCGCCGAAAATTTTGACGCACAGCTTGTTTCGCGGCGAGAAAAACGCCGCACACCGACGCTGATCGACGCGACGCCCTCGGGACGATCGAGACTTCGACGCACAACCTCACAAAGACAAAGCCGCCCGACTTTCCAGGAGAAATCGACGCGACGCCTACCGTGAGTGCGAAACTTTGACGCACGGCCTCGCAAGGACAACGCTGCCCGACTTCCAAGGAGAAATCGACGCGACGCCTGCCGTGAGACCAAACTTTCGATGCACGGCCTCGCAAGGACAACGCCGCCCGACTTCCAAGGAGAAATTGACGCGACGCCTACCGTGAGATCGAAACTTCGACGCGCAGCCCTGCAGAACGACGCGCAGCCGGAAAACAAGCAGGAGAATCCACGCACAGACCCGGGACATCTGGTAATCCCCGCGATCCACAAAAAGAGACTGTCTGCGCGCCGGAAAATGACGCCCGACTTCCCCGCGTGGAAAAGAACGACGCAAGTCTGTGTGTGCTGAGAGGAAATCGACGCACACACCCCTTTTTCCACGCATCTCTTCACCTGTGGCCCTCTGAGGAGATTTTCCACCAGAAACCAGGTACTTTGTGCTTGAAAGACACTTTATTACATTCTAAAGACTTAAGACACTTTATATCACTTTCCTGTGATAGTTCTACAAGTTTCCATTGCATCTTTATTCTTTTTGACCTACCATTATCCTGATAAATATTATATATTTTTCTAAACACTGTGTGGTGTATTTTTGTGGTGCTATATGGTGGTATTGTATGATTTATTGCACAAATACTTTACACATTGCCTTCTAAGTTAAGCCTGACTGCTCGTGCCAAGCTACCAGAGGGTGGGCACAGGATAATCTTGGATAGTGTGTGACTTACCCTGACTAGAGTGAGGGCTTTTGCTTGGACAGAGGGTAACCTGACTGCCAACCAAAAACCCCATTTCTAACGTTGGTGATCAGCGGTGAGGATAGGACTTGTATTTGTGCAGTGACATACAGTAGCTAAGTATTTCACTACCTACCCACAGTTGAAGGTCAACTTGGTTTTTATCTCTTTTTGAAAATCCGTTTTTTCCTGACAATTTTCAAAAACTAAATCCTCACTCAACATGTCTCTGACTGGGTCTCAGACAGGGGACTTTGACCTAGTCCAGTTGGATACATACACGGTCAAACAACTAAGAGGATTCTGCAGGGCATTAAGGGTACCCACCCAAGGGGCCTCCAGAAAGGAGGACTTTCAAGTGGCGCTGAGGGCCTGGGCAGAAGCCCATTTAGAGGATGATGAGGAAGAGGAGCCAGAAAATGGCCCCTCAGAAGGATTTTCACTATCTATGGATGGTGTTACCACTGCAATTGTGCACCCTTCCAGACCAGGGAGCAGTGTCTCCATGCAAAGCCTGACCGCAGAGGAAAGGAGAGAGGAAAGGGAGTTCCAATTGCAAATGGCAAAACTGAAAATTGAGGCACAACAGGAGGAGAGGAGGGCAGAAAGAGAAGCCAAACAAGCTGAGGCTGAAAGAGCAGCCAAACAGATTGAAGCTGAAAGAACAGCCAAACAGATTCAAGCAGAAGCTGAAAGGGCAGCCAAACAAGCAGAAGCTGAAAGAGCAGCCAAACAAGTGGAAGCTGAAAGAGCTTTGGCTGAAAAGAAACTATTGTTGGCTCATGAACTGAGTCTCAAGGAGCTGGAGATCAAGGCAAGACAGTCTGAATCCAGCAATAATGGTGGCAGCATACAGACAGGACCTGCTGGAGAAAAGAAGGTTCGTATACCCAAAAATGTGGTGCCCAGTTTTGTGGTGGGAGATGACATAGATAAATGGTTAGCTGCTTATGAAGTTGCACTAAGGGCTCATGAGGTTCCTGAAGGGCAATGGGGGGTAGCTATGTGGGGTTATGTGCCGCCATTGGGGAGGGACACACTTCTCACATTGGATCCACCGGATCAAAACACATACCCACTCCAGAAAGCCACTTTACTTGCCAAGTTTGGGCTGACCCCTGAGGGATACCGTCAGAGGTTCAGGGACAGCACCAAACAAACCACACAAACATGGGTAGATTTCTTTGATTTCTCTAGTAAGGCACTGAATGGATGGGTGCGGGGCAACAAAGTAGCAGATTATAAAGGTTTATATGACTTGATCCTGAGAGAGCATATGCTTAATGTTACTTATACCGATTTGCGCCAGCACCTAGTGGATAGTAAGCTGACTGATCCCAGGAAGCTTGCTGAGGAGGCGGACCTCTGGGTTAGCACCAGAGTGTCCAAAAAGGTACCTGGGGGGGACTCCCACAAAGGTGGTCAGGGTTCCCAACAGAAGAAAGAGGGGGGAGATAAACTTACAGATAAGGAACTCTCTAAAGGCCCCCAAAAGAATTCCCAGGGAGGGGGTGGCAACCCTTCCTTTTCCAAATTTGGGAAAAAGCCAGGGACATTTGACAGGTCAGGAAAATCTAGCCCCAAATGCATGGAGTGTTACCAATATGGTCACTACAAAGGCGATCCACAGTGCCCCAAGAGGGCACCGTCCACTACCGGACAGGCACCTGGGTTGACTAGTGTAGCACTCGGGGGGGAGATGGACCCAACTAGCTTTGGGGAGCAGGTAGAGATTTCCCTAGTGTCCCTGGGAGAAGGAGAAATGGTGCCCAAGGCCCACATGCCCAGAAATACTTCCAAGTACCGGCAGTGGGTCACCATTGATGGGCAGAGGGTGGAGGCTCTGCGTGACACAGGAGCCAGTATGACTACTATCAAGAGTCAGCTGGTGTCAGCAGAGCAGATAGTACCTAATACATTCCACCAGGTCAGAGTCGCTGACAATCGCGAGAGTCACCTACCGGTGGCTCTGGTTCCATTTGAGTGGGGGGGGGTCTCTGGTACTCTGAAAGTAGCTGTGAGTCCTGCCATGCCTGTAGATTGTCTGTTAGGCAATGACCTTGAGCACACTGCTTGGAAAGAAGTGGAGCTCAGGTCTCACCTGGAGATGTTAGGGTTACCTGAGTGGGTCTGCATGACCACACGGTCCATGGCTGACCGAGAGGGAAGTCAAGGGCATCTGGAGCCTGGAACGATGGCCCAGAGAGCTGCCAGGAGGAGGGACCAGGGGTGCGGGAAACCGGCCCCCGCTGTTCCCACAGTGGCTGACGGGGCTCCTGAGGAGGAGGCTTCCGAGCCAACTGGGGAAGACATCGCCGCCCTAGGTGACTTACCTGAGCTTGCTGGCTGGCAAGTTGAGGGTGGACCCACCAGGGAGGAATTCTGCAAGGCGCAGAAAGAATGTCCCACTCTAGAAGGGTTGAGGAAACAAGCCTCAAACCAGGCAGCCGGCGACGCCTCTGGCGATCACCACCTATATTGGGAGAATGATCTCCTCTACAGTGAGCCTAAGGTTCCAGGCTTTGGGGCAGCACGTATGCTGGTGGTCCCCCAATGTTACCGAACCTTCCTACTGGGTCTGGCTCACGACATTCCCCTGGCAGGACATTTGGGGCAGGGCAAGACCTTTAACAGGCTTGTCACCCACTTTTATTGGCCCAAAATGAGGACACACTCAGACAAGTTCTGCAGATCCTGTCCTACCTGCCAGGCCAGTGGTAAAGCAGGAAAAAGGGTTAAAACCCCCCTGATTCCACTTCCTGTCGTTGGCACCCCCTTTGAAAGGGTGGGCATCGACATTGTTGGCCCCTTGGACCCCAAAACTGCCTTAGGCAACAGGTTCATCCTGGTTTTGGTGGACCATGCCACCCGTTACCCAGAGGCAATCCCTCTAAGGACAGTAACTGCACCGGTGGTGGCCAGAACCCTGATGGGGATATTTACCCGTGTGGGATTCCCCAAGGAAATAGTGTCTGACAGAGGCACTAACTTCATGTCTGCATACATGAAGTCTCTGTGGGATGCGTGTGGTGTAACTTACAAGTTCACCACACCCTATCAACCCCAGACGAACGGTCTTGTGGAGAGATTCAACAAGACCCTGAAAGGCATGATTGGTGGCCTCCCTGAGGCCATGAGGCGTAAGTGGGACGTCCTCTTACCATGCCTTCTCTTTGCTTACAGAGAGGTCCCCCAGAGAGGGGTAGGGTTCAGTCCCTTTGAACTTCTCTATGGGTACCCTGTCAGGGGACCCTTAAGCATTGTCCAGGAGGGATTGGAGAAAGCTCCAAAGACACCCCCTCAGGATGTGGTCAGCTATATGTTGGCCCTCCGCAACCAGATGACCCGCTTCTGGAAAGAAGCCCAAGATAACCTTGAGGCCAGTCAAGAGGTGATGAAACAATGGTATGACCAGAAGGCCACCCTGGTAGAGTTTCAACCTGGAGACAAAGTGTGGGTAATGGAGCCAGTAGAGCCCAGAGCTCTCCAGGACCGCTGGTCTGGCCCATTCGAAATAAAGGAGCGGAAAGGGGAGGCCACTTACCTAGTGGACCTCAAAACCCCTAGGAATCCCCTAAGGGTGCTCCATGTGAACCGACTAAAAGCTCATTTTGAGAGGTCAGAGATCAACATGCTTCTGGTCACAGATGAAGGAACGGAAGAGGAGAGTGAACCTCTCCCTGACCTCCTCTCTGCCCAAGAAGGTGATGGGTCAGTAAGCGGGGTCATTCTGTCTGACTCCCTGACTCTAAATCAGAAAGGAGACTGTTATGAGCTGTTGGAGCAGTTCTCCCCCCTGTTCTCCCTTACTCCTGGGCTGACCCACCTCTGTGTTCATGATATTGACACCGGTGACAGTCTCCCTGTGAAAAACAAAATTTACAGGTTGTCGGATAAGGTGAAGGCCAGCATCAAGGAGGAGGTCTCCAAGATGTTGACTCTAGGGGTCATTGAGAAATCCAGTAGTCCCTGGGCCAGCCCAGTGGTATTGGTCCCTAAGGCTACTGCCCCAGGTGCGAAGCCAGAACTCCGGTTCTGTGTGGACTACCGGGGTCTCAACTCAGTCACACGGACTGATGCTCACCCCATCCCCCGAGCTGATGAGCTCGTGGACAGGCTAGGCGCTGCCAAGTTCCTGAGTACGTTTGATCTTACTTCAGGGTACTGGCAGATCGGCCTAACTGAGGGGGCCAAGGAAAGATCCGCATTTTCAACCCCGGATGGCCATTACCAGTTCCGGGTGATGCCGTTTGGGTTGAAAAATGCCCCCGCTACCTTCCAACGGTTGGTTAACGGGGTCCTAGCTGGCAAGGATGCCTTCTGTGCAGCCTACCTGGATGACATAGCTGTCTACAGTTCCAGCTGGGAGGAACACCTGCTTCACCTCAAGGAGGTGCTTCAGGCCCTGCAACAGGCAGGCCTGACCATCAAGGCCAGTAAGTGCCAGATTGGGCAGGGTTCCGTGGTGTACTTAGGACACCTAGTGGGTGGTGGCAAGGTGCAGCCACTCCAGGCCAAGATTGAAACTATCAAGGCCTGGCAACCACCCCGAACACAGATGGAGGTGAGAGCCTTTCTAGGCCTCACAGGATACTACCGCCGATTTGTCAAGGGCTATGGTACCATTGTAACACCCTTGACAGAACTCACTTCCAAGAAGCAACCTAAGTTGGTGAATTGGACAGAGGCTTGTCAGAAAGCCTTTGACGCCCTGAAGGAAGCCATGTGCACGGCCCCCGTACTCATGGCCCCTGACTACTCCAAGGAATTTATCGTGCAGACAGACGCTTCAGAGCATGGCATAGGGGCAGTCCTAGCACAGCTGAATGAGGAGGGCAGAGATCAACCGGTAGTCTTTATTAGCAGAAGGCTATTACCACGGGAACAGAGGTGGAGTGCTATTGAACGAGAAGCTTTTGCTGTGGTCTGGGCACTGAAGAAGCTAAGACCCTACCTGTTTGGGACTCACTTCCTGGTTCAGACAGACCACAGGCCCCTCAGATGGCTCATGCAGATGAGGGGTGAGAATCCAAAACTCTTGAGGTGGTCCATTTCCCTACAGGGGATGGACTTTACGGTGGAACATCGCCCAGGGGTTGACCACGCCAATGCTGATGGTCTTTCCAGGTACTTCCGCCTTAGCGATGAGAGCTCCCAGGAGGTCGGGTAGCTCTCCCCACTTTCAGCTGGGGGGGACACATGTTAGACCTGACAGCCTTAGGGTAGTCACCCCTAACTTTTTGCCTGCCTCCCTCCATTTTTTTTGGACACTGTTTTTGCTGGTTTATAGACTCTGCGCACTTTACCACTGCTAACCAGTGCTAAAGTGCATATGCTCTCTCCCTTAAAACATGGTAACCTGGAATCCTACCTGATTGGACTATTAATTTACTTATAAGTCCCTAGTAAGGTGCACTTTATGTGCACAGGGCTGGTAAATTAAATGCTACTAGTGGGCCTGCAGCACTGGTTGTGCCACCCACCTAAGTAGCCCCTTTTTCCTTGTCTCAGGCCTGCCATTGCAAGGCCTGTGTGTGCAGTTTCACTGCCACCTCGACTTGGCATTTAAAAGTACTTGCCAAGCCTAGAACTCCCCTTTTTCTACATATAAGTCACCCTTAAGGTGTGCCCTAGGTAACCCCTAGGGCAGGGTGCTGTGTAGGTAAAAGGCAGGACATGTACCTGTGTAGTTATATGTCCTGGTAGTGTAAAACTCCTAAATTCGTTTTCACACTACTGAGAGGCCTGCTCCCTTCATAGGCTAACATTAGGGCTGCCCTCATACACTGTTGAAGTGGCAGCTGCTGATCTGAAAGGAGCAGGGAGGTCATATTTAGTATGGCCAGAATGGTAATACAAAGTCCTACTGACTGGTGAAGTCGGATTTAATATTACTATTCTAGAAATGCCGCTTTTAGAAAGTGAGCATTTCTTTGCACTTAAATCCTTCTGTGCCTTACAATCCACGTCAGGCTGGGCTTGGTTGACAGCTCCTTGTGCATTCACTCAGACACACCCCAAACACAGGGTACTCAGCCTCACTTGCATACATCTGCATTTTGAATGGGTCTTCCTGGGCTGGGAGGGTGGAGGGTCTGCTCTCACACAAAGGACTGCCACACCCCCTACTGGGACCCTGGCAGACAGGAGTAAACTGAAAGGGGACCTGGTGCACTTCTTAGCCACTCTTTGAAGTCTCCCCCACTTCAAAGGCACATTTGGGTATAAAACAGGGCCTCTGCCCTACCTCATCAGACACTTGCTGGAGAAGAAACCTGAACCAGAAACTACATCCTGCCAAGAAGAACTGCCTGGCTGCTAAAAGGACTCACCTGTCTGCTTTCTACAAAGGACTGCTGTCTTGCTGTTGCCCTGTTGCCTTGCTGAACTCTGGTCTGGCTGTGAAAGTGCTCTCCAAGGGCTTGGATAGAGCTTGCCTCCTGTTCCTTGAAGTCTCAGGACCAAAAAGACTTCTTCCTTTCACTTGGACGCTCCGTGCGCCGAAAATTTCGACGCACAGCTTGTTTCGCGGCGAGAAAAACGCCGCACACCGACGCTGATCGACGCAACGCCCTCGGGACGATCGAGACTTCGACGCACAACCTCGCAAAGACAAAGCCGCCTGACTTTCCAGGAGAAATCGACGCGACGCCTACCGTGAGTGCGAAACTTTGACGCACGGCCTCGCAAGGACAACGCCGCCCGACTTCCAAGGAGAAATCGACACGACGCCTGCCGTGAGACCAAACTTTCGACGCACGGCCTCGCAAGGACAACGCCGCCCGACTTCCAAGGAGAAATCGACGCGACGCCTACTGTGAGATCGAAACTTCGACGCGCAGCCCCGCAGAACGACGCGCAGCCGGAAAACAAGCAGGAGAATCCACGCACAGACCCGGGACATCTGGTAATCCCCGCGATCCACAAAAAGAGACTGTCTGCGCTGAAATTTATCAAAATCCTCCTGGGGTTTTTCCTTCCTGGATTTTTCTTGAAAGGATCACGATGGACTCTCTGAATGTCATCCTCCAGATTGATCCCTACCATACTGGGGAGGACATCCCTAATCAGCGAAATCACATAGCTCTTAATATTTTCCCCTTCCAACCCCTCTGGGACTCCCAAGAGCCTTATATTGTTTCTCCTCATATTATTTTCCAACATTTCCAATCTGTCCTGCAACATCTTTTCTCCCCGTTTCAATTGTGAAATGTCCTTAGCTTGAGCTAACACTCGTTCCTCGTGGGCCTCCACCACAGCCTCAAGTTTCCCCAGCCGGTCTGATAACAGGTTGATTTTACTTTCCAAGACCTCACAGGCTTCCCGAATCCTAGTTTGATTAGTTTCTGAAATTTCGAATTTCCCTCTAATTTCTTTAGTGAGAGAAATTAGCAGAGCCTGTACATCCAAGTCATGCGTTATTGATCCACTGGAAAAATTACCATCGACTTCCGGCAAGGGTAGTATCTTAAAAGGGCCCTCTCTCACTGTAGCTGGTTCCATATCTGACAATTCTTGTGCTGGGCCGACAACTGAACCACCTTCAACTAGCTTAGAAGCCTCTAGCTTGTCTAAGGCCGGTTTAACGTTTGCCATATCCTGTGGTGGAGGAATTGCGGTCTGAAAGTACCTTGTGATCAACGAATCACTCCTCCCCTGGATCTCAATTTGACTCTCTTCCCGGAGGGGTAAAGGATGATCCACTAATAGTGTTGTGTGGGGTGGCCCTTCACCATAGATTTTAGGATCTAAGTCCGCTATACCTGTTGTTATAGTTCCAGAGACCTGAGTCCGAAGATTAGCACTTGTACCACGGGTACCGGGCTTACTTTTCCTGGCCACAATCACATCGTTGACTTCTGCCCGGGCACCCCTGGGGCGTCGCTTCATTAATGACATGCACTGCGGGGTTCCAACACTCTCACACTCCTTTCTTGCCCCCGTCCCACTTTAGTTGGATCTGGTGTGGCTCCCCGGGGACTCCGGGAGGCTCCCACGGAGAGAGCAGCGGGAGGTATAAGATCTCCCACGTCGCACACCCTTTACCGCTTCTGCCCAAATACTGGAGTTTAGAGCCTGCTTCCAAGGCACCCCGCCACCCCTCTCCGTAGATAATGACCCCCCCTTCTTGTTCGCCGTTTTTCCTCCCTAGTTTTCCCGACAAAAGTCGGAAAAAGGAAAACACTGTAGAGAGGAGGAATGAAATTAACAAGGCGCAATAACCAAAAGTATTCTTCTTGCCCCCTCTTTTTCTCTTTTTAACGCCTAGAAATCCAGGGAAAAAACAGCACAAGAAGTGGAGGGCCAAGTACCCTCACCCGACAGGAAACCTATCTAAGCGATGTCCCACCTCCTTTCTCAAGACCCTTAAACCTGAGGAGCTCTCAATTGAAACAACAATTTACACTCTCAGTCCTTCCAGGAAACGGCAAAGCACCATGAATACAAAAGCGTTTTGAGTTTTGGCGTCCCTCTGAGTCTCACTACCCTTCTGTATAAAGCAGCAAGTTTTGCACAGAATTTGTGATTATAAAATGACAAGCGCTGAAACGTAACAATCCCTAGCGAATATGCAGCTGTAAAACTCAATATTTAGGCTTGGAGTTCCTCTAATACAAACTTCTAGTAGAAGACCCTTGCATCTGGTTATTCTTGCAATAGGCAGCACTTTCACAGGTATAAATGTTTTCTTTAAGCTCCCCAATACTCCTGGGAGGGCAGCAACGATAATGATAACAGTCTCTGCCTGCTGGAGACAAGCTATAGTCAAGCAAAAATCATAGGACTAGTCACCCAGGCACCCCCCCACTCCACCAGAAATGCCCTGTCACCGTCTTTGCTGCTCCTTGCTCCGTTAGCGCAGCTCCAGGGGCTTCCCTCAAGAAACGCTGAAACGGGAGATCCGAGGCTCACGCTCCCGGGCTCCCAATCCGTTGCACGAAGGCGAGAGGAGAGAATCCTCACCCTCGCCTCCCTGTCGTTCAAGCCGTCGCCCGGGTGGAGGCCGGGGGCACAAACACACGTGGATCCGGCAGTGAAAGCTACCGCAGCTTTCCCGAGTCTCACGCGCCCAGACTCCCAAACCGGAGCGCGAAGGCGAGATGAGGAAAATCCTCACCCTCGCCCCTTTATCCTTCAAGCCGTCGCCCGGGGGGGGGCCAGGGGAGACAAACAGACGTGGATCCGACGGGAAGAAACCTCTGCTGCTTTCCCGAGCAGAGACCGCGGGAAGGTCTGCTCACAATGCAAGACGCGCGGTTTCGGCGTCACATCCGTCCGACGGGAGTTCACGGCAGCTCGTTAGCTGACCGTCATGTTCCTCCTGTTTCCCTAAATTTCAACACATACTCTATTAAGGAAAGAATCTTGTCCGAAGCTCTCAAGGTTGGGGCTTTTCCCAAAGGGGAATGGTCTCTTAGGATAAGATCTGATGTGTCTAAGGCAACGTTAGATAGGCAGTGGGAGCTGGGAAGTTTTATGCGTGAGCTCCGTGAGCTAGGGGCGACGGTCCAACTAAGGTTCCCGGCAGCTCTCCGTATAATGTGGAAGAATAAAATGTACAATATGAGAGATCCTGGGGAGGTCAGTATATTTATAGAGCAGATTAAGGCGTCTCAATAAGATCTAGTGGAAAGCCCCCGTTCGGCGTGGGGTTCGAAGATAGGATAACAGGATGGTTATCCCAGTAGAAAAAGGGAGGGTTCCTCTGGGGGGGGAATGGGGTTTGGGGGGCACGTTGGTGGTGGTGGGTGTAGGGGTGGGTGACACGGGGAGTCTGGGTTTGTTTTGGGTTTGGTGGGTTGAAAGGGATAAAATAAGAAAGTCCTCATATGTTGCTAATATAGGTCGGGGGTTGCTGTTCTCCCTTTGTTTTCCTTCTCGCTATGAATGAGCATGCAGGGTATTGAAAAGTTGAGATTTATCTCATGGAATGTGAATGGGTTAAGGGTGTCTGGTAGGAGGAGGAAGATCTTTGAGTACTTACGTTTGGTTGAGGAGGAGATTATTATATTGCAAGAAACCCATCTTCACCAAACTGAATGGGAGACCTGGCTTAAACAGCTGAATTGGGTTGCGTTTAGCGTATGCTCTTCTCAAACTAGTACAATAAAAGGTGTGGCAGTTTTGATTAAGAAATCCATGAGGTTCAGGGTAGGAATAGTACATGCTGATCCTAGAGGGAGGTGGGTAGTGGTAGAGCTGTGTGTAGGTGGTCATTGGGTTACAGTGTCGGGTTACTACGGGCCGAATATTGACGACCCATCGCCATTTCAAGACTTATTTAATATTCTACTCTCAGCTAGGTACCCAGTGGTGTTGGGTGGGGATTTTAATATACTGCTAGACCCTGTACAGGATAAGTCAACCCCTAGGGGTACGGTTAATTCACCTAAAACAAGGGCAGTAGTGAAGCAAGCAATGCAGGATTTAGGCTTGGTAGATGTCTGGCACTGGAGAAGGGGTGAAGGAGATAGATATACATTCCACAATAAAAAATATGGGCATAGATCTAGAATAGATTTTTTTTTAATTCATAAAAGTTTATGCCCGGAGGTAAGAAGGGTAGCTCACAACACAGCACACATGTCAGACCATTCTGCAGTAATACTACATTTAGATATTAGGGTGAGTAACAGGACAATTAGGAGCACAATCAATCGTGCTCTATTTTTATACGACGCATCAGTAGAAGTGTTAAAAAAAGATACTAGAGAATTTTTTCAGTTGAATCAAGGAACAGCAAGTTTGGGGTGTGTTTGGGATGCGTTCAAGGCTTTTATAAGAGGGAGGATAGTTAACCTTGCAGCTTATAAGTATCGTGAAGAGAGGGAAAAGTTGGGAAACATGGAGTTGTCATTGAAAACCTTGCAGGTTGCAAGGTATAATGCGCAGTTAGAAGGGAAAACGGATTTAGTAATGGAGCTGTCTTGTCAAGAGGAAAAGGTCCGGTCTAATCTAGATGCTTTTTTGGAAAACCGCTGTAGGTTAAAATGGGAAAGTAGTCAATATGCTCATTTTGATTATGGAGAAGGTTGCAGTAAACTGTTAGCGTGGAAGGTTAAGTCGGACCTTTCCAAAAGGCACATTTTATCAGTCAAATCAGAGCCTGCGAATCAGGTCTGTACGGAGCAAGAGGAGATTGAGGGGGCATTCGTATCTTTCTTTCAGGAGATATATTCAGAAAGTTCGGTTAACTTAGAAGAGCCGGTAAGAGAATTCTTAGATAATGTAGATCTCCCAGTTTTAGAGGAGTCGAAGATGCTCCTACTGAATGATAAGTTAAATGAGGCTGAGTTGGCGGAAGGTCTAAAGGCACTAAAAAAAGGTAAGGCAGCGGGGCCAGATAGTCTCCCTAACGAATTATATAGGGCTTTGGGGGAGGAACTTATCCCTTTTTTATTAGAGTTATTCAACTCTATGTTGATAGAAGGGACCCAAATTCCCAATTCCTGGAGAGAGGCGACAATTTGCTTATTGCTAAAGCCGGGTAAGGATTCCACGTCTTGTTCCTCCTATAGGCCCATCTCTTTGCTGAACGTAGACTATAAACTTTACTCAGGACTTTTAGCCAAGAGACTGGGGAGAGTTGCTGGCAATCTAATCCATTCGGACCAAAAGGGCTTTATGAAGGGGAGGCAGCTTCACGAGATAACTCACGAGTTATTTGCTGCAATTGATTTGGCGGTTCACGAGAAGGCGCCTCTGGCGATCTTGTCTTTTGATGCGGCCAAGGCCTTTGACCGTGTTAATTGGTTGTTTCTAAAGGTGGTTCTGGAAAAAGCGGGCTCGGGAATCCCTTTTATCAGGGCTATAGGAGAACTGTATAGATGTCCTCTAGCGAGAATTCTGGTAAATGGCCATTTAACACAAGAATTTAGGATTTGGCGAGGTACGAGACAGGGATGCCCCCTATCTCCTTTGCTTTTTAATTTATACATTGAACCCTTGGCAACTTTACTCCGGTCTTCTAAAGAGATTATCCCATTTCGAACTGGGGGATGGGAAAAAAAACTAGCTTTATACGCAGATGATTTGATGATATATACGAGTGATGTTAGCTCTACTCTACCTAAGGTCATTGCTTTGATGGAACAATTTGGAAGACTTTCTGGGTACAGCATAAATGCAGAAAAGACAGAAATAATGTGTTGGAATTTGATGTATGCTTCCCCTTTAGTTAAACAAGAGATCAGATATTTGGGTATTCGGTTAACAGCTGCTCTTAACGAGGTAGCTAAATTGAACTTTGATATAGTATATAGGGAAACCAAAAAACTGTTAAAAGCGTGGGCTGCTCTTCCTCTCACGATAATTGGGAGATCTAATATTTTGAAGATGTGTATCCTTCCAAAATTTACTTTTTTGTTCAACACTATCCCATTAGAGTTTGAGAAGAGTTGGTTTAAAAAACTACAAGGGGAGTTATCCTCATTTGTATGGGCTTCCAAAGGAGTTAGGATTGCTTGGAAGAAGTTGAGTAGAAAAAGGGAATGGGGAGGTATTGCGTCTCCAGACCTTTTTAAGTACTATTTGGCTTTTCACTTAAAAAATATTAGAGTTTTATTGAATAAAAGGACTGAGCACGATTCAGTCTGGGGAGCATTAACGGCTCACCTTGAAGAAGGAGCAGATCACTTTTTATATAAATTTGGACACCCCAGTTACTTCAAGAAAGTTCGCTTGAAACTCCCCAGACATGCATGTAATGTTTGGATGCATTTTCGGAGGGCGTTAGAGATACCTTATTTTTGTAGCTCAGCTCCCATTTGGGATTCGCCTGGCACTCCGGAATGCCTCATAGACAAACTATCAACTCCTTTGAGAACAAGTGGGGTGGAAAGATGGGGCCAGTTGATGGAAGGAGATGAAGTGTTAAGCTGGGGCGCATTCCAGGAAGGTACTGGTAGGACAGTTTCTAGATTTAAGTATCTTCAAATATCTAGTTGGGTAAAGTCCCGTCGAATTGGGGAAATAGGGAGGAGTATATGGGAAGGGAAGCTAAATCAGGGAGCTATCAACAAAGAGGTTGCATTGTGGTACCACGCTCTGTTAGAATCATCAGATGATAGCGCTTCCCTCCCCTTGTCGAAGTGGGGAGCAACTTTTCCAACTTTAGATGTTAAAACACTGTGGCAAAAGTCTTGTTCAATACTGTGGCTTACTACTAGTCCTGCAGGGCTGAAGAAAAATCATTTGTTCACACTCCATAGGGTTTACTGGACTCCGGCCAAATTAACAGCTATTGGGAAATCTCAGAAAAATTGTCCAAGGTGCGGGGATGATAAGGCGGATGATATCCATATGTTTTGGCATTGCACTAAGTTGTTGAATTATTGGGGGGACATAGAGAGTATTTTTAAAGTAATTTTTAATGTAAACTTAGTTGTAAATCCAGCATTGGTGGTGTTTGGGGTGTGGGATCAGGATACAAATTATCAGAAATTGTCAGTTCAGCAGGAGCATTTGCTGTTCATATTAATTCCTCTAGCTAGGCGAGAAATTTGTCGTAAATGGATTGATCCTCTGCCTCCTCGGGTGTTGGATTGGCAGATAGCTGTAAATCGAATCTGTACATTGGAACAATGGGGCCCCTTGTCTAGAAAAGATAATTTTTGGTTATATTGGGAAAATGTGTATCAATAACATATTATTTTTTTTTGTCATATAAACTCCGTATACTTTAAAAAAAAAAATTAAAGTCCAATGATTAAGATCTCCCCCTCGTTCTCTGGAGGTGCTGCTTTGGCTACGATTGAAAGTGACAACTTTTGATCAATGACTCCCGTACGAGAAAGTACAATCAGTAGATTAGAGGGGATGATCTACTGAGGTTTGGTGGCATGTTGTCGTTTGTTGTGTCATTGCCTTTTTTACTTAACCAAAGCATGGGGGATGAATATGAGGACAAAAAAAAAAAAAAAAAAAAGAGACTGTCTGCGCGCCGGAAAACGACGCCCGACTTCCCCCCGTGGAAAAGAACGACGCAAGTCTGTGTGTGCTGAGAGGAAATCGACGCACACACCCCTTTTTCCACGCATCTCTTCACCTGTGGCCCTCTGAGGAGATTTTCCACCAGAAACCAGGTACTTTGTGCTTGAAAGACACTTTATTACATTCTAAAGACTTAAGACACTTTATATCACTTTCCTGTGATAGTTCTACAAGTTTCCATTGCATCTTTATTCTTTTTGACCTACAATTATCCTGATAAATATTATATATTTTTCTAAACACTGTGTGGTGTATTTTTGTGGTGCTATATGGTGGTATTGTATGATTTATTGCACAAATACTTTACACATTGCCTTCTAAGTTAAGCCTGACTGCTCGTGCCAAGCTACCAGAGGGTGGGCACAGGATAATCTTGGATAGTGTGTGACTTACCCTGACTAGAGTGAGGGCTTTTGCTTGGACAGAGGGTAACCTGACTGCCAACCAAAAACCCCATTTCTAACACCGTGAAACTATAGACTCAGGGCCTGATTTAGAGTTTGGCGGAGGAGTTACTCCATTATAACGGTGACGGATATCCCGTCTGCCGAAATCTAAATCCCATTGTAACTCTATGTCAGGCCCACCATGATTTAAAGCATAGGCAGGGTCTTCGCTTTAATTGGTGCAAAAGGTGCAGTAGCACGTGACCCTTGAGGCCCGAAGGACCCACTGAATCCTGAATATTGCTTTATTTCACAGTTCAAACAACAGCCCTGGAACTAATTTCCTTGCCTGCACTAGGGACTATGACACACAGGCTACGCCACTGCGTAGGAGTGGGAGGAAACATTCCTCCTCTCCAGCTTAACCAAGGGATAGGTAAAGGATTTTGGGGGCCCTGGGCCAAACGTATTTTAGTTTTCAATATTAACACAGCAGCAGCTCACTAACATTACGCAAATAATCTCTGACACCCTCCCATTTCTCATATGTGAGGGCCTGTTTTGCTCTAAAAAAAAACTTGGTATGGATGTTGCATGAAACATAAAAACATAATTACTCTGCAAAATATATGTAATAGACTCTCAAACATCACTCACATTAAAAATAAATTAAAGGAGAACGGTATTTGAAAAAATCTAAGAATTATTCAAGGTCATCAGGGCAAGACCCTCAGGGTCTCATTGGGACCTTGACAGAGGGGTTTTCCTCCACCACAAATGTGGCAGATATCTCATCCGCCATATTATGATTCCTTTTTTATTCAATGGGGATCCTAATATTGCGGAAGGAATATCCGTCACAATTGTGATGAAGAAACCCCTCCGTCAAGGCCGTAACCTATGTCTCTGCATAATAGAGCTGGCTCTATCAGGGTGGCCATTGAAAGGCTGGGGCACTGGGCCAGAGCCCACTTTTCCCATGCCTTAAACGTCTCTGGCTTAACCCAGTGAGCTAATAAAACAGCACCGTCCCCACAGCTCAGGCCTGAAATAGAAATCCTGTTGCTTTCGGGGAGCCCTCGCAGTGTAGCCGTAGAGCATGAGGGCTTATGCAGTCTGTGCGAGTTATCATTCGCACGTGCGTTCCAAGCCCTCAGTATCCAGTATACCTCACGCGACCCGGTAGAGGCCAAAGGCATCTAAAAGCTCACTTTTGGAAGGTCCGAGAAGCAAAGCTGTGTATAAAGAGCCGCTCGGCGCCGTATTCTGAATGAAAAGCCCCGAATTGTAGAAGAAATATTTGCCCAGGTGTTGCATGATTTGGCGTTGCATTCTTTACAAGCGCCTTGAGCTGGTCGACCTTCGTTGTTTTAAATGAGAAATATGTGTAGGAATGTGGGTGGCATGCAGGTGACTGCATGTTATTCTTACCTTTTCCATATAAACGAGCGCACGCAGTCCAGAAGAGCGTTAGCTGTAATTGGTATATGAACAGTCGAGAAGTGGATTGTCGGTAGCTTTGGGATGTCCAGTAATACTACCCTATACTTTCCTAATTCCTAATCCTAGTGCTTAAAATGGAAAAAACAGAAGTGCAGGTACCGTACACTAGAGTACCGGCTTACTTCCGAGAACCCCCGGTAATAGCCAATTAAAAAGTATTACACCTCTAGTGAGAAGTGCAGGTACTCTCCCTGTCAAAATAAAGACACGCAGGCGCTCAGCACCGGACAGAACTGGCCCATTTAAAGCACTGCGTAATACTGTTCCTTTCATTGCTTCCCGTGAGGCTCCTTGATGGAAACCAAGGAGGAAACACTCTTTGACTGAAATATCACCTTCTCATAATAGCCAGACAGACGTTCATGGCACGGGTTACCAGCCCACCGGAGCGCACTTCCTGCTTATTCTTTAAACAGATAAGTAGGGCTCACCTGCCATTATTGTGCTCCTGTGGCTCTCCCAGGCTTTCCTGCTTTTTGTTACTGTTCGTGACTCTGCCACTAAGTTGGTAATTCTTCCACAGAGCCTCCGCATCTGATATGGTGACTTCTACTTCAAGGACTACTCACGCCCTGAAATACTTGCCTCTTTAAGATTTTAAGTGTCTCTATCACATCACAGGCCCCTTTTAATCTCTCGGGTGTGTCATCTTATTTTTTGTCAATGCAACCTTTTCCTAGTTTTCAATATTTTATTTTTTGTTCAGCGTTTCTTACACTAGGCTATTCTGTAAATTAAAAAGCAGTGTTTTTGTCTGTTAGTGCCACGGTACGGAAGGGTCAAGCTCCAGCACTTGGTAGGAAATCCTGTGAATTGTGGACAACCGGAAGTTGGCACCCTAAGCGTGGGTTATCGGTCTTACAGTTCAATTAGAACATTGGAAGTTGGCAGCTCCATTGAAAACAATGGAGTGCTGCGGGCTTTTACTGGCCGGTAAAAGCCCGCAGCGCCAACATTCCAATGGGCTTTGTTCACAGCAGCAGCTGTGAACAAAGCCTCACGGAGCCCGAGGGGATTCTAATCCCCTCGGGCTCCGTGAGCAATTTGTTTTTTTTAAGAGAACATTCTGCCCTGAGTGGCAGAATGTTCTAATAGCCTTAGAACCCGCCGTAGCGGGCTCTACCGGCTATTAAAGGCCCTTTCCCTTGTTAAATGCCCTCGCCTTCGGCTCGGGCATTTAACTCGGGAGCGGGCCTTTAATAGCCGGTAGAGCCCGCTACAGCGGGTTCTAAGGCTATAGTCAGCAAGTGGTTCTGTACGTGTGACCTTTACTTGCAGGTCACCTTGGGGATACATGCATAAGAGGTTTTCTCTGTCGCTCCAGTTGGCCACACAGCCTTCCAAACCCTCACATTTGTTTTATTTTCCAATTCCCTTTTTAAGGTCGAGCCTGCGAGTGCATGCGCAAGTGCATGCGTCTCACATGCGAGACACTGTTGTGTTCAGTAGAGGGCTTGGAGCCCGCCTGTTGCTCACCATTTGTTGGTTTGCATGGCACTCTTCTTTATAGCCTTGTAATTTGTCAAGGGATTTCCGTTCCTCAGTGTGGAACAGGGATCAAGCACTAACTGATTTCAACTTAATTAGTGCCCGTCATCTGCTCCCAACGTGATCGAGGTACTATTTTGTTCTAACTTCCAGTGCCTCTCAAACACAAGGCTTGTGACTGGCAAAAGCAACATGCCCAGCAGGAGAAACAAAATTGCAAAGTTTTATTTTTTAAAGCTAACTTTCTTCTATTTAAGTTGCCTTTTCTCAGTTTGCACTCATGTTTTTTTTTTTTTTTTTCGTCGTGGGCGCTGTTGTCAAAAGATGACAATTAACTTGATCGAAATATGCGAGGCACATTGCATTGCAAATGCTTGTTTAGTTTCTATTAATACCTGCTCAGTTAGGCAGGATGTTGCTGCTCCGTTTTTCGCTTCCTCCGTCTACAGTTGGTGGAGTCCATACCTTTAGCTTTAGACTGATTGCTGGAAATGTCTCTTGGTCTTCCACAATCGTCACCATAGCACCACTGACAGTGGCTCAAGTATGATTATATTAGCATGTACTGGAAAGTGCAATACCGTTATGCACAAGAGAGTTCCGTGGGTTCTTTGACAAATATTTGCATGATGTTAGAGACAGCCGTCTCCGTACATGATCCTTGGAAGATACATTACAGCAGATGTGTTTCTCCATTCCTCCCCTCCCATTCTTCCCCTACCTGTCCATAGTGCATTACCAGGTAATGGCGACATTTACAATGACAAAGTGGAGGGTCGGTTTTATATTGGATTCAGACTCATCTGGTCCGCAATTTGCCAGGCTTATTGTGATGTGAAGCAGTGATAGGCTGTGACACAAGCCATATAAAAAATAAAAGAAGAATTAGAAACATTTCAGAAAAGGGCATTCTTGTTAGACAAGATTAATCAATTAGGACCTCCTTCTTTCTTGTTGGACCTGGTCCTTTTTGAAGGGTTATTCCCAAATGTTTGCCTTCTTCCTCTTATTTTCTTCGATCTATTTTTGTTGGCTTTAGGACTCTGGACACTTTATCACTGCTGACCAGTGCTAAAGTGCAAGTGCTCCCTGTCTAAAATGTATTGGTAATTGGTTTATCCATGGTTGGCATATTTGATTTACTAGTAAGTCCATAGTAAAGTGCAGTATGCATGCCCCGGGCCTGTAAACCAAATGCTACTATTGTGCCTGCATCACTGCTTGTGTCACCATATGACTAATCTTGTAAAGTGTCTCTGAACTGCCACTGTAGTGTCTTTGTGTGCAGTTTTGAATTGCCAGTTCGACCTGGCAAGTGTAGCCACCTGCTAGGCCCAAACCTTCACTTTAACTGCATGTACAACACCCTTAAAGTAGGCCCAATGCAGCCCCATTGGCAGAGGGAAGTGCATTTAAAAGGCAGGGTATATACTGGTGTATTTTACATGTCCTAATAGTGAAATACAGCCAATTTAGTCTTTCACTATTGAAAGGTCTATCTTTCCTATAGGGCAACATGGGGATTGCCTTGAAATATCTTTTAAGGGTAATTTCCCACTGGGAGCAGATGGAGAAATGTTTTGGGGTCTCTGAACTGACAGTTTAAAAATACATCTTTTGGCAAAGTTGATTTTTGAATTGTAAGTTTGAAGATGCCACTTTTAGAAAGTGGGATTTTTCTTGCTTAATCATTCTGTGCCTCTTCCTGTCTAGTGGTGCCAAATCCAGTTCCTGGGCCCTTGTAAGTAAGCTCTGATGCAACCAAGAAGAAACTAAGCACATCTACTCTAGAACAACTTCAGGACTGGTGTCGCCCTCCGTCTCAGCGCCACCACCTGCACCAAAGCCGGGGTGCCCGCTGAGTGCAGCGACTGCGACCTGCAACACAGGCCTGACACCACTGCAGTGCCTCTGAAGTCATGCCACAGCATGAGACCTGAGTACTATATCACTGATGTCCGTGACACTTTACTTTGATTCCGCCGCAGCACTTGTGGCCCCTTGGTGTGATCACAACACCACAAAGTCAATGCCTTGCATCTTGACCTGCTGGATTAATCGAACCCCCCCGTCATAAAGAACCGACGCCTCGCTACCAATGCCACATCACCTCCCTTGCAACTGTAAGGAACTGACCCCTCACCTCCCCTGTCTAGCAGTAAGGAACCAATGCCTCACCTCCCCTGTAGCATTAGTGAACAGACGCCACACCGGCTCCAGTGACGCCTCACCTCTTCGACTCCCTGCAACGTCTTTGTGTCCTCATCGTTTTCCAAGGTACTGTACCTGGAGTCCATGCGACTCCTTGACCGGCCCACACTCCCTCGCGAGTGGTATCAGACTGTTGACAATGACTCAGTCAAGATGCTGTGATAGCCCCAGTTGGAGCTATTGTGTTTCTAAGCGCTATATTATGATTTAATCTTTGAAAATTCATATCTTTACTTGTGTATGTTCAATGTTTGTTGTCTTGGCCTTGTTTTACTCAGATAAATATTAGCTATTTTCTGAACTAGTAAGGGGTACCTTTGTGGTGTTTTCACTATGTTACTGTGTGTGGGTTTGTTAGAAATTGGGTCTTTGGTTGGCAGTTAGGTTACCCCCTGTCCAAGCAAGGACCCTCAGTCTAGTCAGGGAAAAAGAGAATCACCCTCAGCTAACCCACACTCACCCTCTTGGTAGCTTGGCACGAGCAGGCAGGCTTAACATCAGAGTGCTAGGTGTAAAGTATTTGTACCAACACATACAGTAACTTAATGAAAACACTACAAAATGACACAACACAGGTTTTGAAAAATAAAGAATATTTATCTAAACAAACCAAGACCAAAACGACAAAAATCCAACAAACACAAGTCAAGTTATTAATTAAAAAGCAAAAAGAGTCTTCATGTTCTTTTAAACACAACGCTAATGCTGTTAGCATGAACATGTCCCTGGGTCGCGTCAAAAATAACCCCAACGGACGAGTGTGCGTTGAAAGAAGCCTGCAATGCGTCGATATCACTCACAAGTGAGACAGTGTGTTGTTTCTCCTTCAGTCGGATTGGAGGGCGTTGTTTCTTCTCTCCGCAGGAGAGCGATGCGTCGATCCGGACAAGCACTCTCGGGTCCGGGCAGGCTTTGCATTGTTTTTACATGCCCAGCGATGTTTGCATCGGAAATCCTGCCACACGTGATCCAAAAACCGCGCAGTGTGGGTTGCAATCTCACCAGCCTCCGTCAGCGATGCTGCGCATCATTTCTACAGCTGCATGCGTCGATCTCCCAGCCACGATGCAGGCGAAGGGTTGATTTCAGCCACTAACCCATGGCACGTTATTTTTCCAGAGTTTGCGTCAAAATTCTCCCCGCACGGCGGTCTGTGTGTGGATTTCTCAAACTTGGCCAGCTTCTCCTTTCAAGGCCCCAGGAACTGGATAGGGCACCACTTGGCAGGGCAGGACTCTCAGGAGAGGCTCCAGGTGCTGGCAGAGAGAAGTCTTTGCTGTCCCTGAGACGTCAACAACAGGAGGCAAGCTGAATTTCAAGCCCTTGGAGAGTTCTTCACACGCAGGAAGGCACACAAAGTCCAGTCTTTGTCCTTTTGCACAGGCAGAAGCAGCAACTGCAGAGCAGCTCCACAAAGCACAGACACAGACAGTGCAGCTCTTCTTCCTCAGCTCTTTAACTCTTCTCCAGGCAGAGGTTCCTCTTGGTTGCCAGAAGTGATCTAAAGTCTGTGGTTTTGGGTGCCCTTCTTATACCCATTTTGCCCTTTGAAGTAGGCTTACTTCAAAGAAAAGTCTCTCTTGTTTGTGAAATCCTGCCTTACCCAGGCCAGGCCCCATACACACACCAGGGGGTTGGAGACTGCATTGTGTGAGGGCAGGCACAGCACTTTCAGGTGTGAGTGACCACTCCTCCCCTCCCTCCTAGCACCGATGGCTCATCGGGATATGCAGGCTACACCCCAGCTCTCTTTGTGTCACTGTCTAGAGAGAGGTGCAAACGGACTATCTGTCAAACTGACCCAGACAGGGAATCCACAAACAGGCAGTGTCACAGAATGGTTTAAGCAAGAAAATGCTCACTTTCTAAAAGTGGCATTTTCAAACACACAACCTTAAAATCAACTTTACTAAAAGATGTATTTTTAAATTGTGAGCTCAGAGACACCAAACTCCATGTGTCTATCCGCTCCCAAAGGGAATCTACACTTTAATCATATTTAAAGGCAGCCCCTATGTTAACCTATGAGGAGAATAGGCCTTGCAACAGTGAAAACTGAATTTAGCAGTATTTCACTGTAGGACATATAAAACACATGGGTATATGTCCTACCTTAAACATACACTGCATCCTGCCCATGGGGCTACCAGGGCCAACATTAGGGGTGTCTTACATGTAAGAAAAGGGAAGGTTTAGGCCTGGCAAGTGGGTACACTTGCCAAGTCGAATTTACAGTTTGAAACTACACACACAGACACTATAGTGGCAGGTCTGAGACATGATTACAGAGCTAGTTATGTGGGTGGCACAACCAGTGCTGCAGGCCCACTTGTATCATTTCATTTATAGGCCCTGGGCACCTCTAGTGCGCTATACTAGGGACTTACCAGTACATCAAATATACCAATCATGGATGGACCAATTACATTCACATTTTTTATAGGAGCACTTGCACTGTAGCACTGGTTAGCAGTGATAAAGTGCCCAGAGTAACAAAATCAACACAGAGTCCAGCACACATCAAGAACCTGGGAAACAGAGGCAAAAAGTTGAGGGAGACCACGCCAACAGGGTACAAATACTTTATGCATTGCATTTGGGATACGCCTAACTGCCTGAGCCAAGCTACCAAGGGGGTGAACAGGGGTTATCTTAGCTGTGTGACTCCCCTACCCTGACCAGGGTGAGGTACCCTCCTTGGACAGGGTGCAAATCAACACCATCTGGAGACCCCATTTCTGACATGTCTCAAACTCAACTTCTAGAAGTAGTTCACAACGTGACAGTGTTTCTATCTTGGACCCCTCACCTGGCTGGAACATTACATCATTCAATGGCAGTTGCTCAGCATTTCCGATCAAGAGCTTGGAGATCGGGTTCACATTTCATTCAGACTCATGTGAGTTTTAATAATTAGGTGTTTACAATATTTTGCCATTTTTTCACACCTAATTTTTCCTTTACTCATGTAAACAAAAGAAAGTAACAGCAAAAGAGTAGGTAGGTCCATAGAGGACAAACTGTATCTGGAAATGTCTTTCAGTTCCAAATTTCCTTTAGTTACGAAGAACACATGCCCCACTGAGATCCACCACAAACCATATGCTTTTGCCTGATCCTTGCTGAGGTCAGAATTACACATACAACTCCATGAAGGTTTCCATGTTGTCTCTCATTTTTCTCCCACACTTTCATAGTATGCTGTCGTTGCCCTGCAAATACTCCAACCTTTCACTGGACATGGGTATGATAACGCGTCCCTTTATGATAATTTATTACACATCAGGACTCGTTTTAGGCCAATGAATCTTTTGACCCATTTGAGAGACACCTTAGGACGAGATAGCTAATCAATATGTCAATCAATACGTCAATAATGTCATCAATATTTATTACAACAATGCATTTCACTTTAGTCAGAGACATTAATCAATTCAAGACACCACCATGACCTGGCAGTCATGAATAACCACACCAGTTTAGTAGAAGTTCATGAGTTTTATTCCCTATTAATTACAATTCTAAGAGCCAATGTGTTAATCTCAAAACCAAGAATCAAAACAGCATAGTCACAATATGGCAACTCTGATAAGATTTCATCAAGGCAAGGATCACAAACATCAAAACATAACACGGCGTGAACATAGTTCAACTTTAGCAGAGTGTCATTAACACGTCGGTTCAACAAAGCATATATTCAGTTGTATGTCTATTTGCGTCAGTTTAGTGAACCCTGTCCTAACTGCTGATTAGCATTGGCATTTTGGGCTTCATGCAAAACAATTTAGAACACCAAATTGGAAAACATCTAACTACGGTCTCTATCAAAAGTAAGCAGTTGGTACATAGAAAGGAAAAGCAAACAGACAAATCACAATTTCATTGTCATAGTTACTCTCCAAGTTTTAGGTCAGCACTCAGGTTCAGTCTTTGTCTTCAGGACATCAGTCGATTCGCCATCAGTCAAAACTCAGCTCTGGGGCAAAAGGGGCACTTCCCTCATAAGGAGGTAAAGTTTAAATGTGCAATCTAAGGAAGAGGATGGTTTTAATAAACCAATCAGTCACCAAACAGAGTGACAGAGTTTCTAGATAAAATCAATAGCATTCCCTAACACCTCTCTCAGACTCCCCGTGTCATGGGTTTTTATCCCTTTTTCATTGTACATTCCCCTAAAATCTAATTGGCTAAGGGGTTGCACCCCACTATCTCTACCCAATTAATTTCAGACAGTTTATTGGGCCATATGATTGACGTCTTCAGAGGTAGACGTCCGGTACGATTTCATCCTTCTGTAATTCTTTGCACATCTTCTGGTCAGTAGCTCCATTGTCTTCACCGGTTTAAACGACCTTGTACATTATATTAGTCTACACTGTTGCATTTCGATGGATCCATTATGGTTACATTCAGCTTCTAGTTTGAAGAAAACAAGAGGTCATGTCCTTTTGTGAGTCAGCACACTGCACGTTAGAAAACACATTTAATATGCGAGCCAGGCAGCTAAGCTTCGGCTCATACTAACTTAAAGCCTACAAGATTTATTTAGCATAACTCTAATAGCATAGTCATTAATAATTAGTGCAAACCATTCTTTAATTCAAATATTCATAGGCATTTATTCATTTTTATTAAACCACGTATATATTGGTGGCCACATTTCAAACGCATGTTTTAGTAAAACAGGTTAATACAATTTCTATGTGGCATTATCACACATTAGTCTATAAACATTTCACGTAAATATAGATTTTATAAGCTATGCTCTCTCAGATATTTTTCACATTTTTCCAAAATGTACCTTTTTTTACATTTGTCTCTTTTCTGAGTCTACTACAGATGATATCTGGTGTAGCTGGAGGGGTCAGCCTATCTAATTCATAAATTTCACATGGCACCATTAAATTGGTGCCTCAGTTAGCAGGCTGCTCAAGTTATTGCCCATCATCTCTCTTTGTTTGGTGAGTATCTTGGAGCTCCATTGCACACGTTATTCTGTTTTCCATTCTTCCGTTCTAATTTTATCTACAGGAGGTGTCTATGTGTAATCATTCAATTTGATGCGTTATTGAATGATACTATTTTTAAATACGTTTGAAATTATTTCAAACTCTGGTGAACCTAGCGGCTAGTTTTCATATGTACAAGAAATATTTTGTAGTAGATACAGTACTGTGTGTTGTGATGAAATAGTAATTCAGGTTTTAGAGAGGCACACATGTCGATTCCCTAGCTCACTAAATCAGTTTGGCTATAGTGTATGTTTTGATATATGTTTAACATAAACATGCTCAGTTGGTAGTATTTTGACCTAAGTCCACCAGAACCACGCAACATGTCTAGTTAGTGACGTGGAGAAGAGTGGTGTGGAGTGTCGTAAACTGGAATGGTAAAGAGTGGAGTAGAGTGTTTTAGAGTATAGTAGCATAGAGTGTTGTGTATTGGAGTGGCATAGTGTGGAGTCGCATATAGTGGCCTAAATTACATTGGCGTAGAGTAGAATGGACTGGTTTAGTGTATTGTCATAGAGTGTTGCAGAGTATAGTGGCATAGAGGGCAGTGGCACTGAGTGCGGTGACATTGAATTCAGTGACATATAATGCAGTGTCATGGAATGCAGTGCGTAGATTAGAGTGGAGTGGCATAGAGTGGAGTAGCGCAAAGTGGAGTGGCACAGAGTAGAGTGCCACTGACTGGAGTGGCACAGAGTAGAGTGTCGTGGAGAAAAGTGGTGGAGAGTGTAGTGGTGCAGAGTAGAGTGGTACAGAATACAGTATCACAGAGTAGAGTGGCACAGAATAAATTAGTGCAGATTAGAGTAGGGTAGAGTGACTTCGAGTGCAGTGGCATAGAGTGCAGTGGTGTAGAGTAGAGTGGTGTAGAGTGGTGCAGAGTGGAGTGGCGTAGAGTTGAGTGATGCAGCTGGCAGTGGTGCAGAGCAGAGTAGAGCGGCACAGAGTGCAGAGGTGTAGAGTGCAGGATAGAGTTGAGAAACAACTCTACTGGAGTAGAGTGGTGCAGAGTAGAGTAGCATAGAGTGGTGTGGAGTATAGTGCTGTGTAGTGGCAGAATGCAGTGGTGAAAGGGTTGTACATATTAAAACTTAATTTACTAGAGGAACAAAATCATTCCTTAAGAAAATGTGGGCAGATGGGTGGGTGGGTGAGTTCACCTCCACACACACACATACAAAGCTTTATGGTAAAGAGATTTTACCTCACAGGCGTGACACAATGTCCTCCCCAATAAACAACCCAAAGCTACAGCAGGTTGAATGAAGTCTAACATCAAATGTGCACTGAAATTGTAG
Organism: Pleurodeles waltl; assembly: GCF_031143425.1. Lineage (NCBI taxonomy): Eukaryota > Metazoa > Chordata > Amphibia > Caudata > Salamandridae > Pleurodeles > Pleurodeles waltl. The sequence goes on from NC_090439.1 coordinate 594,333,973, forward strand.
ATGTCTGCAACTCTACTCCATAACTTCAGAATCTTCTCCCTTCTCCCTCAGACTTTGGTCTCGAGCTGCCCAAGAATCCAAGTGATATGAACGGAAAAGCGTACACATCGCTCACTCAAAAAGGCAGAAGAAAGGAATCACATAGGTGATCAGGAAATCATTGGCCCCACGATCTATGAAGCAAATATACAGCAACTTCCAGAGGGATTTTTCCGGACATAACAGGGGCATATTTAAACTTTTTGGTGCAAAACTGCCCTAACGCAGTTTTGCGTCAAAAAGTTTACCACTGGCTTGCGTCATTCCAAGGTGCCAGCCGGGCACCAAATTTATGGAATGCCGCAAGCCAGCGCTAAGCTTGGGCTAGCGTTGAAAAAACAAGACGCTAGCGGGGTGGAGGTGGCGGTAGAGTAGATGGAGGTTGAGCATCAAAAAATGACGCTAGGCTGGTCAGAGGCAAAAAAAATGCAGCGAACCAGCCTAGTGTCATTTCCTGACACAGAACCATCCATAACACATGACTCCTGTCTTATAAAAAACAAGAGTCATGCCCACCACCCAGGTTGTCAGCACAGGGGACGAGTGTCCCCTGGGCATGGCCACTGCACCTAGTGCTATGCAGCGGGCTCATTTCAGGGTCCCCAATGGCCCTTAAAACATGTTGTACAAATACTTACCTATACTTACCCTACTTACCTGGGATGGGGGCCCCATACTCTGGTGTGCCTCTGGTGTCAGTGGGGGTATCCCTATGGCTTGGGGTGGGCACCTGTGGACCCATTCCATGGTTTGTAGCCATGGAAATGGGTCCACAGGTCCCATAATGCCTGGTCTAACCCAGGCATTAAATAATAGCGCTAAGCAAGCTTAGCGCCATTATTTGGGTCCGCCTCCCACCCATGCGTCATTTTAGCATGGGGGGATAAATATGGCGCTATAGGAATAGCATCATTTTTTGGATGGGAACCCTTAGCTTGCATCAAATGGGGCAAACTCCAACATTTTAACGCTAGACACGTCTAGCATCAAAATATAAATATGGAGTTAAGGGAAAAAAATTACGCAAATGCAGTGCAAACAAAGTTTAAATGTGCTGCATAGTACTTTACGCTGTTCCTCGCTTATAAGAAATAAAAATGTGTAGGGTAACCATTTCAGCAGTATTTCCAAAAGCTGCAAAAATGGTTAAATGAGGCACACTGTGGGTGGCAGTATGGAGATTTAGGGTCTTATGTCGATGTTGGCAGTAACGGTCCCACCATTGAGTTTTCAACTGAAAACCCATCCGTCGCTGTGATGATCTGCCTACCATATTTAGATGTTGGCTGTCCCATAACCGAAAGCCTGCATTTGAACCACCGCCTCTGCCATGAAACACTGCATGCGTTGACGGCGGGAGAGAGGAAAGTGGATGGCCCATAGCCGAAAGCCTGCATTTTAAACCGCCGTCCCTACCAAGAAACACTGCCCAAATCGTCATACCACCAAGCAAAAAGTGGCAGTCCAACCTCTACCTCTGAGTTGGTGGATTGGGGGGAAATGGGGTGAAAACTCACCTTTGTTTCCCAATTCCACTTCTGTTTTTGACTGGACCCAACCGTACAACATCTGCTGTTGATGCTGCCACCCACTGAGAAAACATGACACCCCCCCCCGTCACCGGACTCTAAGGTAGGGATTGCACATTGTCACAGTACCTTGGGTGGGGACTCAATGGAGGTCGGGACCGCTGCAGGCATATGCATGTCACAGTCATTTTTTTATCACTGTGACATGTGTATGTCGAGGAGACAATTGTGTAACACATAGCTGTGGACACACTGGCCCAACATGCATATTGCACACCAATACACATCATTTACGTGTCAGTATTCATTGCCAAATGACTGTTTGCACCACAACAATGGGATATTCACACTTGTCAATGGTGTCCATGTGTGCTCATTGCAAGGGGACCTGTCCTGGTAGGTTTGTGCCATCTGTTGTGTATGTGAGTCAGAATGTGTATGTTTGGAGATTGGCTGGTAGAGGTGGAAGTAGCTGGAGTGGGTGGTGTGGTTGTGTCTGTATGTGTGCCACTTGCATGTGAGATTGATGTTAAATTTGCATGTTGTGTTGCCGTGTGACACATTCAGGTGAGTGTTGTGTGGCGGACGATGTTGTGATGTGTGTAGCTGTGCTTGTGCATGAGTATGTTTGTGTAGATGGGTGTGTGGTTTGTTAGTTGTTGTGGTCGTATCCTGTGTAGGTGCAGTGTCAATGGTATGTGTCATGAATGTATGTCAATGTGTGTTTTCAGCATGTACGGGTTGTGTTATGTTGGAATTTTAATGGATGATGAAATGAATGTGGTGTGTTGTGTAGTGTGTACTGCAGGGGGACATATATGCTTAGGGGACAGTGTGTGTGTGTCACCTACCTCTATTCCATAGCCCCTACCATTGTACGAAGTCCATTGGGTCTGACTGCCATCTCCCTCTGTCACCAATCTGTCGCCAGTACGCTCCTTGCAGAGCTGTAACATCTAAATACGGCGGGCAGAACACTGTTGACTTGATGGTGTTTTTGGGTCTGCCGCCGATGCAGCTTGGCATTAAACCTGCCAAGATCTAAATCAGGCCCTTTGTCTGAGCAGGATGTGTGGTTTGGAGAACATGAGGAAGTGCAAAGTGCAACACATCTGGCCAAATTAGGTTTGCTGAATGCACATAATTACCAACTGAATTGATGTGAAAAATGGGCTTTGCAATAACCAATGGCTATTTGCTGGATGAAACAAAGTCACTCAGTCAAACAAGGTATATAAACTACTGAACTTTGTACTTCACTAAGGACCAAAGTGTAAAATGTACTCCTCAGACGTTCATACAAAACAGTATTTTTTGACAAAGCCGGAAAACTGAAATGTGACGCTAACAATATAATGATTAAAGACAACGGAAAACTAAAATATGAAGTAAGAATTCAGTAGAACGAAATTAGTTAAAAAATAGTGCTGTTTCTATGACATGCACAAAAAACTTGCACAGACAATATTCAGTTATTCATAACGAGTGATTTGTCAAATGTATGTTCATAAAATTCCACTCCGTACTAAAGTCCACTATCCATCAAATCAAAAATGGTGACAACCTACTACCACTGATACTTCATCATAAAAACATTTTTAAAAAGCATTCCTGTATGGAATACTTGTTCAGGGAAAAAATCTCCAAGCTTCAAAAAGTGTCCTAAATACAGCCCAGAGCTTTTCACCAAGATGTAGAAAAACGCAGCAACCACTAAACTGAACACCCAAAAGCAACTTCCAGCAGGGAGATTGTCCACCATTACAGCTTCAGGTTTTCAGAAAAGATTTTTAGAGTATTGACGAAGAATAAGGACTGGATCACATTTGTTATGCACTTACCTTTGCCATTCAAGAGTCTCCATTTTGTCACAAGAAACCAAAAATAAGTCAGATTGTTTTGCGCTGGTAATTTTGCCCTGAAGCTTCTTGACGGCTGTAGACCAGCCATACGAATGTGGCGTTATAAAGAAAAGAAAAAAAAGTCTTCTTAGTTGCGTGATTTGTCATTTTCTAAGAAAAATCCTGCTCCACGAGCAGGTCTTTAATACTGAACATTGATTAAAATATAATTAAATAGCAGGTGAAGTATAACAAGTTTACAAAAATAGAACAGTCCGATCAAATTGCTGTATATGATGTCAACAGTAACCCAGAAGTGAAAAATGGCCCATAAGGCAGAATAAGGAAGGTTAGTGAAAGATAGGTGTGCCGAAGCTTAGAACACCAGAGACCCCTAAATAGTGTTGATGTTGCCACTAGCATTAATGAATTCATAATCATTGCCTATATGATGCAGATTGTGTCTGAAGCACAGGTAAGAAAGGTACTCAGGTCTATGTATTGATTCAGGTTCTTGTCACTCGGGTGCAGTTCAAAAATCTAAAAACTCAGGCCCCAAGTCTCAGCTCACGTTGTCTCTTCTGCTCCAGTCACCTAAATGGTGTGTAGCCTAGTGTTTCTGTACGTGACACCGGATTCTAGACTTTTTAACACTTTGTTAAAGCTCTAGCGTTTTGTCCTCCCAATGTAAATTAGGGCACTAGGCCATTAAATAGAAGACACAGGAACTGTTGAAATTTACCAAACTCTTGATAGGATGTTTTATGTTGCTTGGCATTTGTACCCTTACTGCGGCCCCATCTGTATTTACTGCACTCTATCCATGTGTAACAAGCAGGGATGGCATTGTCGCTGCAAGATCCTGTGATTCTGGCAAGTCACTCATCTCTCCATGCCTAAACAAAAATCTGTCATCCGCATGTTACATTATGTGCTATTTAAGGGTTATGCTTCAATCTCGTAAATGGAAAATAGGAGGGGCACCAGTGAGCCCCATGCGGAGACTAATCTGCATTCTGCTTTCACTTTGAAGTCTGCGTAAATCAAAGTCAACACCCAGCTCTCTGGAAGACGGCCTGAAAGTTGACTTTTGTCTTTGATTTCACAGAAAATGTGACTAGATCAGAAGATTTACAGGCCTATTTACAGAAAGGTAGCTCTCGGAAGGATGCTGGTTAATAAGGTTATGGCATGGGAAGGAAGTGAACCTGGAGAGCCTAAGATAGCAAATGGAAAGCAAGAAAATGAGAGTTACAAACCACAAAGCCAATGGCAAACAACGGACAAAATGCATTCCCAGGTCTGTTTGAAGCACCCTAAGATGTCTTTTGCATACCAGACAGCTGTGCTGTCTCGTGGGACATGACCTAAAAAGAAAGTTTGCTATGTATTTGGCCATAATAATACTCAGCATTAGTCCATGGTTATATGTTCATTAGCTTGGGACATTTCATCTGGATTCTCCTCAAATACTGATCTATTTCGGCCAATCAGGAGAACATAGTGGATCTTCGGCACAACTGATATTGTAATCATTTTTATATCTCCTCCAAGTCATGGGCTTAGTTTTGAACTTCTATCATTATAAATTTATTTCATATATCAAGGTGTTTAAATTGTTTTTTAGGATATGGTGTGCCTGTTTCTCTTGAGCAATCTCATATTATATTTCTTTTCAATTCCATTGTGAAAATGAAAAGTAATGGTATTACTTATTGAATGGCATACTGTAAGATCGGCTCAGCTTATTATTTACCTTGAAATCTCGGCAAATGACTGAATGAGTAATGGGATCTGTTCGTAATTCCTAGGATCCATAGAACAATTTTACACTTTACTTTGTAGGATTTTGTGCAGTTTTATAGTTTAATGACCTGAGGTTCAATTGCCCATGGACCAAAGGTGACCATTGACCAACTAGCCTGGTCTAGGTCGGAAATTCGGATATTAGTCAATTGGTGACGGGTGAGGCTTATCTTGGATGGTAAACTATTCCTAACATAGCGGTGAGTCCTGTGAAAAATCTATGTTTTATGGTGTTGAAGATACATAAGTAGAGTCTATTTTGGTAGATTACTTTACAGTACTGAGAGGGATGGCAACTAAATAGTTAGTTACATGATATTTTCATAATGTTGCTGTGCTCTCTCTCCATTCTGCTTACCTGGCTTTCTCATGGCTTATCAGTGTAGGTAACAATCCTTCTCCTCAGGAGTACCTCTGTTTCCTTTGCTAGAGTCACGTAGATGCTAATAATCATTTAAAATATTATTGAGTATGATGGGATTGGAAGCAACAAATGACGTGATTGGTACGTGAATTGATGACTCCAAAGTCAGTTTCTTTGAGATGATGGACTGGATTTTTGTTAGCGGGAGAAAATATGTCAAAACTCGCTGCAGGTCTCATCAGAAGCTCAAAGTTCATCTTACATGTTCATGATGCACGTTTCATGTTACAAACTTTAGGGAGGCCTAAGTATGGGGATAGGTTCTTTTCAGCAACCTTTACACATTTCTGTGAAAATACTTGGAAATTCATGAAGGTTCAATTCATTTCAGTTTGCCACTTGACTGTGTTAGCACGTCTGACCTCAATAAGTAAACTTACAAGGGGACGCAAATAGGTTGATGAGCCTTTTGACTCGCAATTAAGACGTTCTTACCATAGCTCCAGTACATAATCAATAACCAATACACAATATCAATAATCAACAACAATCAATAACCATAATAATCAATAGAGTCAGTAATTGTCACACACAATGACCTTTCAGTCATGAATAACCACACCATTTAGTAAAGGTAGTATATTTATTTCCCTATATTAACAGTGCTAGGGTCATGTAGATTAATCTTAAAATCAAATGAAACGCATACAGAAACTATAATGGCTGTCCAAAGTGGCAGAAGAAATGTAATCTAATCAAAGCTTGACCTACAACACATTCTAAAGTTACAGTGCAAATGAATTACAAAGTCAATTGCGTCAAAGTAATTACATACATTTATGTTTAGCAGAGAAATTCATCAAGCATTATTCCCTCTTAGCACAATTTAATTTGCGAGGATCCTTAACTAATATCAGATTAGCATCAGCATGTTGAGCTTCAGGCAAAATAATTTAGTAACACAAATTTGGAAAATCATCTAACTATGGCTCTATCAAAATGGTGCAGTTGGTACCTATAAAGGAAAAGCAAACATGCATGATAATCAATAGTCTAATTCATAATAGCTATTGTCAATGTGGATCAGCAAGCAGAGTCAGTCTTTGTCCTAAGGACATCAGTCGGTCAGCAAGGCACCAGGATTCAGCATCAAAGTTCTGAAAACACAAAGGTGGTCATTACAACCCTGGCGGTCGGTCTTAAAGCGGCGGTAAAACCGCCAACAGGCCGGCGGAAAAAAAATGGAATCACGACCGTGGCGGAAACCGCCAACATAGACAGCCACTTTAACACTCCGACCGCCACGGCGGTACAAACAAACACCACGGCGGTTACCGCCAACAGACAGGCGGAGGACAATGTACCGCCCACACTATTACAACCCCCCAATCCGCCACCTTTTCCGGGGTGGAGTCACCGTGAACAAAAACACGGCGGAAACAGGACTTCGAAGGGAAAACGCTCACCTCTACACACCACATGAGGAATCAGGACGCCATGGAACCCGAGGTCCAGATTCTGCCAGCCTTTATCTTCCTGCTCCTCTACCAGGAGCACGAATGCCAGCGGAGAAGACCACAGTGAGTACTGCACCTACGACACAGGGGAGGGAAAAAACAGTGACACACACACGCAACACGCAACACCCCCACCCTCACCCACTACAACTCACACGCTAATACATATTGACACATAACAGTTACATCCCCCAACCCCCCCTGGAAGAATGCGAGGACAAAAGGCATGGGCGAGGCCCACACTCAATACCAGACTCCAAACAGAGAGAACACTGCAGGGGCATCAGTTAGAAATAAAACAGGCACCTCAGGCGGAAGGGAAGGGGGGGCACCTCAGCTGGTTGAGTGCACAACGCCAGATCCACGAGGGGGCTCCATGCCAACAGTTCAATCCTGGGGAGTGCAAAGCTACAGTCTCACAAGCCTCTACAGTGGATGGTTTGCCCACTGTTCAATCCTGGGGAGTGCAAATCCACAGTCTCACAAGTCTCTACAGTGGGTGGTTTGCCCACTGTTCAATCCTGGGGAGTGCAAAGCCACAGTCTCACAAGTCTCTCCAGTGGGTGGTTTGCCCACTGCTTTATCCTGGGGAGTGCAAAGCCACAGTCTCTCAAGTGGATGCCTTTCTCCACTGGTTCTAGAGGGGGCTTTGTGCCCAGAGTGCTTCATCCTGCCAAGGACTGAGGTAGTGGATGCCTTTCTCCACTGGTTCTGGAGAGGGCTTTGTGCCCAGAGTACTTCATCCTGCCAAGGACTGAGGTAGTGGATGCCTTTCTCCACTGGTTCTGGAGGGGGCTTTGTGCCCAGAGTGCTTCATCTTGCTAAGAACTGAGGTAGTGGTTGCCTTTCTCCACTGGTTCTGGAGGGGGCTTTGTGCCCAGAGCGCTTCATCCTGCCAAGGACAGAGGTAGTGGATGTGATACTCCACTGGTTCTGGAGGGGGGTTTGTGCCCAGAGTGCTTCATCCTGCCAAGGACTGAGGTAGTGGATGCCTTTCTCCACTGGTTCTGGAGGGGGCTTTGTGCCCAGAGTGCTTCATCCTGCCAAGGACTGAGGTAGTGGATGCCTTTCTCCACTGGTTCTGGAGGGGGCTTTGTGCCCAGAGTGCTTCATCCTGCCTGTGGTGGACTCAGTAACATCGGAATCATTGGTGCTCACTGGCCTGCGGTGCTGCTGGTGGTGGTGTCCTGGGCAGCGGTTCAGCTTCTGACGGTCCTGTCTTGGGCAGCGGTTCAGCTGCTGGCGGTCTTGTCCTGGCCTGCGGTGCTGCTGGCGGTGGTGTCCTGGGCAGTGGTTCAGCTGGTGGCGGTCCTGTCTTGTGCAGCGGGGCTGCTGGCGGTCGTCTCCTGGGCAGCGGGGCTGCTGCTGGCGGTACTGTCTTTGGCAGCGGGGCTGCTGGCGGTCGTCTCCTGGGCAGCGGGGCTGCTGCTGGCAGTCCTGTCTTTGGCAGCGGGGCTGCTGCTGGCGGTCCTGTCTTTGGCAGCGGGGCTGCTGGCGGTCGTCTCCTGGGCAGAGGGGCTGCTGCTGACGGTCCTGTCTTTGGCAGCGGGGCTGCTGGCAGTCGTCTCCTGGGCAGCGGGGCTGCTGCTGGCGGTCCTGTCTTTGGCAGTGGGGCTGCTGGCAGTCGTCTCCTGGGCAGCGGGGCTGCTGGTGGTCTTGTCCGCCGTGCTGATCTTCCCAGACTTGCCGGTTTTACTGTGCCTTGGATGGTGTTGCAGCTGTCTCCACACTCCTAACTGTACCCCTGGGAGCGGCTTTGGTGGCTGATTTCTTTCCCCTCTCCCGCCGGGCACTGTCCAACTTTTTATGCTTGACAGGTGGGGGACTGTCCGTTCTGTGGCTCCTTGCCACACTGGCTGCCCTGCTGCCTGGTGCACTCCATAATCCGGTGACTACTGGCACCACTGGTCCCACCAATGTTGTGGCTGAGGTGTTCGATTGGGACCTGGAGAGTTGGGCCCTAGGAGACTGAAGGGGTGGGGGAGGTGAGGGAAAGAGGTCAAGGTTGGACAGCAAAAGTTTCTTAGGAACACTGGGTCGGGTAGCTGGAGGGTGTTTGGGAGTGGAGGAAGAGGTTGTGGTTGTAGGAGGTGTACGTTTGCTGACTTTGGGTGAAGGTGCATGGGCTGGAGGCTGTCATGAGGTGGATGGCAGTTGGGTGGTTGTTTGGCTGCGTTTGTGTACCTTGGGAGGTGGCCTCACAGACACACTGGGAGAGGACACAGGGGATGTGTGAATGGTAGTGGGGGTGGTGACTGCACGTGAGCGGGGTGTGGTGGTGGGTGTGCTGGTGATGGACGTAGTGGCTGAGGATGTAGTGCATGCAGGTGTGAGTGGAGAAGAGACTGGGAGGGAGGAGGGAGATGAGAAGGAGAGGGACACAGTGGAGGCTGTGGATGTTGTTGTGTCTGCATGTGTGTGATGCTTGCGTGAGTGCCCGTGGGATGTGTGGTGCTTATGATTGCCAGAGCTTCCCTTGTGTGTTGAGGTGTGTGCATGCTGGTCTGATGGTGTGCTTGGGATAGGGTGAGGTACAGGGGTGTGGGTCTGGGTGGAGGAAGTTGGAGGGGGGAGGCTAGAGATAGGGACAATGGCTGCCATCAGTGCTGAGGCTAGAGTCTGAGTGAATGCCCTCCAGGTATGCATTGGTTTGTTGCAACTGCCTCTCTACACCCTGGATGGCATTCAAAATGGTAGACTGCCCAACAGTGAGGGACCTGAGGAGGTCAATGGCCTCCTCACTGAGGGCAGCAGGGGTGACTGGGGCAGGGGCTGAGGTGCCTGGGGCGAAGGTGATGCCCACCCTCCTGGGTGAGCCGGCACAGGGCAAACGCTGAGGGGCTGCTGGGAGGGCGGTGCTGGTACGAGGGGTTGGCGGCTGTACCTGTAGATGCGGGGGGCACAGATGGGGCCACCACCGCAAGGGAGCTCCCTTCAGAGGAGGTGTCGGTATCGCTGGTGTCAGCTCCTGTCCCTGCCGTCGAGCTCCCCTTGCCCTCCGTCCCACTGGTGTATTCAGACTCCGTAGTGTCCCCCTCCAGGGCCATGTGGGATGCAGCTCCCTCCTACTGCGGTGCCACTGCTCCTCTGTCTGATGATGCTAATGCACACAAGAACAGGGAGACCACAAAAAGGAGGGGGGAAGACAGAAGAAAGACATGTTCAGTGCATGCAATACCGCTACCGTTGGCGGACACGACAGACACAGAAGCCCCCTGCAATACACTGCACACTTGGGGTCCACTATTCAATCCCTGGGACATGGCTTACAAGGCTATGGCCGATTTCTGCACACATGGATGTCACAGTAGACTGACTAGGTATAGTTGGAACTGTACAAAGGTGGGGTGGGGTGCCACAAGGCCTGCCTGAAGAAGCGAACTTAACTACCAAACTCGCCCTGACCTAGGGGAACCCACAGCCCACCTCCACCACCCAGACACCTACAATGCACGCTGAATCAGCAGAATGAGAGTGTACTCACCCCCTTGTTGCTGCTGTGATGCCCTCAAGCGCCCATCCAACTCCGGGTACGCCACCGCCAGGATCCTGTACATAAGGGGGGTCATGGTGCGACGGGCACCCCTCCCACCGTTGGGAGACCATCCCCAGCTGGGCCTCTGACGTTTTCTTGCTCCAGTGGCGAATGTCCTCCCATCTTTTCCGGCAGTGGGTGCTCCGTCTGTGGTAGACCCCCAGGGTCCGGACTTAATTGGCGATGGCACGCCAGATGTCCTTCTTCTGGTGGGTGCTGACCTACACAAATTTTACAGGGGAAAAAGAGAAGTAAATACCAACTGCACCGTCACAGTCATTGGCCCGCATCCCTACCCTTGCCATGACGCACATGCACTCACCGTCGTTTCATGCACGCCTCATTCTCACCCCCCCTATCTTTCATCCACCCCACTCCATACAGGCATTGCCCATACAGCATGCTCACAGTGTACTTACCTGTTTGTCTGGAGGACCGTAGAGTAGCGTGTACTGGGGGAGGACCCCATCCACGAGCTTCTCCAACTCCTCCGTGCTGGAGGCAGGGGCCCTTTCCCCAGACACACAAGCCATTGTCTCTTCCAGACTGAGGTCACAGCAGCACTTGCAGTGTAGGTCCTCTCCTGTCGAAGATCAGGTATCGAGTGATTGAACAGAGAGAAAATGGCGGTCACATCCACGGCGGTACGTACCGTCGCCGCCGGCGTACATCGTCATTGGCTCCTGGGACCTATAGGGTCCAATGTTAACCAATGCAGAATTGCGCTGCGTTCTTCGACCGCCTACCGTGACAGTGTACAACGCCAGCGCAGTTACCTTATATCCCCTTGTCCCACCTTACAGGTCAGGCAGCTGCCATTTCAGGGGCCCACATGGCATTATTTTTGACTGCGTCACACATACCTAGGCCTTGCCTAAACCCTCATACAGGCAAATTTTGATTTATGAATATTTTCAGAGTAAGCTGTGTTTACGTACCTCAGAGTTGGTTGACTCTGTGCTTGCTGTTCTTCTCCATAGGAACCATCCGCCGGGGCATGTGAGGAGATGGCGGCATCCTCCGGTGTACAGACCGCTGGTGGACCTGTTGACAATGTGGGAAAGACATGTGATCATCACCTACAGGCTTGATCGTGCCACAATCCAGGAACTGTGTGCCCAGTTGGAGCCAGACCTGATGTCAGCTATCCGCCATCCCACAGGAATCCCCCCTCAAGTGCAGGTGCTGTCAGTACTCCATTTCCTAGCAAGTGGGTCTTTTCAAACAACAGTGGCCATAGCATCAGGGATGTCCCAGCCTATGTTTTCCAACGTGTTGTCCAGAGTGTTGTCTGCCCTGCTGAAACACATGCAGAGCTACATCGTTTTCCCTCAGGTGGAGGATTTGCCTACAGTGAAAGGTGACTTCTATGCCCTGGGACATATCCCCAACATCATAGGTGCCATTGATGGGACACATGTGGCCTTGGTACCCCCCTGAAGGAGTGAACAGGTGTACAGAAATCAGAAGAGTTACCATTCCATGAATGTGCAGATGGTGTGTTTGACAGACCAGTACATCTCCCATGTTAATGCAAAATTCTCTGGCTCAGTGCATGACGCTTACATCCTGCGGAATAGCAGCATCCCTTATGTGATGGGGCAACTACAGAGGCACCGGGTGTGGCTATTAGGTGAGGACATGGACCCAATACAGTGTTACTATGTGTCTGGGTCTGGGGATGTCCCTAAGAGTTAGTGTGTATCTAACAGTTGTCCCTCGCCATTTGCAGGTGACTCTCGTTACCCCAACCTGTCATGGCTACTGACCCCAGTGAGGAATCCCAGGACAAGGGCAGAGGAACGATACAGTGGGGCCCATGGGCGAACTAGGAGGATTATAGAGTGGACCTTTGGCCTCCTGAAGGCCAGGTTCCGGTGCCTCCATATGACAGGTGGTTCCCTATTCTACTCACCAAAGAAGGTATGCCAGATCATCGTGGACTGCTGTATGCTTCACAACTTGTCTTTGCGACGACAGGTGCCTTTTCTGCAGGAGGATGGTCCAGATGGAGGTGTTGTGGCAGCTGTGGAACCTGTGGACAGTATAGAGGAAGAAGCAGAAGAAGAGGACATCGACAACAGGAACACGGTGATCCTGCAATACTTCCAGTGAGAGACAGGTAAGAAGACAACACTGCCTGCTACATCTTATTTAAATCTAATACCTCTCTACTGTCTGTCTTTTTCATCCAGTGTATGGTCTCTCAGTTGTCACTTTCCCTTACGATTTCACAGATGTGGGTCCCACTGTGTGACATCTGCTTTGTTTCCTCATGGACTATAGCTGTGTGACATAGGTATGTTGACATTACATTTGAAAGAGCATTTTGGCACTGTAATTGCTAATACACTATTTCGAAATCACAGACAGACTCCAGATTGTTTTGTACTTTAAGGGAGTTTATTTAAGTGCTCAATATTGGAGGGGGTTGTAAAATGGTGAGGGGTGATGGTGGAGGAATGTCCATGGCAGGGTCCAGTCTATTAGTCTCACAGGTGCATTGTCCAAAGGGGCATAGGAAGTTGAACTGGGGCAGTTTAAGGATGGACAGGGTGACAAGATGGGACAAATGGATGACAATCAGGGTGGTCTCATTTCTTGGCGGGGGTCTTGGCATCGTTCTCTGTCTTTCTCCTGGATCTCAGGGACCGTTTGCGGGGTGGTTCTCCCTCTGCAGGGGGTGGGGTGCTGATGTGGTGGTCCTGTGGTGGTGCCTCCTGTCCACTAGCGCCGGCAGAGGTGGTGGGCAGTTCATCGTCCAGGCTAGTGTCAGGGGCCCCTTGTTGTGCCACAGTGTCCCTCCTGGTGTTGACGAGTTCCTTCAGCACCCCTACTATGGTGCCCAGGGTGGAATGGATGGATTTGAGTTCCTCCCTGAAGCCCAAATACTGTTCCTCCTGCAGCCGCTGGGTCCCCTGAAACTTGGCCAGTACCGTTGCCATCGTCTCCTGGGAATGGTGGTAGGCTCCCATGATGTTGGAGAGGGCCTCATGGAGAGAGGGTTCCCTGGGCCTGTACTCCCCCTGTCGCACAGCAGCCCTCCCAGTTCCCCTGTGTTCCTGGGCCTTCGTCCCCTGAACCGTGTGCCCACTGCCACTGCCCCCAGGTCCCTGTTGTTGTTGGGGTGGTGGGTCAGCCTGGGTTCCCTGTAGTGGTGGACACACTGCTGCTTGACGTGTCCTGGGGACAGAGGTATGGGCCTGCTGGGTGGGTGCTGTGCTGGTGTTTCCAAGGGGGGAAGCCCTTTAGTGGCTTGCGTCAGTGTGAGGGGAACCGACTGTCCCGAGGTCCCAGATGGGCCGGGCTGGTCGTTTAGATCCAGTTGGACAGAGCTGCTGTCATCACTGTGGGCCTCTTCTGTGGGTGGAGTGGACATGTCTGGACCCTCCTGTCCGGTGACGTTGGGTAGGGGTCCTGCAGGGGTGTAAAAGCATGATTATTGCATCTGTGTGTGCCATGGTGTGCAATGTGTGGGTGACCGTGGACCCCAGTGCTTGCATTCCTGTGTAGGACCTTGTGTGATGATGGTTTATGGTGGTGTAAGGGAATGTGCAGTGGCCATGCTTTGGTGATGGGTGTCCATGCTTTGGTGTTGCATGCAGGTCTTGGTGTTGGGATGGGTGGTTTGTGATATTGGGACATGTGTGAGGAGTAGGAGTGATGGGGGTGAGGGTGGGGGTATGTGATAGCATGCAGGTAGGGTGGGGGATGAAGCAGTGAAAGATTTGACTTACCAGAGTCCATTCCTCCAGCTACTCCTGCGAGGCCCTCAGGATGCAGAATAGCCAAGGCCTGCTCCTCCCATGTTGTTAGTTGTGGGTGAGGGGGTGGGGGTCCGCCGCCTGTCCTCTGTACCGCAATGTGGTGTCTGGAGACTATGGAACGCACCTTCCCCCGTAGGTCGTTCCACCTCTTCCTGATGTCATCCCTAGTTCTTGGGTGCTGTCCCACTGCGTTGACCCTGTCCACGATTCTTCGCCATAGCTCCATCTTCCTAGTTATGGAGGTGTGCTGCACCTGTGATCCGAATAGCTGTGGCTCTACCCAGATGATTTCCTCCATCATGACCCTGAGCTCCTCCTCAGAGAACCTGGGGTGTCTTTGCGGTGCCATGGGGTGGTGTGAGTGATGTGTGGTGTGGTGTATGTTGTGATGTGTGGGGTAATGTTTAGTGGTGTGTTGTGTGAGGTGCGTGGATGTTATGTGGGTGATGGTGTTGAGTGCCTGTGGATGCTCGTTTGTAGATGGTGGTGTCTCTCTCTGGCCTTCAGTTGCAATTTTTGTCTTAGGGGTTTGTGGATGATGTGGGTGTGTGTTTTATATTGTATTGGGTTTGTGGGAGTGGTGTGTGTATGTGTATCAGGTGTGTGTATTTCGAATTGTCCAATGTGGTAGTGTTTTGTAAATGTGTGTGTATTTTTGAGCGCCAATGGAATACTGTGGTTGAAAGACCGTCGCGTGGATTCGTGGGTTGTGATAGTGTGGGTGTATTCCTGTTGGCATGACGGTGGAGGATTTTTTATCACCAGTTTATCACTGACCTTTGGTGTGGCGGACTTGTGTGGGCGTCTAGATTTTGGTGGATTCCGGGCGTTGGGTCATAATGACCGTGGCGGAATTCCGCAGTCGTGGCGGTGTGTTGGCGGTCTTCTGCGCGGCAGTAAGCGGCTTTTACCGCCAATGTTGTAATGACCCCCAAAGTCTGTAAGCAGTAAAGTTAAGCACGTCTCTTGTCAAAACGCACAAGAAAATGTTGACCTTTCGGCCAGCAAGAAAATGGACAATAAAGGTGTCTTCTCTCAGTGCAGTGTTGTTATATTAAAACTAGTAAAACTATTTCCCAAATCCCTATTGGCCATTTAATCACTCGTTCACACTTTGTCCAATAAAACTAAAACTCCAAATCTATAAATTCTACTATTACTCCGTTCACATGTCGTTGATTGGTTGTCCTATGATGTCCTCATCATCCGGCTTGTCAGGTAACAATATTGTTGCAGCTTCTACTCCTGTCAGTATCTCCATTGTTCTTCTCCTGAGAAAGTCACTCTCACACACATTACACACAAAATGTTATATTAGCAAGAACAGCATCTTCTAGCAGTCGGTTCTCATGAGAAAACATCCGTTGTGAGCACATTTAACAATGCAAAATGGAAATCACAATGTAACTCTCAAGGAAAGCCATTTATTAGACATTAAGAAATACAGCTTTGACATGAGGCCTGGCAAGTAGGACAAGACACTCGCTAAGTTAAGGCCTACAATAAATAAAACTAAAGCATACTGCATAACCCTTAATATGACATATTACTACATTAGTCAAACATATATTGAACTTTTTACAGTGTTAGGGTATTAATAAGTACACTTCATGAACATTGGCGGCCACTCTTCGTAATCACATTTTCAAATGTGTGCATTATTTTCTATGTTGTTATATTTTCTACACAAATCACTAATTCAGAATACGTGAACACTTGTTAATCATTTTTATTAATACACCTGCGCTAGCAACTATAACAACACACTACATAAGGTTATTTTACAGTGCCAATATGATTCTGCATTATTTCTACTTTGCAGAAAGCAGAGAGCCCTCTATTCTATGTCGGGTTCAATGTTGAGTGCAAGTGCAAATTGTACACCTGGCACTTACTGAAAGAAAGGGATTCGGTAATTACTGTTTGCACAATCTACACTGCATTCTGAAATGCACAAACATGGTTTTAAATTGTTCACCTGCTTGATTTGTGCCAAGTTTACCTGGTAAACATGATGCAGGTAATGACACCCACGGTATCCATGATTTAGGTCTGCCTTATAAGCTTGTAATGAGATTCAAGCGCAAACAACATTTATTAACTATTTTGAGATTTATGCCCAGGATTCAAATGATATAAGTTCCACAACCTTTCACTACTGTGCATCAAAAAGCTTTTCAATTCTCTTCCCCCTTCCTTTATCATTGGCCTCCAACTAATCAAGCCACGCTCCACCCTGGACACTGGCACCCATACAAAACCATCACAGAAGGGACAGTGACCAAGGACAGGATTTTCCCCACCACATTTGTGGTTTTCGAGACACTTGAGATGCTTAATGGACCTTTCCCTCCCAGGGGTCTAAGTTATTGTGAGATCATTATCCTATGAACACTTTTTGGGTACATTACTGCCTTGCAATGACAGGTTAGGTGAGACTTTCATACACAGTTCAGACATTGTTTCCAGCCTCCAGCACTGTTGGAAGTTGTGCGAGGAACTGACAGTGAGATGGTATTATGCTCATTAGGTTTACTGACAGGATATTCGGTAAGCATTTGATTTTGTCTTTCATATGTGTTGGACCTGGCCCTTTTTGCAGGGTCATTCCCAAACGTTTTGCCTCCTTCCTCCTATTTTCCCTGACCACTTTTTGTTGGCTTTTGAACTCTGAGCACTTTACCACTGCTAACCAGTGCTTAAGTGCATACGCTCTCTGTGTAAATTGTACTGTTGATTGGTTTATCCATGATTGGCTTATTTGATTTACTAGTAAGTCCCTAGTAAATTGCACTAGAGGTGTCCAGGGCCTCTAAACCAAATGCTACTAGTGGGCCTGCAGCACTGGTTGTGACACCCACATAAGTAGCCCTGTAATCATGTCTCAGACCTGCCACTGCAGTGTCTGTGTGTGCAGTTTTTAAACTGTAAATTCGACTTGGCAAGTGTCCCCACTTGCCAGGTGTAACTCTTCCCTTTTCCTACATATAAGACACCCCTAACGTAGGCCCTAGGTATCCCCATGGGCAGGGTGCAGTGTATTGTGAAGGTAGGACATATACTAATGTGTTTTATATGTCCTGACAGTGAAATACTGCCAAATTCGGTTTTCACTATTGCAAGGCCTATCTCTCTCATAGGTTAACCTAGGAGCTGCCTTGAAACATGATTAAAGCGTAGATTCCCTTTGGGAGCAGATAGACATGTGGAGTTTGGGACCTCTGAACTCACAATTTAGAAATACATCTTTTATTAAAGTTGATTTTGAGATTGTGTGTTTGAAAATGCCACTTTTAGAAAGTGGGCATTTTCTTGCTTAAACCATTTTGTGACTCTGCCTGATTCCCGGTCTGGGTTAGTTTGACAGTTGGGTTGTTTGCACCTTTCTCCGACAGTGACACAAAGGGGGCTGGGGTGTAGCCTGCATATTCTGATGAGCCTTCTGTGCTAGGAGGGAGGAGAGGAGATGTCATTCGCACCTGAAAGGGCTGTGCCTGCTCTCACACAATGCAGTCTCCAACCCCCTGATGTGTGTCTGAGTATTTGCCTGGGCAAGGCAGGATTTTATAAACAAGTGTGACTTTTCTTTGAAGTAGGCCTACTTCAAAGTCCAAAATGGGTATAAGAAGAGGACCCAAAACCACAGACTTTAGACACTTCTTGGGGTAGACACTCTATCTCACAGACACTTCCTGAAGAAGAAACCTGTAACCAGAACCTGCATCCTGCCAAGAAGAACTGCCTGGCTGCCCAAAGGACTCACCTGACTGCTTTCTGTGAAGGACTGCTGCCTTGCTGTTGCCCTGCTGCCTTGCTGCTCTCTGGCTGTAGTGAAGAAGTGCTCTCCAAGGGCTTGGATAGAGCTTGCCTCCTGTTCCCTGAAGTCTCAGGACCAAAAAGACTTCGGCCCTCATGGTAGTACCACCAACAGGCCGGTGGTACTGCCTGCCTCATTTTGACCGTCGCGGTACCATCGCGGTAACACCGCCAGGACCGGCGGTATACCGCCATGGCGATCCCGGCGGTCGTAATCCGCGAGCGCTGCCCTGGGGATTTCGACTCCCCTTACCGCCAGCCTGTCCATGGCGGTAGGCACCTCCATGGAAAGGCTGGCGGTAAGGGGACTCGGGGTGCCCCTGGGGGCCCCTGCACTGCCCATGCACTTGGCATAGCCCCATTGTGCATTTCACTGTTACCGTCTGCTAGCCCAGCGGAAAAGTCGAAATACGGTGCCAGAACTACCGCCAGCACAGCAGGATTCTGGTGCGCGCAGCCTCTGCGGTCTTCTCAGAAGAAAAGCCGAGGTTGTAATGAGGGCCTTCATCTCTTCAAGAAAGACTCATTGTGCGGCGAAATTCGACGCACAGCCTGCCAGAAATGATGCACAGCCTGCCTGAAAATGTCACCGCACACCAAACCGCAACGAGGTAGCCTGACTTTGCAATGAGAAGATCGACGCAGCGCCAGCATAGTGACTTGAAATTCGACGCCCGGACCACTGGATCAACGCACAGCCGACTGACTTCCAGAGAGGAATTGACGCAGCGCCTGCCGTGTGGTAGAAAATTAGACGCAACGCCCACCGGATCGAAGCAGCTCTTGTGACTTCGTCCTGCCAGCGCAGGAAATCCATGCATTTTCCCCAGGGTGTCTGAAAACCCCGCAACCTGAAGAGGATCCACGACTGAGTGCCGGAAATTGACGCACAGCCGTCCCTGCGTGAAAACTAAACAACGTATTGCTGTGTGAGGCCTGAGAAATTGAGGCACGCCCCTTTGTTTCCACGCATCTCCTCCTCTGCGGTTCTTTGCAGAGAGTTTTTCACGCAAACCAGGTACTTTATGCTTAAAAGAGACTTTGTTTGCTTTTAAAAGACTTAAGACACTTTACATCACTTTTCAGTGATATCTCAACATTTACTTATTGTATCTTTAATCGTTTTGACCTGCATTTATCCAGATAAATATTATATATTTTTCTAAACACTGTGTGGTGTATTTTTGTGGTGCTATATGGTGTCAGTGTATAATTTATTGCACAAATACTTTACACATTGCTTTCTAAGTTAAGCCTGACTGCTCAGTGCCAAGCTACCAGAGGGTGGGCACAGGATAATTTGGATTGTGTGTGACTTATCCTGACTAGAGTGAGGGTCCTTGCTTGGACAGGGGGCAACCTGACTGCCAATCAAATACCCCATTTCTAACAATATGTGTATCTGAACTTCTGGGTGGTAACAAAATATCATTAACCACTGCATCATTTTGATAAAACTTTGATAAAGTGCTGAAATTGAAAAAAAAAAAAAATGAAAAAGGTAAGCTTCTACAGGCGAGTACGATGGAGGCAATTACGATTAAAGTTATCCTGAGGCAGGGCCAGGTTTAGAGCTGGTGGCGACGTTCTTGTTTAGTGCCCCCCCCATGGCCCCCTCCTCAGATTCTTGCACTACCACCTGGCAAAAGTGCCCCTCATATCTCCATAGCCCTTCTCTCACATACATTTCATTTGTTTAAACATGTTGGTAAAGACTAGCTTTACTAATCCACTCAGCTATCCACATAAAATACAGATCTGTTCTTTGCAGCAGATATACAGGGAGTGCAGAATTATTAGGCAAGTTGTATTTTTGAGGATTAATTTTATTATTGAACAACAACCATGTTCTCAATGAACCCAAAAAACTCATTAATATCAAAGCTGAATATTTTTGGAAGTAGTTTTTAGTTTGTTTTTAGTTTTAGCTATGTTAGGGGGATATCTGTGTGTGCAGGTGACTATTACTGTGCATAATTATTAGGCAACTTAACAAAAAAAAAAGATATACCCATTTCAATTATTTATTATTACCAGTGAAACCAATATAACATCTCAACATTCACAAATATACATTTCTGATATTCAAAAACAAAACAAAAACAAATCAGTGACCAATATAGCCACCTTTCTTTGCAAGGACACTCAAAAGCCTGCCATCCATGGATTCTGTCAGTGTTTTGATCTGTTCACCATCAACAATGCGTGCAGCAGCAACCACAGCCTCCCAGACACTGTTCAGAGAGGTGTACTGTTTTCCCTCCTTGTAAATCTCACATTTGATGATGGACCACAGGTTCTCAATGGGGTTCAGATCAGGTGAACAAGGAGGCCATGTCATTAGATTTCCTTCTTTTATACCCTTTCTTGCCAGCCACGCTGTGGAGTACTTGGACGCGTGTGATGGAGCATTGCCCTGCATGAAAATCATGTTTTTCTTGAAGGATGCAGACTTCTTCCTGTACCACTGCTTGAAGAAGGTGTCTTCCAGGAACTGGCAGTAGGACTGGGAGTTGAGCTTGACTCCATCCTCAACCCGAAAAGGCCCCACAAGCTCATCTTTGATGATACCAGCCCAAACCAGTACTCCACCTCCACCTTGCTGGCGTCTGAGTCGGACTGGAGCTCTCTGCCCTTTACCAATCCAGCCACGGGCCCATCCATCTGGCCCATCAAGACTCACTCTCATTTCATCAGTACATAAAACCTTAGAAAAATCAGTCTTGAGATATTTCTTGACCCAGTCTTGACGTTTCAGCTTGTGTGTCTTGTTCAGTGGTGGTCGTCTTTCAGCCTTTCTTACCCTGGCCATGTCTCTGAGTATTGCACACCTTGTGCTTTTGGGCACTCCAGTGATGTTGCAGCTCTGAAATATGGCCAAACTGGTGGCAAGTGGCATCGTGGCAGCTGCACGCTTGACTTATCTCAGTTCATGGGCAGTTATTTTGCGCCTTGGTTTTTCCACACGCTTCTTGCGACCCTGTTGACTATTTTGAATGAAACGCTTGATTGTTCGATGATCACGCTTCAGAAGCTTTGCAATTTTAAGAGTGCTGCATCCCTCTGCAAGATATCTCACTATTTTTGACTTTTCTGAGCCTGTCAAGTCCTTCTTTT
This sequence comes from Pleurodeles waltl, assembly GCF_031143425.1. NCBI lineage: Eukaryota > Metazoa > Chordata > Amphibia > Caudata > Salamandridae > Pleurodeles > Pleurodeles waltl. Next base: position 594,355,304 of record NC_090439.1, read on the forward strand.
GACCCATTTTGCCAAAGGAAAGGAAGTTGCCTAATAATTATGCACACCTGATATAGGGTGTTGATGTCATTAGACCACACCCCTTCTCATTACAGAGATGCACATCACCTAATATGCTTAATTGGTAGTAGGCTTTCGAGCCTATACAGCTTGGAGTAAGACAACATGCATAAAGAGGATGATGTGGTCAAAATACTCATTTGCCTAATAATTCTGCACTCCCTGTATTAACCCTCTCTGCTACTTCATGGTGTGTCAAAACTGCCACAGGTGCCATTAAAATTAGCAAGGCACAGTGGGAACAGGATACATGGAACTAATTGTTAATATCAGCGAAAGAAAACAATGACACATGGTTTTGATCCCTGGTGTCACAAAATGGGGGTAATGAGAATCCCAGACCCGATTATCATATCTCTGCTGAAAACTGGACTCTTCACTTTTCCAAACTATATAGACAAGAGCCTAGATCAGCTCTAGGTTTGGTGAACCTAAATGAGTTGAGTGATATAGGGGTTGGATCGATCACCCCTTTTACGTTAAAGGAAACTGAGGTAGCCACATTGCACAGAAACCTGGAAAACCACCTGGACTAGATATAGGATACAAACTGACTTGTTCAGATCTGACTTGAAGCTCTGGGCCCCTACACAAACCATGTGTCAAATGCTGTCCTGACAGGAAGTCCTTTCCCTCACTTCGGGAAAGGTGCGATTATTGTACTTATCTATAAAAAAGGCGACAAGTCGGCCCGGGTAACTATAGACCCATTAATCTGATGGACAACCTCCAGAAAATATTTTCTTATCAAATATTGGTCAGTCTTCGAGACTGGATTGTGAAGAAAGACGCTCTAAGCCATCTTCAAGCATGCTTCAGGCAAAAGACTAGTATGGTGACCAGATCTTCCTGTTTCTCACAATAAAGTGGAAACTGGTCGACCTGGATGCCGGAAGAATTAAGTCAGCCTTTGACTTTGTCTCTCAATACAAACAATGGGAGATTCTTGCTAGAACTGGCATTTCAAGGGCTCTGTTAAGACTGATTCAGGAACTGTACTCTGAGAAATTTTCCAGAATAAGATGGGTGAAGTATCAGACGAGATACCCATTCAGAAAGGCGTCAGGCAAGGTTGTGTGCTGGCACTTACACTTTTCCTCCTGTACATTAATGGCTGTTTTCTTTACTTGTACGATTGCGAAAATGATGTTCCTAAAATAGGTGGGTCAAGGACACCCTGTTTGTTATTTGCTGATGATACCCTTTTAGTATTGCAGACAGCGTCTGGATTGTCGAAGCTCTTGAACAAATTCTAGGGGTTCTGCAGAGACTCTGGCCTGCAAGTAAATAATACCAAAACAAAATACTTGGTCTTTGGAGATAGTAATCAAATTTGGACAGAAGGGCCACTGGACTGTGGGAGACACTTGAACCCAGCTCCTGTGTTCCAGGGACCACGCTCGTCAGGATGAGAGGGGACCCAGAGGACCGGTGATGCAGAAGTTTGGTGCATGCGGTGGCAGGGGGAAGATTCCGTCGACCCACGGGAGATTTCTTCTTGGCTTCCAGTGCAGGGTGAAGGCAGACAGCCCTCAGAGCATGCACCACCAGGAAACAGTCGAGAAAGCCGGCAGGATGAGGCGCTACAATGTTGCTGGTAGTCGTCTTGCTACTTTGTTGCGGTTTTGCAGGCGCCCTGGAGCAGTCAGCGGTCGATCCTTGGCAGAAGTCGAAGAGCGAAATGCAGAGGAACTCTGGTGAGCTCTTGCATTCGTTATCTGAGGAATAGCCCAAAAGGGGAGAGACCCTAAATAACCAGAAAAGGAGGTTTGGCTACTAAGAAAGGAGGCTTGGCTACTGAAAGAGGGAAAAACACCTATCAGGAGGGGTCTCCGATGTCACCTGCTGGCACCGGCCACTCAGAGCAGTCCATTGTGCCCCAACACCTCTGAATCCAAGAAGAAAGCCATATTTTAAGATGGTGGGGCCCTTGAAAGATTCCCAGAATTCAACTACTTGGGAATAAGACTAGACAATTCCCAAAAATGGTCGGGCCAATTACTAAGGTGCTGTAAAACAAAAAGTGGGGGAATCCTAAGATTTGTCTGAAGAGCATCCAACTTTCCCATCACACCAGTGATAGAAATATACAAAAGTCAAGCCAGAGGGGAGTCCTGTATGGCGCTGAGTTGTGGGTTTACGGAAAACTGGATGACATGGAAAAAGTAGAAAACAACTTTTTAAAAGCTTTACTAAAGATCCCTAGAGCTCACCAACTCTTCCTATCCGTCTGGATCTGAGTCTGTTATCTATTGCAGATATTGCTGCCCTTCGGCTGCTGCAGTACTGGATCAGGGTTTGGTCCACAGAAGAATTAGAGCCATACAGGGTATGGCTTAGATGGCTGTTGGAGAGTTCACACGTTGAGAAAATTGTGTGGTGTTGTTATGTAAACGGCAGTTTTACTAAATTAGGCTTGGGGTCCTATTGGTCAGACCCCTTACATCTTCCCAAAAATGCTTTGCAGAGCACAAAGGATGCACACTGGGCCAGTGTGCAAATAGAGAAATTAGCATCTGCAGCATCAGGCAGTCTGACAGACAGTTTTTTAACAATCAAGTGTTTCTATGAATCAGAACACTATTTTGATACTGTTTCACAGCCGTTAGCACGTGCACTTTATATTAGATTTAGAATTGGATCTGTACCTTTGCGTGATTTCACAACTAGATGGAAATAAAATTGCGGATTAACAGATTTTCGCCCCATGGGATGCATGACACAAGAGAATACTAGCCATGTTTTATTTTTTTTGTCCTGTCTACAAGAAACAGAGGGCTCGTTGGATTAGATCCCTCTGTAAATTGCTGGGGCTTAGCGATTGTCATTCAGCCCTTAGGATTTGTAGAACTAGCACCCATGGTGTTGTTGTGTGTGCTGTAGCAAAGTTTTTAACAGCAATATGCCATATTAGCTCAAAGTCTCTAAGTATCAAGGAAACACTCTAACACCAGAGGGCCATAAATTAATTGTGGAGCACGTGTATTATTGTATATAACAATGCATTGTATATATTTTAACACTTCATCTAGGTTTTAACCCCATAAGAAGTGAGAGCACGAATTCTATTATATTTTAGTCCATGATGGTTTTACTTCTTTTTGTAATTGTGCCTTTTATGATTCAAATTAATCAAAAAAAAGGATGATGATGAGCTGACTAGCATTACTAATCCACTCGGCTATCCATATAAAATCCAGATCTGTTCTTTGCAGCAGATATATTAACCCTTTGTGCTACTTTATAGTTTGTCAAAACTGCCACTGGACAAAACTTCAAACTCTTTATCTATCAGGAACATTAATCACGAGAGTTATTGTGACAATTTTATTGTTGCCTCACAGCTGGCTGCATAAAAAACTCTGCAGCAACTGTTTTAAATTCTAATTTATTGCTAAACACAGAACCTTCCCCTTCCCCCTGACGTTGGTGCCCCCCTCCAGGTCAGCACCCCCCTAAAACAGACTCTGTCTTGATGTATCTTGCTGTGCAGTCAAAATTATGTTGTAAAGTGAAGAGAAAGATGTATAGGGCGAAACCGAAGGTAAACTAGGAACTTTACAACTGTCACGAAAGAAAATGGGTAACTTTGCAAAGTCTCAGTGACAAAAAAGGACTTTAAATACCCTAGTTCTGAAACACAGCAAATATGCCATAATCAGGGTTAACTGAGAGCTGCAATCTGACGAAAAAAAGTGTAGCTTTTCCCTAAATATTATTTTGATTTTGATTTTACTGGTTAGGTCAAGCCTATCAGACATAGCATGCAGTGTCTGTTGTGAGACATATTGTGGACTTAACAAGATCATACAAGGGTTTGGAACCTGCCCATTGCTTAATATTGCGGTCATGCTCACTTACCTGAATCTTATAAAGCCTGGGCGAAATTGCAATTATGCTGGACTAATTGGGTAATTTTTGGTAATTTTGTGTAACAACATTCATGTGAAATTAACAAGATTATGCCAATATGCCACATTATGTAATCTGAGGGAGAAATTTTAACACAAGATGTAACGTTCAAGGAATTTTGGAAGGTGAACTGCATTTCAGATAGATTTTTTTTCAGGAGCAGACCATTCGGTCATTTTTAAAAAAGCAGCCATCAGTATTTTGAATGCAAACAGTAGATACTTTAACATGAGAGGTCAACAAACATTTCAGATAGATTTGTACCCAAGCAGACCATTCAGGTAACATTTGAGCGCACAAATACAAATCTGCACTTGAGCAGAAGTGTTTTGAATGTCAGCAACTGAATGGAAATAAATTCCAAATTACATTTTAAATTTGGATTTTTACCAGAAAAGATAATTTGGGTAATTTTGTAAGCATGAGATGCATTTCGTGTAATTACGTGTCATCTCACTGTATTTTCTCATAATTACGCTACGTAATGTTACATGAGTCGTGCCCACTCCACTTCATATTAGTGTTCCAGTTTATCAATCTTACTTTTTGTCCCTTACATGGAGAAGAGCTTTGTTCCATTTTCTTTTGTGTGGCTTGCTCTGTGCTTCCACTGCTTGTTTTCCAAGCACCACAGTTTTCTTTTAGGATAAGAAGTCTATAGCAGTGCGTGTGTTTGCCAACTGTCTCTCTCCTATACTTCCCTCCCTCTGCACTCTGTAGTCAGTATGCTTCTCCCCATTCCCGTCCATGTTGCACTCTCCCTTGTGTACTTCTCCCATTGCTTTCCTATCCGTGTGCTTAACCCCAGTCCATTTCACGTTGTTGCCTCACCCATTACTTCTCCTCCTCACCCCTGCCCTCTGTGTTGCTTCCACCCACTCAACCCTTCTTCTCTCTCACACATTGCTTCTCCTATCCCCTCCCCACCATTCATGTTGCTTCCCTTACATGCACCCTCCTCTCGTGCTTGTTGCTTCTGCTCCCCTGACTCACCCTTAGTGTTACTTCTATCTCTCAAATGTTCCTTCCCCCATCCAAGCCTTTTGTGTGGTTCCCCAGCCCTCGGTATTGCTTCCCTCTACATGCGCTTTAAAAAACAGTTTTGCGCTACTGATTTTCTTTTTATTTACTGATCCAACAAGGTAAATAAAATTCATCACTGTGTCATTTTGTAGGTGTGCATGGTTACAAAATTATGTGACTGCCACATTAAAGCACCTTTTTTAACTTAGTTTTCTTTATCCATGCTGCACAGCATTGGGATCCTTTGTAGTAAAACTAGAAACCATTATCAAAGCTAATCTGTCCCAAAGGTGAGACCTATTGTCTTTGGCATAGTTTTTTTATGTAAATGCAAGGTTCTGTGGGCTCCCATTTCCTTTCTCCATCATGCACTATGAATATAAATGGCTTACGCTGTTAAGAATGGAAAGTGGGCAAGAACCTGTGTGCAATTGGTAGAAGCTCTTCACCAGAGAAACTTTAGAGATTGAAGAGACGTGTAGAACGATGAACCATTGAGCCATTTTTTGCCCCACGGTTTTTAGTAAAATTAGTTTTGGTGCTAAAGCAATTTACATAATTTCTATTGGATGTATTTAATTTACCATTATCAACCAGCAGAATCTCTCTCCTACCACTTCAGCAACCTTTGCTACCAATCCTTCCTAGCTGCCATTTCATTTGGTCTGCTTTTTGCATGTTAACCATGAAGTCACATTTATAGACGTCACCTACAATACAGTATAAGCTGTTTGTTTGAGAAATATCTATTTATGAACTTACAGTGGGCCCACCCACTTTTTACTGTTGGTTGGCTTTATTGTCAGTCTTGCTTGCTTCTTGTTCAATGGAAGCCTTCCTCATCTTGTATTTGTCTCTCCTCTGGAGCATAGCCCCTTACAATCCTTTTGATTGGCTGAATTGTATTCTTCCTTTTCCCACACTTGGGAAATACCTTTAGAGAGCTACTTTTTCCTTTTTTTGTTCAGCACTCCATTTAATTGCATGCTTTTGTAGCTCTCTTGTGTGCTGTTCCCACTCAAATACCTTCTCACCATGCTGTGTTTCTCCCCACACCCCCAGGTTTGTCTGTAAGAGCACAGCAACAAGGATACTATTGCAGGGGTGTGGCTCAAAAGCAGACTTTATGGGTTGTTTTTTTTAATCTCTTGCATTCCCTATATTGTGTCAGAGCATAATCTTTGACATACAAAGTCTTTTTGTGGCACTGGAGAAAGGGTCTTCGCTACGCTCACTCCGCTGGTGTCCGAGGAGGAAAATGTATTTAGCATGACACTTCTGGAGGCCCATAAGTGTGCTCCCTGGTTTGTTGCAAATGGGTGAATCCTGTGGAAATGGGATGCATTTCCTTTTACATTTTGACAGTCCCTTATTCTTTTTAAATTCTGTTCAGAGTTTCATTAGTGAAAAGTATTTGAAAACTAAAGCAGACCTTTTATGAAGACTGAAAATATTGAATTCAGTGTACAATTTTCAGATACCATAAATTATGTGCTTGCTGTTCCTCCAGTATTTTGAAATGTTTTTCTTTTATTACTTTTTTAAACAATTCTTTACAAACAAGTGCTGGCTCTGCCAACAGCTTGACACTCACATTATGAAGATGTGACCTACTGGCTTTGCCATTGCTTGCTCATTTTGGTTCAGAAGTTCTTCCTCCATTTAACACAATCTACCCTTATCTAGTGCTTCCTGGCAGCATGCAGTGCTAGGACTGGAGTCAGCAAAATTATCCTGCACCATTCTAGATGGCTATAGGTGGGTGGCACTGACCCCTTGTTGAGTGCCTCCCACAACACCTTTTGCCTGGTTTCTGAATGCAACTTGGACTGGAGTGCATTAGGTACCTGCTAACCAGATCCCCAGTGCCACTGTTCTTCCCCTAAAATGGATAAACATATTGTCCCTAGTAAATGGTACTTTGGTATCCAGGGCATGGGCTACTATAGGAAGGCCCCTGAGGGTAGCAGCACATAGTGTGCCACCCTCAGGGACCCTGCATTAAATTGCACTCAGCACTGCCATTGCAGGTAGGAGTGTCCTGTAAAATCCTAAAATGTAAACATGACATGGCACACAGCCTGTGTGATCAATCCACTACACACTGCATGCAATATAGGTAAGCTACCCATATGGCAGGCATTACAGCCCTAAGGCAGGGTGCACTATATTGCATGCGTAGGCCTCTACTGTGTCCTTGCCAAACCTTAAGACATAGTAAGTGTACAGAGCAGCCATTTTAAATGCATGTGCTTGACACTGGTCAGTACGAGTTTCACAGCTACATGATGGCCACTCTGGACCCTGGATTGTTTGGTATCAAACAACTCAGAACAACCAATCCAAATTGGTACCAGCACTGGATTTATTGCAACAGGAGACACCTTAGAGGTGTTCCTGCAAAAGCTAAATAACCCTGGCATGGTTGTGGCCGGTCCCAACCAGTCTGCCATCACCAGACAAGATTCTGGATCCCTTGGGTGAGGGCCTTTGCTTTTTGGAACCAGAAAACAAAGCCCTTCCTTGGCAGAGATTTTACACCCCCTCTCCCCCCCAGGAATGCGCACTGCCCTGCCTGCAAATTTTAAAGGGCATGCTGCCCTTGAAACTTGACCCCAGCCCTGCTGCTAGCAGCAGACGGTCACCTCCATTGCAAATTCCCACTTTTGTGGGAGCAGTGACGGGAAAATGTAGGAAAACTAGGAGGAGTGGTCATCCTCTGCCTGCACCACCCATCAGGTGAAGCAGGTGAGGTGACATTGCCATTTCATTTTCCTCCATCTTTCATGGTAGGAAAATAGTCAATCAGGATTAGGGATGTGACCTCTCCCGCCCCCCACGAAGTGGTCACATAGTGGGTGTAGCCACCCTAACATAGATGGCCCACTGGCCACTACCAGGTACTCCCCTAAATGCCCACTAAATGCAGTATTTAGTTGGCACCCCTAGACCTGCAGATCAGATTCAATAGACACAAGAATGCCAGTGACAAAGAAGACCCAAGGCTTGCGAACTGAAGTCCTGCTGCACCAAGAAAAAGGCATCAAACCCTACCTGCTGCACCCAAGACTCGACAATCGCGAATGAGGGGTCAACTGGACATCGGATAGACTCCTGTAGAGGATCTCCAACCTTCTAAAAATTGCCAAGAACATTCCTCCAGAGTAAAGGCATCACTCCCGGCAACCAGCAAGCAAGATCTGGTGAAGTCCAGTTACTGGCTGCTGACCAAGGAACTGGACACAGCAGCCAGACCAAATTTTCCCCAACAGACCCCAAGGATGAACGCTCTGAGTGTGCCAAGTTTGGTGGCACTGTCACCTCCAGTGGCTGAACCGTGCAATAGCCTGTGGTACTGGATCCCCAACAACGGACACCCAGAAAAAAGTCCACTCTGGACTCTCCGAGGACAAGAAGCAAGCACCAGTCGAGGGGCTTCAGGTCACATAAGAGCACAGCTCTTGGAGGACCTATCTGCTCTGCACCAGGCCTCCCTGGCCCCTGCACCAGAGAACCAGCTGTGCTGTAAGGGTCCCCCACCACTTGCGACCTCTACACTCCAAAGGGATCCTCAGGACTCACCTTTAAGTCCACCTGTGTAGTGCATTTCTAAGTGGTCCCCTTCGCCTGCCATGCACCAGCATCAGCCACTGTTCCAGCTCGAACTGGGAACTGCCTGAACTTCTCCGGCTGGCCCACAGGACAGCTCAATGACCTCGACCTAAACCATTTGTGAAAGCATTGCTTGATTTTATATGCATTTTTAAACTCTTCTCCCATTGATTCCTATGGTACATAATTACGCAAAAAATACTATTTTTGCTAAACTTTGAAAAAAATAATAACTTACAAGGTACTTACCCAATTTTGATGATCTTGGTTTTAAAAAAATTATAAAAATCTGAAGTAAGTTTTAAATTGGTCTTGAGTTTTTCTTGTGAGTGTGTGTCCATATTTATAGATACTGTGACTATAACAAATGCTTTGCACTTCTCCAATATTGGCCTAACTGCTCAACCAAGCTACCCAAAATATTAGAGCATTAGGTGGTCTAGTTTTTACCTCTGTAAACCAACGCAGGGTTGCTCAGACTTTCTGCACAGTGCATATTACTTTTGTACACTAAATAGAGAGCCAGACTCTTACAATGGGGAGTTGATCACATGCTAACTTCAAGGCCAGCTCAGAAGTGCTTTAAATATTGAATATGAAATCAGGCTTAAAGCAAACTGGTTATACCTTACTTCCATTGTCAAGAAATCTGCCTAAAGTTTCTTAACCAAGCTTCAACCATAAACATTTCTTCACATTTTCCGTTGAAAATCTAGTCCTTTAGAAAGCACAAATGAGCTATTTATACTCACAGTGTGACACTTCTGCGGGACTTCTCCAGTCAGATTTTAAGCCTGGCAGCAATGCACCACAAAAGGGCATAGTGGTACTTATTATTCATGTGCTGCTACTATGTCTATGAGAATTCTCCCAAATAATTCTGTAAGTACCTAGTGTGTGTAGCACTATACAAAATACAAAAGATGTGCAATTTGCACAACTCATTTGTTTTGTTATCATGCATGCTTCTTTCATTTGATGAAGATGAACGGGGTGATTTGGTATAGAGCTTAATTATGTCTATATTTCTTTGCATGAAATGTTTTTGTTTCCAGGCTGGAACTCTGTATGTTGCTGGAAAATCAACAAATCTTCCAATCTCAGGACAACAGAGAATCTGCGAATTGTGCACCGGTTCTTACGCATCAAGAGGTGAGAGCTACAAGAAGCACAAGTCATAAGATGATTGAGTTGATACACATTAACTTGCAATCTGTTTTTAGACAGCTATTGTCAACACTGAGGTCTCATGGGTTTCTCCATTGAGATGCTGCATTAAAATAAAAAAGTGATGGGTGGAATGCTTGCAAACGTCTCAACCACTGTCAAATACTGTAGCCGCATTCCAGTCCATTTTTCCCAGTGTGTTACTCTCAATATATATATCTCTCAAATACCTAATCATATACAAATCGGTCTTGATCCTGCTCTAATAGGAACAGTCCAGTCTAAACATCCAGGCCATGTCCCCTCTACATTTGAATACGAGCAACACTGTTTTTAGCTTTATTGGACCGGTGAGGTACAGCTTGGATCCTTTGGCATGGTGGCCATGGCAGCCATGCCAAGGCATATCTTTCAAATTTGAGTGCCATATGATAACAGCAATAGATGATGGGCAGAATGCTTGCAAAAGTCTCAGTTACTGGCAATTGCTCAAAGCTACATTCAATCCATCTTTTTTTACCATGTGTCCTTCCAGGTCAGGAGCACCCATAGACAAAACAATCCTCCTCCAATAGGAACCATGCACCCCAAGTTGCCTGATCATGCTCTCTCTGACCTGGAAAACAAGCAACCCCAGACTGGTGTCAAGCTTTTTCGGCCCCATTGGTGATGTGCAGCTTGGATCTTATGACACAATAGGCATGGACCCATGTCTGAATACTTTCAACAGTATTTCCTCTAGCAAACGCCATTTCTCAAATGAATCACCTCTTTTATTTTTTCTGGGCTGTGATGCTAAACTTTGTCTGTTTTGTGAGTCAATAATTCACTATATTTCCTTAATTTTTCTAGCAGCACCTTTAATTTGTGTGTGGTCTGTAACTACTTGTCCTTGCATCTAGTCACTCTTCCTTCTGCTCTCTCAGTCTTAGCAGTTAGCTGTTTTATTTCCATTATGTGATGTTTTATAATATATGCGGTTTTGCAGTTGCAGAATATTATTTACTATTTCATAGTCTGTACCTCGAGTCCTATTAGGGGCTGGTGCTGCTTTTTTGTGACTTTTGCAGATTGGTGTGGTCCTCTTGTCTGGTTTATTGAGTAGTGCTATCTGGTAGTGATGATCTGGATTTATCAAGATTACATTTCGCTGTTCATAAAATCGAATCTCCAAGAGAGTAGTATCACATAATTTATTCTGCATCCTCAGTGACACCAGGTTCTCAAATCCACCACCTACAAATCTTTATCTGCAGCTCATCTGTTATTGAATATTGACCATTTAATATGTCTTAGGAATTTTGTCAAATACGTTTTAGGATTTATGGCATCTGGTTCCTACTGACTGGATTTAAGGCCCTGTGTTATTTAAAAGTGGTGCCTTGCACACTCATTTTTTAAGTATATATTATGTACCATTACAGTGATTTTTAGTGTTATAGCTGATGAATATAGCTTTTTCAGTTAGTGTGTTGATAGTTTCATGCCACTGGAAAAAGTGAAATAAAGAATGAAAGTATATCTGATTGTATCTGCCTCCCCATGGGGAAACTATACAGAGATGAGAAGGATAGGAATGAGGAAATGTGATAGTTTTGTTTGCACAGATCCTTGGCTCATCTATTTCATAATAGTGAGTGATTGGACACTGTTCTAAGGTCGATGAACCTTTTGACTTGTTTAGATTATATTGATTACCCTATTTATTAACATATTGATTATTGATACCAACAACCACATGGACAATTTCTGACCACCAAGCGCCACACACATGTAAAGTTCACCAACTTCCCTACTCTCACACTTTGAAGTACACAAACCCCTTCTTCAACAACATTTGGAGTACGCTAACCCCCCTAAAGTCTCACAAACACCTCAATCACCTGCAAAATTAGCTAAAGCTGTGCAAGTGCATAATCTAATTAATTCAGTCCAACAACAGAACCCTGAGAACATTCCCCATCAACATAGGCAGATTCCAAGGACCAGGGACAGTCACCTTGGGTGTTTAGGGACATATCTTCTCCATATTTTTAATCAATTAAAAAATAAATTAATAAATCACAATAAACAATCAATAATCAATAATAATCAATAATTAATAATCAACAATCTAAAGAGACATAACCATCAAACGCTGGCTACCAAAACTGTTAGCGCAGATCCTTGGCTCATCTATTTCATAATATTGAGTGATTGGACACTGCTCTAAGGTCAATGAACCTTTCGACTCATTTAGATTATATTGATTACCGTATTGAGTACCATAATGGTTATTGACACATAAAACAGCAATGTTAAACAATAACAATAATCACCAAAGAATCAATATATGACACACCATGACCCATTTTGCCATGAATAACCACACCTTTTAGTATCAATTAAAATATTTGTTTCCCTATATTAACAATGCTAAGGTCACAAAAATGATTCTCAACACCATATGGTACAAATAACGAAGCATCACAGGCTGACGGATTGGCCTGGAAAAATCTTAGTTTAAACAGAGAAAATAAAACAATTACCTCAATAGTTGTAATGAAAATCAATAACATGAATATCTGTGTAAGAGAGATTGAATACATTTGATTCAGTAATAAAACAATGTCAAATCATAGTCATAGAGAAAACACCTCACTAACCTCAAATTAGCATTAGCATGTTGGGTTTCATGCAAATCTTTTAGTAACATACATTTAGAAAACATCTAGCTATGATACTATCAAAATAGCAGCAGAATTTAAAACAGCAGCAACTGGTACTGTAAAACAAAAGACAAATATATTACACAGAATTCATACATTTACCTCTCCTTAAGGTAATCAGCAATCAGGTTATAACTTCATAAGGGGGACATAAGCATCAGGACAGGGGAAGGGAAAGGGGTAACTGTTCATAATTTGGACTTTAAGTTCTCTGAACCATCAACTTAATTATATAAGGCATGCAGCATAGCACTACAGGCTGTAAGCATTGAGAGCTAAAGTAAGCACCAGCATCATTGCATGGAGTATAGAAAAATAATTCAAAATAACAAAATACCAGAATGTCAGTCAGTAGACTGACTGATAAAACATGAAATGTCAAAGTGACAAATCATAAGAAAGAGAAGTGAAGTCTCTGGAAACCAGTAAGCAATGAACCCCAATGTCTGATTCTCAAACATTAAATTAAACTTGCTAAACTTCTGTGATTGGCTGGAAACTTCATATTTACATAAATCATCCAAATGTTCTGTATTTCTCTGCCTCTTCCTTTTTGCGTAAGCCCAGACGATATTAATTGTTATATCAGATGCATATTTCCTCACTGTTCAGAGAAGGTCTTTATTCAACACATTTCAGAATACACTTGCTGCTGGATGATAGGAAGAAGTAAAAACATTTTCCAAATCAGTTCTTCCCCTCGAGAGAAACACACTCCATTAGTACAAACACAGAATAAACTCATGATTAAGACGAAGGAAGCTTGTAATTCTACAGAGATGTTCTTTTACAGTTGATACTTTAGCTAATCTTGACAGTCAGATAACTACATGCTGTGACCTTGCATGCTTGATGCACAGCATAGAACATGCGCTTTCAGTTCTTTTGGCAGACATTCAACATTAGCTCTGGCCTTGCTTTTCCAAAAGGCACCGCAGAAAACCCAAGAATTAATTGTATTATTTCAACATTTATTTTTGCAAAGAAACATGTTCTTAAAGAAACAGAATATTTTTCTCCTCACTAAGTTAACACATTTTATAAAGCATGTGCAGGCTTTTTCCTCAGGTAGTGGCCACTAAGTAGGCACCATTTTCATGTTAACATTAAGCATTTCTCATATTGGTACATCATATGATTACATAAGAATAATTATTCATTTCAAAATATCTGCGCTCACAATCCCTTCTCTGATGACTATATATGTCCTCACACTTACATCCCAAATAAATGTATTTATTTCATTGTACTTATTTTCTAAAATTGTGTTTCTCTCTTCTTTGAGTTTTTCCCATATAATCTTTCTAATTAAAATTCTACCCCCTCTGATTCTTTTCAAATCTTCTTCTTTTGATCCCTTTGTGCAATTTGCGCATTCCCCATATCCCAATTAGACAAATCACCATAATTGAAACTACTTGTATTATTTTCATTACCAATCCTTTTCCCAAGTTGCCAATCCAGTTTCCCACAGCAGGCATCCCTTTGCCAGTGTTTTCTCCAAATATTGAGCTCTCTTCATCTTTTGTTAAATTGTTAATCAAACCTCTAACCTCTTCACTGTTGTCTGGAACAAAGGTACAGCAATGACGCAAACCTAGTAATTTAGAAACTCCACCCTCCTTTGATAAAAGAATGTTTAGCTCTTACCGCAGCCATTTCTGTTTCCAAAAGGATAATAGCTCCTGAATATCTTGTCAGCATGTTATCCACAACTGTAGACAACTGTTGAATTTTATTAGAATTCAGAACAACTCCCACTGCAGGAATTATTGCTCCAAATATGTCTCCAACAATGCTAGAAACTGATTCTCACTGTTGTCTCTTTGGTTGTAATTCAGTCATTTTAGGAAATTTACTCAAGTCATCAAGTTGGTACATTTTTTTTAAAAACTATTCCCAAATAACGAGTGTCATACCATCCTCTAGGAAGATGGTAATATGTATTTTTTCCACAGATGTAATAGACTCCAGGCACAGGTGGGTGTTGACCATTTAACATAAATTTTCACTTATTCTCAAACAAAAAAACATTTCTACATTCACTTGTTCCCACAAATATTTTATCTACCCTAGATTGTGGTCTGTATATACAAAGCTTTCCTACATGATGGGCATCTAAAGTTAGACTCCCTTGTTTAGTAATGTCAGTGTATGCATAGTCAATCCCAGGACTAATTCTGTGAAGTTGTTTCTATAGGTATGGTATGGTTGGTCCCATTCTTATCAAAGTCAATCACACCCACAATCAATACCAAACATACAATTTCACAAACAATCACCAAACCAATACCCATGTATTTACAGCATCTATTTTTAGAATTCTGCTGGTTTTGGCTACACATGGTCTGTAAAGAATCAAAAAGTAAAATCAGATACAAAAATATGGCTATGCAGCAAAAATCAAAAATAATAAAAATTAAAATTTTCAAGAACTTTCAATCTTCAGTCTTCAATTTCAATCCCTCCATATTTTTTTGTTCAATAATGTTTACAGCTTCATTCACACAGGACCCTTTTGTCACAAATCTGTAAAGTTGTCAAAATCAGTTTAGCAGCTTGTCAAAATCAGGTATCAAAGTCTCTCAAAAATATAGCCTCTTTCATATAGTTTTCAAATTTTCAATTTTTTTTCTCAACAGAAGTCCATCAGTTTTCTTCATATGCCAAAATATAGACCTGTAATGTCTCTGTCATAACAAAAAAATCTGAAATTCTTCTTGCCATTCATTAGTAGTTGCATATGCCCATTCAGGGCCAGAGTATCTTTGATTGGCAACTCTCTTTCTTTCTGATTTTTGACCATCACTTGATTCACCGTCACTTAGATCTTCACTTCTGGTGTTATCAACTTCTTCCTGTATTGGTTGCACCAGATTTGTCTTCTTTGACTTTGAACTTGTTTCTGGCCAGTTATCACCTTTCAGAGATTTTTTTGTTAATGCTCTTTTCAGCATAGGACTCAAATTCTTCTTCTTCGATGTTCCCACAACTGGTTCCGGGGGAGGCAAATCTGTTTGGCTTAGATCTTCCTCAACTCCATTCCTGCTGGGGTCAGTCACTTGTTCAGTCTTGTTTATCAGACTATCTGCTTCTGAGGACACCCTCCTCTGAGCAGCTTTTCTCTGGACCGGTTCCCTTTCTCGTTCTCTCTGGACCTGTTCTTTTACTGTTTTATTTGAGAACATTGATGGAGTTTCATCCTCATCTTCCAGGATTTCTTCCACTTCGTCTGACACAGGAGTGGGCAAGTCAACTGGAACTTGTTTAGGCACTATCTCCAGCTCATTTGCTCTGTCTTGTCCTGGAATATGTTCAGGTGGTGGTAATTTCAACAGCTCTTCTTCTTCTGTTGGACTGTTTTCCTTCCTAGTATGGCTCTCATGGATCCAGTTGAGAAGTCCTGCACACTTCGCAGCTGTGGTAGTGATCAATATCACCTGGTGAGGACCCTTAAACAGAGGCTCCAAACATGATTTTCTCACATGCTTTGTGATCACAAGCCAGTCACTTACAGTCAGGTTGTATCCTTGCTCTTGTGACGGTTGCAGTGTGGTAGCTTCCACCTGATGAGAGAAAGAGAGCACCACGTCAGCCAGACCTTTGCAGTAGTTCAATACCATATCATCTGTAATGTTCCCAAGAGCATTTGCAAGTACAGCTGGCAACCTCTATTTTCTTGTCATGAGTACTTCTCACTGACATTAGAACCAACAGCAAAGCATCTGGCCATTTCAGATTTATGGATGCACACATTTATGCCAATCCCGATTTTAAAGTACCATTCATTTGTTCTACAAGTCCTGAGGCTTCTGGGCGGTAACTACAATGAAGCTTCTGCTCAATGTTTAAAGCTGAACGTAGCAACTTAATCACCTCATTGTTGAAGTGGCTTCCTCTATCTGATTCTATAGAGACCGGAAAACCAAAATGTGGAATTAACTCCCTAAGTACTAACTTTGCTACTGTGAGACTGTCATTTCTCCTTGTAGGGTAAGCCTCAATCCAATGACTGAAAATAAATACAATCACCAGCACATATTTCAAACCAGCACATGCAGGTATCTCAATGAAATCCATTTGCATTTTACTAAATAGTCCTCCAGCCATGCCTTTATGTCCCATGTTGACAACTGTTCCTTTTCCCACGTTCATCTGCTGGCAGATAACGCATCTGTGGCAAACTGCTTCGCAACCCGTCTAAATTTTGGATTGAATCAATATTGCTTGAATAGCCTAACCATGGCATCTCTCCCCACAAGAGCTTGACCATGATAGTATCCGGCCATCTGAGTTAGTAGCCTGTTTGGCAGTACTATTTTGCCTTCTGCCGATACCATATGCCATCATTTCTTTGGACACACTTCATCTTAACCCAATCTCTATGCTCATCTTTCCCCACATTGTCTTGAAGACTTTATTAATTCCTCCAAATTATCAATGACATGCATCACATAATTTGCATAGATTTAATCATTTTCAGGTAACAATTCCAATTCTCCTTTGAAGGATATGCCGTTCAATGTGCAAAACTTTGCGACTTGATCCACATATGCATTTGCCAATGACACGTAATCTTGTGGTCTCTGATGTGCACCGCATTTTACCACAGCAATCTTTTCAGGCATTTTAATTGCTTTTAACAAATCATAAATTATTTCATCAAGTCAGGAATCCTCTCTGTGACCACAAATGGCCAAATTCATGCACAATGCCAAATCCATATTGACTACCTGTGTAAATTGTCACTTTCAATTGAGTTGAAATGTGGCATGCTCTAGTAAGAGCCACTAGTTCTGCCACTTGTGCAGAAAACACTCCTTGAAGCCATGAAGCTTCCAGTAGGAGTAATGGTACATACTGCATATCCAGCTTTTAATGTGTCCTCATTATCTCTCAGGCAGGAACCATCAACAAAGATAATTTGGTCATTTTCTTCCAGGCAAGTATCTCTAAAATCTGTTCTGGGTTTTGTGCATAGCTCTGTAACTTCCAGACAATCATGTTCAGTATCATCCAAGTTATCAATTTGGAAGTAACGTTGCTGGGTTAAGCACTGTACATCTCTTAATATTTACATTTGAAGACCCCAAGATTGCTGTCTCATATCTGGTCAGCCTTGAGCTGGTCATACACTATGTTTTAGACCTAGTAAGCAAAATCTCAATAGAATGGGGAACCATTATAGTAAGGGGATGACCCATTACTATACTCTCGCACTGAGCGAGGCTCTGCTCAACTGCTGCAAAGGACCGCAAACAACCAGGTAAAGCTGCTGCAACCAGTCCAAAGTGGCTGAAAAATATGCTACTGGACAATTCACACCACCATGAGTCTGAGTCAAAACAGACAAAGAACATGCATCACGTTCATGACAAAACAACAAAAAAGGCTTAGTGTAGTCAAGCATACCCAAAGCCGGAGCTTGACACAAACTCTCTTTCAAATCAGTAAATGCTTTCATACAATCCTCATTCAGCACTATAGGGTCTGAAACATCCTTATGAGTCAGCTTCTGTAGGGGCTTTGAAAAAGCTGAAAAATTCGGGATCCATTGGCAGAAGTAACCCACCATTCTCAAGAACATCCTCACATCTTTCTGAGTAGTTGGTGCTGGCATTTGCAAAATAGTTGCAACTCTCTCACTAGAAACAATTCTAGTTCCTTTCTCAATCAAATGACCCAGGTATTTCACCTCTTTCTGACAGTACTGCAATTTAGCAGGGGAGACTTTATGTCCATACTCTCCCTGGAAATTCAACAATGCAATTGTATCGTATTTGCACCCTTCTTTTGTTTTGGATGCAATTAACAAATCATCAACGTATTGCACCAATGTTGACTGAAAGGGCATCACTAATGATTCCAAATTCTTTTTCAAGATCTGGTTAAACATGGACGGTGACCTTGAAAATGTAAAACAAAAGAGATATCTGCTGTCCTCATGACGAGGCACGGAAAGAAATGCTTGACATAAGTCCACTACAGTGAACCATTCAGCATCACATGGGTTCTAAAAAATTATTACAGCTGGATTTGGCACAACTGGGCAACACTTGACCGCTAAGTCATTTATTTTTCTCAAATCTTGCACAAGTTGAATTTTCTCACAGGGCTTGCGCAGTCCCATTATTGGTGAATTACATGGGTTGCTCAACACTTCTTTCAGAATCCCTTTCTCCACAAACTCTCTTATCAATGGTCTCACTCCTTCAATTACATATTTTGCCATCGGGTATTGTGGAGTCTGAGGAAAATCTACGTTGGGCTTCACTACAACTCTAACTGGCTCTACTCCTCTACTCCTTTTATCAACCCAATGTCTTTTCCTGAAAGATCCCAAACTTCAGTCTTACACTTTTCTGTAGGTCATCAGGAAGATCTTGCACTGCAAATACTGGAAAGAAACTAATCAAAGGATCTTCGTCCTTCACTGGCTCATCAAAACTGATCAAAGAAAATTCTTCAGACACTGACTTATTGTTAACAGCAAGTGTTAGGTCTTCTTCATCATCACTGTTTGTTTGAATTTCAATTCCCTCATCTGAACAGGTAACACAACATCGTGTTTTGCACAATAAATCCCTTCCCAGTAAGGACACAGGACTTGAATCACAAATGACAAACTTGTGCAAGCCTTTAAAATTGCCAATTTTAACCAAAACAGGTTCTGTAATTGGGTCTGTCAAATATTGATTAGCAACCCCCACAATCTGAACTGTCTTCTCTCACAAGGGCAAATCTGGAACATCTGGAAATCTCACTGTTGAGCATGTAGCTCCAGTGTCAACCAAAAATGAAACTCTGTGACCATTCACCTTTCCTTTAACATGAGGACCTTTCTGATCCACTGCTAAAGAAGCCGCCATCACACATTCTTCTTCATTTGAGCTCTCTGCCATCCATTCATTGTTTATCCCATCCTCACTGTGTAATGGAAATTGGTGTACTGGACTGGTATTCTGATTCACACTTGGACCTGTGACCATCTGAGAAAGCATCACCTGCTGCTGATCCATAGGGGCTTCCGGTATCTGAAACTGTTGTCTAGGCATTTGAATTTGATGTGCAGGCACCATCTGCACCTGTTAATGCATCTGCTGTAACTGGGGCATTCACATTTATAAAGGCTGTACATTTTGCATGGGCTGCATGGGTTGGAAACCTTGCATTGGGTTTACACTATTCTGGAAATTTTGAATTTGACCTCTCATTCTTGGTCCTCTCACATTTTGATATGAATTGACATTATTTGTTTGCTGAATCATATCTACATGATTTACCATCAGACACTGCAATTTCCGAAGCCCTATTCCCCCGCAAGCATGACAAGGTAACATTCTCTTTCCTTGCTGCTCTCCTCGAATCATTACTGTATTCAAATCCAAACCACGATTAACACTTTCCATTCCACCATGACCTCTACCTCTGCCTCCATTCTAAAATGTACCTTGATTCTGAAACATGCCACTTCCCAGTTGCTGCTGAGGCTGGAAACTTCCCTGAATCCATGTCAGTGCAGCCTTAATCTGCATCACCATCGCTTTCTCCTTCAACTTCTTCTGTTTCAACTCAATCTCGTCACTACAGTATTTTGCATACTGCAGCACCCATCAATCGGTTTGGCTTGCCAGCAAATCAAATGACTTTTAATCATCTGACTAATTTTTGGTCTGAGTCCCTCAAAAAATCTGAACACAAAATGAATCACATCTTTTGGCTCAATTGTTTCTGTACCACTGTAATGTTTAAATGCTTTTAACAACCTCTCATAGTATGCATGAATCGATTCTTTTGCTTCCTGAGCTGTCCTATCTATGTGCTGCCAATCAATGTTTTTGGGCGAAATT
Source organism: Pleurodeles waltl (assembly GCF_031143425.1). Classification (NCBI taxonomy): domain Eukaryota; kingdom Metazoa; phylum Chordata; class Amphibia; order Caudata; family Salamandridae; genus Pleurodeles; species Pleurodeles waltl. The sequence continues at coordinate 594,375,636 of NC_090439.1, forward strand.
CTTGTTTTCAGACATTTAATGACATTATAATACTATTTCACTACTTCAGGTGATGGTGCACCTTTGCTGGATCTCTTGGTGGCTCACTTGTTGGCTAATCTCCACTCCTCTTGCATTCAATCCATAAATCTGCTGGAACAACTATCTCTAAAAGAGTGTTCAAGTCCTCCCACAGGCATCTTGCAAGTTTCACAAACCTATCTGACTGTTGATACCATTCCACTGGTTTCTCCCTCAACCTGGGGTAATCATTTGTAAATGACAAAATGTCACTTCTGCTCCAGGGGACATGTACAAAATTCCCTCCTGGAATTTCTCTCATTGGTAAAACTTTTACTGCTTCTGTATACTGCAATGCTTCTGTAGAAGAATTATCAGGACTTTTTTCACCTTGTCTCTTTTCTTCACCCATCTGCCTTCAAATTTGCCAAATGCTCTATATATCTGGATGCCTTGAAGCAATTCCCTAAGGTGTGTTTACATTCCTGCAGATCTCATGTGTTCAAAATCTTTTGCATCAAAATCTAACCTATAATTCCTTTTAAAAAATTTCATTTTTGATACATCTTTCCAATGTTTGTCTGCTACATCAGCTAACTGTTGATGTATCTCACCTGCTTCTTTTGTAATCTTTGGGCATAAGTATCTCAGTTCTTCTTCAGTATAGGACTCTAACCTATTTACACCCATGGTACCCTCAACAAGATAACATGCTTCCATTGAAAGCCTAGTGTAGTTAATATAATTCCCTCCACTAGAAGCATTCTGTGAGGTATTCAGCTTCAGCTTTTCTAACGACTGGGTTCATTGTTGAGCTGTCAACCCTTGTAATGAGATGTTATTAGGCTGAGTACTAGGTAGCTGTTGTACAGTTAGACTCAGAGGTTGAGGTGTCAATGACCTCGGCTCAGCACCAATAGGTGACCCTGCTCCACTATTCAGAGGACCTCTGAAAGGACTTAATCTATCAATTACCTTGTTCCATCAACTGTCTGTCACAGATGTACCTATTTTGTCATTATCACTGATTCCTCCTCCCACCAAATTCTGATTCAGGATTCCCTGTCCATTTGTACCATTGTTACCCTGGGCATACAATAGTATGGGTGGACCAATAGTGACAGGTACAGACACTGCATCCAGACTTATTCTGGCATTTACATTCTGAGACTGCATTACACCTGTGTTCTGCATTTGAGGTAGTAACAACTGGGTTGTCTCTGACTGAATCAACATTGGTTTCTGGTAAACCTGTCCTGTTAGCACTACTAGATTTGTTGTTACCTCCACAATTGGCAAATTTGGATAAATCCTTGGAATGCTAGGTTGTGGCAACTGTACAGAATCTGTGATTGATTTAGACTGCTCTGCATTGGTATTTGTACTAAAGGAATACTCTGCACTGAGCTCTGTGTCATGTTAGGATTAACCTGTGTGGAACTCTCAATCATGTTAAGACTACTCTGTATTGAACTCTGTGATATGTTAGCCTGTGTTGGTGCAAAAGGATTCACACTAGTACTTGGACCGTTCTCTTGTGCTACATATGGTGGTGGTGGACGATTTCTCAATATCTGTGAAATAAACTCATCATCATCTGATTCCTCATTATTAATCAAAGACCTTCCAGGTTATGTCTGCTATTCATCTGATGAAGAAAAACTCACTGTAGATTTCTTTAAAGCTTTCTTTGCAACTTCCTCACTGTCTTTAGACATTGCAGGAAATATTCCAATACCATGTAAGGTATTGAGTCTCCACTGTCTCTGGTCATTGCACCACCTAGCTTCTGGTAGTGACTTCTCTGCTCTTCTCATTTTTCTCTCAAATTTCAATGCTTGTTGTTGTCTGGCTACTAGTTCCCAGATCGCTAATGCCTCAAACTGTGCTGGTCTTGGTGGAGGTTTTAGACCATACATCACCTGTCTCAAATTCTCCAAAATTCTCAAATTAAATGTCCCATTTTCAGGAAACGCTAAGCTCCCTTCTTTCCTTGTGATTTTGAACCAATGTTTTAACCAAAGGCATGCTCCAGTACCTTTCTCTTCAATTACATATATGCTGGAGTACCTTCTGGTGGAAACATTTCTCTTACCCTAGCTGAAATATATTCATCTCCTGTAAGAGCACTTGTTAAAGCTTTGAAAAACTTCATTTTCACAAATTTATGTAAAAAATCAATAATCTTTAAGTGACTTTTAATCCCACAATCCTATTTGTCTCCCTTCTTAACCAATTGTGCTTCACAGTTGTCCACTAATCCATTTGCGACCCTTCTCACTAACCAATCTATCTCAGCGCAGGACAAAATGACCTCACACAGACACCCAACAGCTGACAAGGTCTTGCCATTGCCCTCCTAAACTCACAAACATTCAAAACTAATGCAATATTATTTGCAAGCACTTCATCAAATACCAAAAAAACTAATTTGCCTATTTACTACAGGTAGGGTAATACAATGGCTTCATGAAACTTACAGATTTTCACTAATGGCTTTTCGCTCTAGCAGCTATTCTTCTTTCTCAGTTCCCCAGATTCGCAAGCAAAATTTGACCTGCAAATTTTACTCTCAGCTGATCAATGGATACTGTCCTGGCACGTATTGGACTCACCAAATCTCAGTCAAAAATTCCTTACACTCAACTTGACTCACACACTTGACTTGCCAACCACGCCTGATTGGCCTACTAAATGGACAAATTACTACAAAAACCAAGTGTCTCAATACACTTTTAATATACTCAGGAGTCTTAGATCTAGCTCAGGGTCCGTATACCAACAACCACATGGACATTTTTTGAGCACCAAGTGCCACACACATATGAAGTTTGCCAACTTCCCTACTCTCACACTTTGCAGTACACATACTCCTTCTTCAACAACATTTGAAGTACGTCAACACTCCTAAAATCTCACAAACATCTCAATCACCTACAAAATTAGCTAAAGCTGTGCAAGCGCATAATCTACTTCAATCTAACAACAGAACGCTGAGAACATTCCCATCAACATAGGCAGACACCAAGGACCGGGCACAGTCACCTTGGGTGTTTAGGGACACATATTCTCCATATTTTTCATCAATTTAAAAAAAAATCATAAATCTTAATAAAAAATTAATAATAATTAATAATCAACAATCTAAAGAGACATAACAAACTCGGGATACCAAAACCGTTAGCGCAGATCCTTGGCTCATCTATTTCATAATAGTGAGTGATTGGACACTGCTCTACAATGCTAAGGTCACAAAAATAATTTGCAACATCAAATGGTACAAATAAAGAAGCATCACAGGCTGACGGACTGGTCTGAAAAAATCTTAGTTTGAACAGAGAAAATAAAACAATGACCTCAATAGTTAGAACACAATTCAATAACATGAAAATCTGTGTAAGAGAGATTGAATACATTTGATTCAGTAATAAAACAATGTCAAATCACAAGCATAGAGAAAACACCCCATTAACCTCAAATTAGCATTAGCATGTTGGGTTTCATGCAAACGTTTTAGTAACATACATTTAGAAAACATCTGGCTATGACACTATCAAAATAGCAGGAGAATTTAACACAGTAGCAGCTGGTACCTGTACAAAAGACAAAAACAATACACAGAATTCATACATTTACCTCTTCTTAAGGTAATCAGCAATCAGGTTATATCTTCATCAGGGGAACATCAGCATCAGGACAGGGGCAGGGAAAGGAGTAACAGTAATTATCTATGGCAGGCAGCATAGCACTACAGGCTCTAAGCATTGAGTGCTAAAGTAGGCACCAGCATCATTGCATGGAACATAGAAAAATAATTCAAAAGAATAAAATTCCAGAATGTCAGTAGACTGATTGGTAAAGCATGAAATGTCTAAGTGACAGATTATAAGAATGAGATGTGAAGTCTCTGGAAACCAGGAAGCAATGAACCTCAATGCCTGACTCTCAAACATTAAATTAAACTTGCTAAACTTCAGTGATTGGCTGAAAACTTCATATGTACATAACCAATCACAAAACATTAGCTCTTCAGAAAATATCCTAAAATTAGCCTAAATGTTCTGTATTTCTCTGCCTCTTCTTTTTTGTGTAAGCCCAAACGATATTAATTGTTATATCAGATGCATATTTCCGCACTGTTCAGTGAAGGTCTTTGATCAACACATTTCAGAATACACTTGTGCCGGACGATAGTCAGGAAGAAGTAGAAACATTTCCCAAATCAGTTCTTACCCTCGGGAGAAAAACATTCCATTAGTACGAACACAGAATAAACTCATGATTAAGACAAAAGAAGCTTGTAGTTCTATGGAGATGTTCTTTTACAGTTGATACATTTAAAGCATTTTTCATATTAGTACAGCAGTATGATTACATAAGAATAACGGTTCATGTCATGTAATATCTGCGCTCACAGTTTTAAATGCTTCAACATCTGACTCTGATGAGCACAGATAACAAATGACACCTGAATGATCACAAGGCTAACAGGTAGCAGAAGTGAACATTGAAAGGATTGTTGAAATGTTGACATCTGTTGGACTAAGAGGGTTAGGGTGGAAGGTGCTGCATGAGAAGAATGAAGAGAAACATATTGGCCCTCATTCTGACCTTGGCGGGCGGCGGAGGCCGCCCGCCAAAGTCCCGCCGTCAGGTTACCGTTCCGCGGTCGAAAGACCGCGGCGGTAATTCTGACTTTCCCGCTGGGCTGGCGGGCGGTCGCCTTCAGACCGCCAGCCAGCCCAGCGGGAAAGAGGCTTCCACGATGAAGCCGGCTCGGAATCGAGCCGGCGGAGTGGAAGCTGTGCGACGGGTGCAGTTGCACCCGTCGCGTATTTCACTGTCTGCGCAGCAGACAGTGAAATACATGTAGGGGCCCTCTTACGGGGGCCCCTGCAATGCCCATGCCAGTGGCATGGGCACTGCAGGGGCCCCCAGGGGCCCCGCGACCCCCCCTACCGCCATCCGGATCTCGGCGGTCCGACCGCCGGGATCTGGATGGCGGTAGGGGGGGTCGGAATCCCCGCGGCGGTGCAGCAAGCTGCGCCGCCGCGGAGGATTCAATGGGGCCGCGGTACACTGGCGGGACCCCGCCAGTGGTGCCGGTCCGACCGCGGCTTTACCGCCGCGGTCGGAATCCCCATTGGAGCACCGCCGGCCTGTCGGCGGTGCTCCCGCGGTCCTCCGCCCTGGCGGTCAAAGACCGCCAGGGTCAGAATGACCACCATTGTGTACTAAGTTTGATTTGACACATTAAATAGCTAGGTTTGCTTTTGCAAATTCCTTTAAACTGTTTAGTCATGCCTGCGCTTTTAATTATGTGATAAGTAATGCTTCACACAGTCTTCTTTTATATCATCATACATTGCAAAAAAATTTAAAGACAGTGTGCGCTGTGTATGGGCATGTTTCAGAATGTCAAATGTACAATACATGTTTAAAATAGTACCAATGTTGACTAGATTTTAGGTAAGCAGAAGTTTCACTTGTGTGATATAGGCCAACATTGTACAAAATGGTCATAAGTGGTAGTGCAAGAAAGTGTCTATGCATAGGTTTGTACAGCATACGCAGCACGACAATCTCAGGAGTGCGTGATGCACATGCACTCTATGTGTGGCTGAATGCAAGAGGGTAAGTGAATCAGGTTGTGCTTTGAGGGGATCCATGTGTTAAGTCTGGGAAATCTAACAACTGCTAAGGTGTTCAAATAACAGATGTGTACAGACTTGATAGAGTTTTCAAACGGGCCATAGAGGACAAAGGTTTCTAAAACTAAGTTCCATCCTGTGGTGTAGTCAGGGTGCATGTAGAAGTCAGTGGTTCAGCATGAGTCGGAATCCACCAAGACGTAGTCCTTCATTACAAGTCTGGCAGTCTTTAGACTGCCAGACATGTGGTTGAGGTTGGACCGCCACGCTCCTGGTGGTCCGACTGCCGAAAATTAGACCCTGACAGTCAGATTGTGAGGGGACCGCTGCCATTGTCCTCAACGGGTAGGCAGTGGTTGAAGTCGTGCACAGCAACGGTGGTGCTTAAAACAGCACCACCGTCTGATCACGACTTCACATTCTGCCACCCTTTTCACGGCAGGGACCTGCCCATGAAAAGGCTGACAGAAAGCCAGTGCTGGGGGCTACATGCACCCTCAGAATGCGCACTGTCTGTATAAACATATTTTTCTTTGGTACGCCTCACCTAGGAAGTCATAGCATTTTGACGCATTTTCAGGTTAATTGTCTTAGTAATTCTGGTAATGCACCAAAACCATGGGTGGATGTGTGGAAACTCCCATGCTCCACCCATGGAATGCCTTCCCTATTGAGAGTAATGTGAGGCAGCAACTTGCGCTGCCTTGATTTTCCCTGCATTCACTTAGTGACAGAGTCACATATGATGGCTTTGCATGGCTTAATTATTGTCACTGAAACCCTTATGTTCCTTGCACCATGCTGCGTGATGCATTGGAAACACAAGGGCTTCGTAAATCTGGCCCACAGGGTCTATAAGGTACGAGTACTGGCAGGGACAAATTAAATGGAATGGCACCGTAAGTCTTACATCTACAAGTAGAAAGTGAAGTATCAATGGGATAAGCTCATCACGTAATGCCTACTGAGTTCTGTAGTCATGGGTGTAGCTCTTTATGGGTCCACTAATAGAATATGTCGAGATTGGGCATCTTTGGGTATGGCACAGGTGTTTTCTTCGTAATTCAAACAATTCATTAATTTGAGCAGCTATAAAGTAACTGCAAAGTCACTCGTTCAGGGAAAGAATCATACAACAGCTATTTATGGTACTAAAGGTGCAACAGCTGCAAACTGTTCAATCTTCTCTATTACAAATTTCCCTGAGGAGTAGGCGGTTATAGATGTAAAGTCGACAGTTTAGCTGTTGTGGCATGAAGTTTTTTAATGGGTGTTACTCCTTAGGGTTTTACAAGGTAAAACATATGCACCTGTTTGCTTAGACTGAATGCATGGTTCGGTGAGAGGCCCAAAGGATGGTGTCTAAGAGTACTGAATGAACAGTTTTTAGGTGTCCATCAGCCATGGTTTTAACTATGTTAGTGCATGGTTCACATTTTCATTCTAAACCTACTGTGGCAATATCAATTCCAATTTTCCGAGTAAGGTCCTGATGTAATGCCTTTTGATAGCCACCCCCATGACTTCTAAAGTGTGAGACCACTTTTTTAGAATGTAGTTGAAATAGATCATCAGTGAGTATTTTAACAAATTAATTTTTCATCTCTAGTTACAATGAATTCTGATCTGTGATTTGGTGACCGAACTGTCTGTGTGTTTTCTGCTTTGAGAATTGCATGAGTTTAGGGTTGTTAAATGTTGGCCGGTATATTAGGATGGTGAATTGGGTTTGAGATGCTGCTATGTTGGATTTGAGTGTGAGGCAAATGGCAGATGTCTAGGGTGAGATATTTGTGGAGGACTGTTGGGTACTCCACTAGGGAAACCAATGGTTGATGCCTGTGGTTACAGTAGCTACAGTCGGTACATGCACAGATGAGGAAGCTCCTTGTTACATATAGAGTAATGTATAGAATTCAGGGAAGCCTTCGGGATACCATCCTGTTTTAAGGGTTAATCCCCTAATATTGCATGAGTGGTTTGATTAAGTATTACCAACACAGTCTTCTTGCTCTGGGAATGGTATCAAAGACTTCTCCGGTCATCCAAAGGATCCCAATACAAGTGGACTTCTGAGCAGGGCTAAGCTTTCTATGGACACTCAAACCCTATTATGCTTTGTCTATGGGCAACATCTTTGAAGGCGCTCTGTGTGATTTAAAAACACCCAAATATATCAGGATGCATCACCTGTCCCTCTAAATAACAGCATGCAAACTCATCTAGGGGAATAGTGGTAGTTGGGTCATTTCTCCCAAAAGTTGGGATGTGATTATGGCACTGGGTTTGATTCCCACAAAACGTCAAGATATAAGGGACAGGGTTATGATATAGAAGAGTAGAAGTCAGCTAGAGTCATTTGGAGGTGATTGGTTCAGAAGGGCCATAGGTTGGTGGGTGGGGCTTAGTCTGGAAAGAATGGCTTTATGGATGAAGTCTCAGTGCAGAATAGCCGATATCCCGTTGTTATGTTTTAATTTTATAGAAAATATTGCACTCCTCTACTGACAAAGAATTAAACTTGTGGAAGGGAGTGACCATCAACTACACCTCTGACACCAAGGAGTGGCTCACTTAATGATTGTGCTAGATGCACAATTTGGTGTGTAAATGACAAGTCATGCATTTATTACAGAACAGTAAAGCTCTAAAACTGCAGTAAAAATAACTGATTCAAGTAGTGTTACTAAATCAGATGAATCAAGAGATGATATAATGCCAGAAGGCAGCGGAAAGGCAGAGAGATGTTGGACTTTATTAGTAGAAAAAGCAACATTGCCTCATGGCTGTAAAATTCATTGGTCTGAAGTGCGGAGGCCATAATTAGAAAAGGTTGGAAGCGAACATATATTTGCTAAGATAGGACTATACATTATATATGGGGGCATGTAATAAGTTAATTATTTATGGCCCCAGAATAAATAGGTATTATAGTGAGATATCCAAGGACCCCCGGAATAAATAAGTATTATTGTGAGATATCCAAGGACCCCACGGATAAAAACTACTGTATTGTGTTAATCAAATAAATGGAGAAAAAAAATGATTTATTCAAATATGTGAAACATGCAGACGAAAAAATACTGATGAGCATAGTAAGGGGTGAGTGAATACTATATATGTAGTTACACACGAGCCTTCTAGTTATAAAATGTAAGTGAAGCTTTCAAGGCTATTGACGTAGTGCTTCAAATGGTAAGAATTTAAGAATTCAGATGTGACCTCAGAGTCCACATTTTATTTTTGGTTTAGCTAGATGGCGGTGCTGACATTTTATCTGCAGAACCTAGTGTTAAAGGAGGTGAAATGCTGACCTAAGTGCACAGGCGTGCAAGAAAAAGACACAAGAAGCCATATTATATCAAATGCTCGCCTTCTGCATTGCAGAAGGGGAAGCAGAAGCATCGGCTGTCCCTTCTGCAGTATCAAACTTTCCCAGGGGGCAAGAAAGGGAGTGCATGTGTTCATTGCACTCCCTGAAACCATTTGGTACCACAGAAGGGGAGACTTTCTTGTAATGTAGGTTGCTCTGGTGCACACATACTTGATCGCATGCAAATGAGGGGCACATTTTGTCTTTGCACCCGCGCCGCATTATTGATGTGGGTGCAGAGGCAAACAGACTGTCATGAGGTGCACTGGCTGTCCACCACAGAGAGGTGGTTCACAGACTGTGTGTCCCCTGAGGGAGCACTCTTGTAGAATGCAAACGGGGTTCCATGGATTCCCCCAGACATCTCCTTGCAGACGGGTGCGGTCACTCATTGGCCTGCCTACAAGGTGGATCCGGTCTCCTTCTGGGTGCAGCCTACACTACTAAAGACTGAGGGGGTCATTACAACCTCGGCGGTCTTGGAAAAAGACCACCGAGGCTGCGCGAGACAGAATACTGCCATTGCCGGCGGTATTCCTGGCTCCCGATTATGACATTTCCGCTGGGCCAGCGGAAATGTCACATCAACATTGCTGCCGGCTTGTAATAGAGCCGGCGGCAATGCTGATGTGCAGCGGGTGCAGTAGCACCTGTCAAGCATTTCACTGCCCGAAATTCGGCCAGTGAAATGCGCGACGAGGCTATGCCTGGGGGCCCCTGCACTGCCCATGCCAAGTGCATGGGCAGTGCAGGGGCCCCCAGGGATACCCCAAGTCCCCGGACAGGCTGGTGGTCGGGGACTCATAATCCCCAGGGCAGCGGTGCTTGCACCGCTGCCCTGGGGATTATGACCGCCAGGCAGAAGCCTGGCGGTATGTTGGAGGGGCCGGCGGTATGGCCGTGGCTATTGCACCACGGCCATGATTGCTGGCAGAACACCGCCAGCCTGTTGGCGGTGTTACCGCCACCTTACCGCCGGCCGCCAGGGTCGTAATGACCCCCTGAGTGACTGCTTCAAAGAGCCACTCCACCTTTCACTATTGTGCAGACAGGTGAGAGATTGCGGCTTCTCTGGGTGTTGTGAATTAATTGTAATAGGGCGCATCTAGTTAAAGATGCCCTTCAGCACAAACAGGGAAAGTGCACCCTTTGCATAATGTGATCAGATACCATGCATACGATGCACAGCTTTAAACTTGCGAATCTGTAAATGTCAGAGTACAGATAAGACCCTTCTTGGCTCTGTTGATCTACCACAAGCACTGTTAATTTCCAGTCAATATGTTTACTTTGACAGAAGACCTAACACCATTCACAGAAGTAGATTTAGAGGTAGCCAGGGGTAGCATTTATCTAGTATCGGGGGCCATTAAAATAAAGGCATGAATAAATAGTAAGTGTTACTTCAGTTTGCATCCTGTAGTTTGCAAAAAGAAGGCTGCAGAGGTATTAAAAGCAGAGCATAATGTCAACCGTGTGATGTCATCGATGGGTAAATGTTGCATAATGTCATATGGGTTACTCCTAGCATTTTGGTAAATGTCCATAACGCCATTAAATCTTCTGTATTGTAAAATGTCCAATTAAACAGGTGCTCAACCTTACATAGCTATTGCTTAATAGTGCTTGCACCGTTGGTGTTTTTGATGGTTGTGAATTTTTAGAATGGGTTTTCACTGAAGATTGCATTTTGCTCTTATGGTTGATGTCCTCATTTCACCAGCTAGGGGTGGGGAGACTGGATTTAGAAACATTAAAACCTACACAGTGGTGGACGGTGAGGTCAGTGTTAGCTTTTCCATTCAGAACTCACAAGTCTCTGACCAATGGATATACACCCTACATTTGTCAGTAATACCCCTAATTCATCTATTCATGTTCAGAATGTGACACCACAAATGAGGGTAACTTGACTGTTGACAGGTGTATGCGCAAATTAAACTTGCCCAGATACAAATTGGATTTAGCAAATGTGCACACTGTGCATAAATGCAACACATATACTAAGGGCTTTTGCCCATTGCTATGTGACACTGCAACAGGGAAATGTGCACTGGTGCCATTGCCGTTGAAAAGTTCTCAGAGCAAGCCCTGCAAACAAGCAGATGCACTCTTTACTACAAAATGCAGCATTACTGGCATTGGTCACTTTCCAAATGTATGTGGTCTTTGCAATATGCCTCATGTATTATTTTCATTTCTTCTTATATATGACAAGGGATGTATGCAATGCGTTGCATGTGCACTTGCCATTATTCCATCAATCATTCCATGTACACAGAGCCAGGACAATTCCATTTTGCCCCTGAAGCAGTGGTATAACGAAACTTGAGGGGGCCCCTGTGAAGATAATGGAGGGGCCCCCTCTGAGCGTACTCAGGAGCTCACAAGCCAGGGTACTGTGCTGAGGTGCCCCCTGGAGCTCCGGGGGCCCACTCGCAGCACGGGCTGCGGGGGCCTTTGTTACGCCACTGCCCTGAAGAGTACACACACAAAGTATGTCTCTGTATGTCAGATGCTACTATCCCAATATATGCTTTTTCAAACGAAAAAAATATTTTTTTGCTTTTAGGCAATTTCGTTAATATACTTGCAGAAGGCAGCTGTACTCCAACATTAAAAATCTACAAAAGCAATGAAGAAATAAAATAATAATTGACAAACCTAAAGGTTGTCAGTCAATGCCCAGGGGCTTAGCTAGGTCACTAAGATTGGGGGGAGCTTCAGATTTTCCCAACAATCACGCTGGCATATAATGTAAAAATAGATTAGTGCATGAGCGGGGACTGTGTGACAGTTGACAGGGAGAGAAATTCAGACTAGTAGGAGTATTATGTGAAAGAAAACACATTATTTAAAAAAAAAAAAAAAAATCAGTACTTTCAAAACAGAGAGAGAGAATCTAACAGTGTTTTTGTCTGTGTATGTGTAGGAATTCCTGGTGAAATCAGACAGACATCTCACTATACCCGACTGAAAGCACCTGTACCCTTTATTCAGAAAGTACATTTATGAGGGGGATTTATCACCCCAAACACCCTCCTGAAGCTACGCCCCTGCCAATGCCAGACCGACTGACTTTGCAAATGTTTGTATTTAGTAGGGACAACTCAAAGCACAAACTTTGCCGCAGAGGGTAATGGAGGGCTGCACGTAATGACGAGATACGTGGACAACGTGTGGATACAGAAACATGTCAGAAGGCAGAGCCCGATCCAAAAACATTTTAGTAAGCCAGCACAAGGGCGTAGTTTCAGGAGGTGTTTGGGGTATGACACTCCCCAAATAAATGCATTCTTGGTCTGGGGGCTGCCAAGAATAAAAGACAGTGACTTTTTGATGTAAAGCAGGAGAGAGAGACAGAGATATACATCTCGGGGCTGAATTAAAAAATGTGAAACTAGATAAACTGGAATCAATACTGGCCTCCCTGTCCAACTGTGTGATCCTAGGCAAACATTTTATTTCACAGAACCTCGTTTTCCATAATCTCATATGAGAGCACTCTCAAATATTTGAGCTCCGGATGTGCGCTGTACAAGCACCTCTTATGCTTGATTTAATGGATTATAATGTCGTTCTCATCTATAATAAGCATCTAGTCCATGTTTAGGGTTTACATGACTACTGACTTCCCTATTAGTTCACTAATGGTATTGCCATTGGTGAAGAAGTAATTCATGTTTCTAGGTTCATGTTTAAATCACTTTTAATAAATGTCTGCTTAAGTGTGATCCAATCTGATGTATTAATTGTGATACAATCTTCTGCATATTAAAGAAATACACGTTTTTGGAGTTTGAGGAGACTAAAACATATTTCTACATTAAGCTTGTTGCACAATATACATGCCAAATATCTTCATGGCTAGGGTCATGCATGTAATCTTAGAGCTAAACGAGAACCTTGCCTATCTCTGCTCGCCCTATTAATTTGCTGGTACACCCACCTCTATTTGCAACTCAAGTTTATTATATGAGGCTGTCAGTCACGTGATAAAATGATTTATAGAAGGCGAGGATGGAAAAATAATGTTGCCTATATGCACCAATTTGACAATTCTACAATCAAGGCTTTTAATAGCAGGCACAAAGAAGGGTGCGTTAAATAAAAATACATTTAAAATAAATGATCCCAGGGCAAGGGCTCCAGACTGTTGTGTTGTATGTGATCGTAGCCATGAGTTCCTAGGGAGAACTACCTGGCTCAGGTTGGATGGGCAGGAACGTAGCTTCATAATGGTGTTGGGGTGCGCCACCAACCAAATGCATTCTTGGCTTGGTAGTTGGGTCTGTGGGCCCTGAATCACATCTGCTATGTCTGTGTCATTTTTCTCATTGTTCTCAGTTTCTAGGAGCATTAAACATTCATTTTCTGGAGTGGACACTTAAATATAAAAGGTAGTTTGTACACCAAAAATGAGTACATTTGCATCCATAGAGGTACTTAAATGGGTGAAAATGTGCTACTTTTTAAAATTCACATTCATTGAATTTGTTGCACCAGTCTCAGATTTCCATGCATGCTACTGGCAATTAAACACCCAGAAGTGTTTGGATGAATGCTTTCAAATAGGCTAACCAGTTTCAGTCACTCAGGGTAGCATTGCACCCCACTGTTTTTCACACACACTGCCACTCTAGACAGATGCCCACCTAGTGCAAATCAGTGGTAACCTTGTTATTCATGGAAACAGTCCACTTCGAAACTTGGTCATCTCGCCCATCCACCCTGCAGCCCACTGCTGTTTTAGTTGGAAAATTAGAGGGCCAGACACTAAATCTCACTAAGCCACACCACTGAGCCACCACTACTCCAAGAGTAAGTCATATCAATTCTCCGTGAATCAGGCCATTTCTTATCAATGTTACATTCACAGACTAGTTATCTCTCACTGGACAGGTGCATGCTTTTGCATAGGGACGGGCTAATAGTTAGGGCACATTGCTTTGATTGTTCGCAGAGTGGTAAACTGTCACTAGCCACGTGCATGGACTTGCATAGGGCTGGGCCAATGGTTACGACACATTGCATTGACTGTTCACAGACTGGTAACCTCCAACTGGCCAGGTGCATGTGCTTGCATAGGGATTGGCCAATGGTTTCCACCTCATCGCTTTGATTGTACGCAGACTGGTAACCTCTCCTTGGCCAGATGCATGTGCTTGCATAGGGATTGGCCAATGGTTTCCACCTCATCGCTTTGATTGTACACAGACTGGTAACCTCTCCTTGGCCAGATTCATGTGCTTGCATAGGGATTGGCCAATGGTTTCCACCTCATCGCTTTGATTGTACACAGACTGGTAACCTCTCCTTGGCCAGATGCATGTGCTTGCATAGAGATGGGCTGATGGTTATGCCTCATTGCTTTGACAGTTTGCAGGACAGTAACCTCTTACTGGACAGGTGTGTGAGCTTGCATAGCTATGGGCCCATGATTACACCACACCGCTTGTACTGTTCGCAGACTAGGAAACGCTTACTGGCCAGGAGCATGCACTTGCATAGATATGACCCATGGTTACGCCACATTGCTTTAACGCCGCAGAATGATAAGATCTCACTAGCCAGGTTCACATGGTTGCATAGTGCTGGGCTGATGGTTGACTGTTCACAGAATGGTAACCTCTCACTTTTATGGTATGGGCCAATGGTTACACCACACTGCTTTGACTGTTTCAGGTAGTGGTGGAGAAGTTGCCTGATGTGCTTCGAGTAAGCAGCCTGCTGAAGCGCTACAGTACAGACCCTCGGTACCAGCATCTCTTCATCAATCTGGTAAGAGCCGGAGCCAACTACAAAAACAAACATTTCCTCTCTGAACAATGTGTTTGTTATATTTCTGATCATTTGTTTATGATGGCTGTGTCAGCCTCACTGATTTATATAAACAGTGCCAAGCCCAAGACGGTGCACTTTCAACAAAAGTAGCAGAGCACAAACAGCATTCCTGCCTTCTAATTCCTGCCGTATAAACATAACAGATGTTGTAAAAATGAGCCAACACGAAAATACAACAAAGGAGACAATTTGACCGCTTTTTTTCTGTGAAAATGCATTCCAGAGTGACGCATCGATGCAATGTTAATAGAATGGATCATTTATATGTCACTTTTAGCTCTTGAGTAACTGCTAAGTAATGTGAAGCAATGCACTTGAGTGCTGTTTCTGTAAACTTTTGCCTCCACTGTATGTCCACTTATGCGAACTTCCCACCCGTTTGTCCAGTCTGCACCGTCAGGGGCGTGCGATGACACTGTTGTCATATGTGCGCCAGTACACACCAAGAGGTAAACACAGTAAGGCTTTGCACAGAGTGTAAAGCACAATCGTCCAGCAGGGGGGAACAGGTGATGGTCTAAGCCGGTGAATTAGTAATTTGAAAAAAATGGGCTTAAACCCAGTTTTGGTACTTGATAAAAAAAATATTGCTTTAGCTCTGTGGCTCAGGCCCCAGCGATATTTATGTAATGCAGGCGTAATATTGAGTCATTTAGCAAATTTAACATTCTGCTTGTTATGACAATGACCAGAACACGAGCGGTTGCAGTTCAAGGTTCTTTTCTTTTTTGCCGTATCTTTGTTTGGCACAATATGCACCTTGCTTCCAAAATGGACACAAGACTGCATTTTGTGCTAAAATGTAGCACTAAATTTCTGTTTTGCAATTTGCACAAATTTGCAGAATTTTGCCTACATACCCAAAAGCAAATTATGCAACTTTTCACAACCCTGCGCTGGACCTTATATTATATTTACAAACTAGCTGTGTAATCTGTTGTTTACCGTTGTCCCAATTAACAATGTCCTCATCATGTCTGCTTTGGGTGATCTGGTCTCAGCTGCCTCCTACCCTGATGTTTAATGTAGAGACCTTGACACAACAGTGTTCTTTGGGAAGTTCCCTACTGCGTCTTGCAGCCAGGTTTGCACTATGTCTATTATCTAGAATACGTTTTTCATGTTTGCTTGAAAATGTAAACTATACCGACGCAACAGCTGCACAAGACATATTCCTCCAGCCTACAGTCAATATTGGTTACAAGGATGAAAAGTAGAAATTCAAGGGCGAAGTTGATGATCAAACCTGTCGTTCTTTCTAAGGTCTACAGGAATATCGACATGTAAAACTGTCTCAGTGAAAAACCTCTTACCACACCTTGTTTTTTTTTTCCTTGCGATATTCTTACTGCTCTATTCCAAGTTTCTCAGATCATAACGAGCGTTAACAAAAGTCCAACTTCTATTTAACGCATGATAGAACCGCTTTTTTTCAGTGGTCCCAAGCTGCAAAACAGAGAATAGGGATATTTTTCCATATACATTCTGAAGTCCTGTTCAGAGAAGTTCCCTCACCTCACTTATCGCTATCAATGCCTCACTCAAAGCATCTTTGCAGAAGCTCACAAGACAGGCCAAATCCTCCCTTCCCTGAAGAAACCGCACCAAACCTTAATGACTTTGCCAAATATGGCCTCCAAACTCACTTATCTTCATGGCCAGAACCATTGAGAAAGCACTGGCAAAGTCTCCTCTTTGCGGTCTGGCAATGCAGACATAATGGCTTTGTCAATGCTTTTTGTTGATGCTATTCCGCATCAGGAAAAATAAATAATTTTTTTGGCAGATCCTGAACAGCATTGAAAAAGAAAAAACATAGAAAAAATTATATGATATGTATGTGTCATGATGATACAGCAGAACAGCGTACTGGCATATGTAAGCATGCGTCACCACATATATTCATGAATACGGTATGACACAATAATAATTTTTGTATAATTTACAATTCCATGTTGGCAGATGCACATCTTAGGCCTGTAAATGTTGAAAAGTGAATAATATGTGCAAAAAAAGCTTTTTAATAAAAGTGAGGTCAAGCAAGAAACATTATAGCTGGCAAATCTTCAATAAATGTTAAAAAAAAGAACGTGAGGTGGAGGGGTAGGGGAACAACTAGGCAGTAAGAGATAAGTCAACACTGGAGAGGGGAAGTGGGGAGCAAAATGGAGCAGGGATAGAGAATGCAATGAAGGATGTTGGGGGTTGGGGATTGAAAATAAAATAAGCAAGCAAAAATTATATGGCTGGGGGAAGCAATGGACGAGCTGGGTGCAGAGGGTGAACAACATGAAACTCACAGAGGAGAGGGATTTGAGGGGGCAAGTTGTATATAAGGGGGAGAGCAAGAAAATACATGCACTCCCAAGAAGTGCTAAGGCCAATAATAAAAAAATAGCCTCTGAATGTGAACAGTAAAAGCATACAAGTCATACAAACAGAGCATGGTAAAGAAGCTATGCTTCAGGGGAGGGGCAAACACACGAAGATGATGAAAATCAATTCCAATAAGAAGCAAGAAAATAAGAGTGACAAGAAAGCAAAGAAATGGGCTGAGCCACATTCCTCTCTAAATATTGGCATTATTCAAATCTTCAACAACATACAGCTAACAGCTTTCTGTAAATGAGACCTTAAAGCACTATGTGCACAACCTCAAGTTCACATCAGTGCCAACTGACTGCTGCATGAGTATATTACAGCTTAAGGTTGCCACACGCAGCATTGAGACAGCTGCATTGCATATCATAGACAGTGGCATCCTGACCACAGATAAAGGCAACACTGACTGCTGATATTGTTGAAATCCTCAGCCATCTTCAAGCCGTTTGTCAATCATCCCACCTACATCCACACTCTGAAGTCTCCAATGGAGTTCACTGGCAACATCCATCTCTAACTCTGCTTCCACCTATTCAACTAACACTAGTTTTCTTTCATGGGCACCCACAGGCTCAGAAGATCCCTATCACTTGTAAAGTCCCCTGTGGTTTCATTCTGCTCCTTGTCATCTTCAACCTCTATGTGATGCCCTCAGGACTTTACTCACTGATAACAGCATCATACATCACCAATACTCCAGCAGCATATAACTCTATGTGAAAGTCTCCTGTGTTCAAACACTGCCTGCTACTCATCCAGTCCTGTGTTTCCTCCACCCATCTGAAGTTCAACCCGACCAGAACAAAATTCCTACGATATGCCAAAAAGAATAATGAACACTCAATCTAAAACTGGCTCAACCACATGACCCTGGAGATATTCAAACCCCAACTTTTACCCAGTGCTATCTTTCTGTACTGAAGAAAGTACAATAATTGCTGCCTATATGAGTCATCAGACTTACTGTTAATGACCTTATACTTTCAAATCTGGATAGCTGTACTTTACAGTCCCCATAATGCCACTCTGACCCTCATTAACAGTTTCCTAAACACTGCAGCATGTTTTGTCAAGGACATGAAGAAATATGGCCATGACACCCAACTCAGATAGAAGTCAACTGGTTTCCCTTGCCAGCTTCCACAATCTTCAAAACCAGGTACATCCCCTACAAAAGCATCACAAATGGCCCCTGACCTATCTGGCTGAAAGGCGCAAAACCTGTGTCACTTACTAAACCCACAATTAACACCATCAGACTGGTGGTGAAAAAGTGCAAAAATACAAAAACATGGCCACAGGACTGTGTCAATCCTGTTCCAATTTTGGAACCAGCTGAAGGTGCACCTCTATTAAGAACATCACATCACTACAAAGAAATAGCTCATCTCCAACCCTAGAACTCAGCTTCTTCTCCAATCACTGATTGGCTGTATTAACCTATATAGTGCTCTGCTTCCAATCGAAAAGGTTTCAGCTATACAAATACCACATCATACACATGTAGAGAGTAAACTTACAAGGGGACACATATAGGTCAATGAACCTTTTGAATCCCATGGAGTATCCTAGTCATGCAGTGACCACTGAACCAATAATCAACATCAATAAACAAGATAAACACTTTATGAAACCATAATATAAAACATACTAATCAGAAATAACCACTACTCAGGAAACGGGTTAACAAGTTTCATTCCCTATTGCTTACAATTCTAAGTCATCTGTTAGTTCAAAGTTTATTCAAATCAACTCTTTATTAATTCATCAGTTAAAAGACATTATCTCATGAAGAAAACATATGCGACAAAGCAACACCAAAAGCTATTAATATCAGCATTAATAATGTAATTCAGCAATTTAGTTTGTCAGTCTGTCACTGTCAACGTCACACCTAACAGCCTACCTAACCAAAATTAGCATTAGCATGGGGGTCTTCATGCGAAAACAATTTAGAGAAAACATTAATTTGGAAAAATCTACCTAAGTGTGAATCTCTGTAAAACAGCGCAGTTGGTACCTAGAAGAAAAGGCACAACATTGTCAGTCACATTTTCATAGCTACCTATCCAAGATGGATCAGCAACAAGTCAGTCTTTGTCTTCAGGTCATCAATAGTCAGCTACAGATTAGTCTCACAAAGTATGAGCCCAAGTAAAACTGTCTCAGTGACAGCACCTCGGACAGCGTCTCCTGACGTCATCAACTTTCTCCTCACAGTTCTGATTCCTCACCCCTTGTCACGACTTTTTATTAGGGTCTCCCAGTCCATCCCACTAATTGCTAATTGGTCAATCGATCAGAAGGTATGACTCTAACCTATAGTTTTTATTTACCAAATCATATTCTTATATTTCACAAAACGCTGATTGGTTCTTCTTGCGATGAGGACATCATCCGGCTCTTCAGGTATCAAAATTGTTGCACATTGTTCTCTAGTCAGTGCTTCCATTGTTCAAGTCCTGGGAAAGTACATTTAGCCTACACTACACATAATTGTTTCAAATTGCCTTCACCATCTACTGTCTGTCGGTACATTGCAGAATGTTCTAGCTAAGCAACTTGGACTCTGAGCGGTTCAAGGTTGCAGTCCCCGGTTACCAGTCCTTTGCAAGGCGTTCGAATTCTCCATGTTCAGAGCGAACAAGGCTCAGTGAAACTAGGCCTCCAATACTGCTAACTTAACACTATTGAATTAATACAAAACATAGGTTATACATCTCATTATAACATATCAGTACATTTTTCTCATATATTTTTCATTATTTCGCACATTTAGGCGGTCATTCTGACCGCGGCGGTCGCCGCCCACCAAGCGGTTCCCGCCGAAAGACCGCACCGCGGTCAAAAGACCACCGCGGTCATTCCGGCTTTCCCGCTGGCCCGGCGGGCGACCGCCAGAAGACCGCCGGCCAGGCCAGCGGGACAGCCCCTTCAACAATGAAGCCAGCTCGGAATGGAGCCGGTGGAGTTGAAGGGGTGCGACGGGTGCAGTGGAACCCGTCGCGATTTTCACTGTCTGCTAAGCAGACAGTGAAAATCTTTGTGGGGCCCTGTTAGGGGGCCCCTGCACTGCCCATGCCAGTGGCATGGGCAGTGCAGGGGCCCCCAGGGGCCCCATGGCACCCGTTCCCGCCATCCTGGTTCCGGCGGTGGACACCGCCAGAAACAGGCTGGCGGTAAGGGGGTCGGAATCCCCATGGCGGCGCTGCTTGCAGCGCCGCCGTGGAGGATTCCCAGGGGCAGCGGGAAACCGGCGGGACACCGCCGGTTTCCCGTTTCTGACCGCAGCTGTACCGCCGCGGTCAGAATGCCCATGGGAGCACCGCCAGCCTGTTGGCGGTGCTTCCGCCGCACTCCGCCATGGCGGTCATGGACCGCCAAGGTCAGAATGACCCCCTTAGTCACTTTAGTACATGTGGTGATCACTCCCCGAGGGCACATTTCTAAACACACACATTATTTTCTACTATTAATTTCTCTATGCATTTTTCTCATTAGTATACACACATACTGTATAAGTCATTAGAAATTTCTTAATTAACATATATGCTCCAACAATCCCTCTTCTCATGACTAAGTATGTCATCACACCTTCTTTATCACACTTTATAATTCTGTCTCAGATGTATTTTGCCTTCTTCTTGAGTTTTCCCTATAAATTCGCCAACTAGGTGGTTCTTCCCTCCTCTGATCATTCTTAGATTTCCTTAATTTTATCTTTTGCCATAATTTGCATGCACCCCATAATCCTAATATGGAAACAATGACAATTAATATTCCCTGGACAATTTTCCATAATACCCCATTCCAAATTTGACTAAACCAATTTCCCACAGAGGCAAATCCATTTCCAACTTTTTCCTAAACCCCTGGTTCCTTCAAATCCTTCAAATCCTTGCTTGAATTAGTTAAGTTAGTAAGCAAGGGCCACATGTAGGTAGGTTCCAAATTGCGACTTGCAAATTGCAAGTCAGAGCGACTCGCAATTTGCGAGTCGCAAATCGGAATGTAGGATGGTGTCCCTGACACCATCTGCGACTTGCAAGGGGGTCGCAAAGGCCCACCTCATTAATATTCATGAGGTGGGTCGCAATTTGCGACCCCCTTGCGAGTGGCGGCATTCACAGGGATGGTGGCCTGCTGCGGACAGCAGAACACCTTGTCTGTGACTGCTTTTTAATAAAGCAGTTTTTTTTTTGGTAATGCAGCACGTTTTCCATAAAGGAAAACGAGACGCATTACAAAAACGAAAAATGAAGCGTTTTTGTTTCATTTTTTCAGAGCAGGCAGTGGTCCACAGGACCACTGCCTGCTCTGAAAAAATGTTTGCAGTTCCATTCACAATGGGGAAGGAGTCCCATGGGGACCCCTTCCCTTTTGCGAATGGGTTACCACCCATTTCAAATGGGTGCAAACTGCGATTGCTTTGCGACTGCGGTCACAAAGCAATCCTGCATTGCACTGCAACTCGCAATTAGGAAGGGGACACCCCTTCCTAATTGCAACTCGCAAACCCATTTTGCGATTTGGTAACTAGGTTACTGAATCGCAAAACGGGTTTTGTACATTGCAAAGTGCATTTTGCACGTCGCAAACAGCGAAAATCGCTGTTTGCGACGTCCAAAATGCTTCCTACATCTGGCCCTAAGTCTCTTATCTCCTTATCATTCTCTGGAATATATGAGCAACAATGCCTAGCATTAATCATTTTACAGACTCCGCCGTCTTTTGCCAAAATTATGTCTAAAGCAACCCTATTTTGAAGCGTCATAGCTCTGTCCGCAGCCAATTCAGTATTTAACAGGATTATTGCCCCTGTAAAGTTTGTCAGCATGGTATCCACAATAGTAGACAACTTTCATATTATAATTGCATTCAGAATAACCCCTACAGAAGTAATTATTGCACCAAAAATATCTCCCACAATTGCAGAAGTGGTTTCCTTCCTCTGTCGCTCATGTTGTAATTCAGTCACTTTCGGAATTTTCTTTAAATCATCTATCTGATAGATTTTAGGGAAAACTATCCCCAAATAACATGTCCCATACCACCCTCTAGGAAGACGGTAATAAGCATTAACTCCACAAATATAGTAGATCCCAGGAATCGCAGGGTTCTGACCATTCAGCATAAAAGTCCATTTACACTGGAACAAAAACACATGCCTACATTCACTCGTTCCCACAAATAAGGTGTCAATGCATGATTTTGGCCTATATATTTACAAAGCATCCCTATATGTAATGCATCTAAAGATAATCTCCCTTGTGTTTTAATAGCAGTATAAGCATAATCATTCTTATATTATTTTTTTTCCAATCCTTTCTCTAACTTTTCCTTCAATGCTTTCCTTCTGTCATCAGTATGCCCTATAAAGATCTTTTCTAATGGGGTTAATAAGCAAGTTAGGTTGTTGTGGTGTGCATAAGCAGTACCAAATGTTAGTGTTGGCTCAAAGAATCCCCTAACTAATACTATATCATGCTTCTTAGCTACTTTACTCAATTATCTAATAATAGGAACAAAGGAGAACACTATATCGTGATTGGAATAAAAATATTGAATATACTCTTGGTTATAGAATCTGGTTAGTAGGAGACTACAAGTTATGCCATATGTTAAAGGCAAGCTATGGTATGTAATCCCTTCTTCCACAGAGGAAGGAAATTGCGTACACACAAGACAATTCCTTGCATCCATCATCTCCACATACTCACTCAACAACCGATAGAACACATTAGAAGAAAGCTCTCCTTGTGCATTAGTATAATCATGCAAATATTTTTCATCTAACTTAAATCTCTCTAAAGCTGTTAATGTAGTAGTTTCAGGAATAGAAGCAATAGTAGCCTCCTTCATTTCATGAACAGACATACCCACAATCATTATTATGAACATTATTCCACACATAATTGCCACTCCCACACTCAAATACCTACAATATCTAATATTTCCAACGCAATTATTTAATTCAGCCATGATCTATAAAGAATCAGAAAGCAAGAAATAACCCTTAATTAAGTGCAGCAGGAAAATGAAAATTGGGAAAATCGGTTAGAAGCCTGTTACATCCAGGTTTTCAAATGTCAAATCAGGCTATCAATGTCTTTTCCGGTTTTATTTCAACAGTCTCTTTTTAGATTTTTCTTCAGATTAGCTCAACAGCTCAGTCTATTGATTTCCTTCAGGTTGCATCAAAGTACTGATTCAGAACTTCTCTGTCAAAGCAAAAAGACATGAACTCGTTTTGCCATTCACTTGTTGCTGCATATGCCCACTCAGGACCTGCGTATCTTCGACTTGCTACTCTATTTCTTTTCAACCTTCTTTGTCCACCTAACTCTCCTTCACTTAATTAGTCTTTTCTCATAGCATCCACTTCTTCCGCTATTGGTTCATTTATAACCAATTCTTTCTTCTTTCTTCTTTCCAAATTGCGATTCAGGGCAATTGTCTCCTTTTCTTGTTCCTTCTGTCAATATTCTCTTCAGAATTGGACTCTTCTCTTTTCCTCTTTCTCTTGATGGACCTGCAACGCGTTCAGGAGAAGTCGGACCACCTTGACTTTGATCCGTCTCAACTCTTTCACCCCCTTGATCTGACACTTGCTCTGCCTGTTTTTCAGCACCGTCTGCTTCTGGGAGAACCCCTGCTGTGCTCGGTTCTCCTGCTGTATCTGTCGAGTTGTTAGACTCTTGCTCACCCCCCTGCAATTCTTCACTTTCATCTCTTTCAGGGGTGATTGACCCATCTTCCACCAGTTCAGGATCAATTTCAGGTTCAATCTGCTCTTGTTCCGGTTCAGGTACAGCCACATGTTTCGCTGCCGTTAGTGCTCTCAACAACACTTCTTCATGCTCTTGCGGACTCACCACTCTCTTTGTGTGGCTTGCGTGTATCCAGTTCGGCGGTCCTGCACACTTCACAGCTGTCATAGTTGTCAGCACCACCTGGGATGAACCTTTCCAACGTGGCTCTAAACAAGTCTTTTATACATGCTTTTTGATGACGACCCAATCTCCAGCTCTCAGATTGTGACCTGGGTCATGGATGGGTGGCAAGGTAACAGCCTGTACCTGCTGAGAGAAAGATTGAACCACATCAGCCAGACCCTTGCAGTAGTCCAACACCATATCATCTGTAATATTGACAAGAGCATTAGCTGGAATTGCTGGCAACCTCATTGCTCTGCCCATGAGAATCTCATGGGTTGGCAGTCCTGTCTTCCTGTCAGGAATATTTCGCATTGACATCAATACCAAAGGTAATGCGTCTGGCCATTTCAGATTCGTCACTGCACACTTTTTGGCAATTCTAGATTTCAGTGTACCATTCATTTGCTCTACAAGTCCTGATGCTTCTGGGAGGTAACTACAATGCAACTTCTGCTCAATGTTTAATGCTGCACATAAGCTTTTAATCACTTCGTTATTGAAGTGTGTTCCCCTATCTGTTTCTAAAGAGATCGGAAATCTGAACTGTGGTATTAACTCTCTAAGCAACAGCTTTGCTACTGTGAGACTATCATTCCTTCAGGTGGGATATGCTTCAATCCAATGACTAAAGACACACACAATCACCAACATGTACTTCAATCCACCACATGCAGGCATCTCAATGAAATCCAACAGCATTCTGCTGAATGGTTCTCCTGCTTTTCCAATGTGGCTCAAATTCACCACTGTCCCTTTCCCCACATTTAGTTGCTGGCAGATTACACATCGATGACATACTGCCTCTGTTGCTTGTCTGAATTTTGGATTAAACCAATCAACTTTAAACAGCCTAACCATGGCATCTCTTCCAATATGTGCTTGGCCATGATAATAATTGGCCATCTGAGTCAACAAACTGTCTGGCAGCACCATCTGACCCTCCTCAGAAACTCACATTTCATCAGGTCTTTGAACACACTTGAACTTTACCCAAAGTTTTTTTTCTTCCTTGTCTGCATTTTCCTGCAATGTTTTCAATTCTTCTAGTGTATCAATTATTTTCAAAGCAAAACTTGCACAGTTATTTTCTTCTTCAGACATTAGTTCCCACTTGTCTTTTAACGATATACATTTCAATGCGCAAAACCTTGTGACTTGATCTGCATATCCATTTCTCAATGAAATGTAATCCTGTGTCTTTTGATGTGCACTGCATTTTACCACAGCAATTTCTTCAGGTAACTGGATTGTGTACAACAACTCTTTTATTCGATTGCCATTTCTCACTGGAGTTCCAGTAGAGGTAATAAAACCTCACTGCGACCACAACTGGCCAAAATCATGAACAATTCCAAATCCATATTGACTGTCAGTATAGATTGTGACTCTTAATCTTGCAGAAACATAGCATGCTCTAGTAAGAGCTACTAATTCTGCTACTTGTGCAGAATATACACCTGGAAGCCATGAAGCTTTTAATGTGCCTGTAAGTGTGCACACAGCATATCCTGCTCTCAGTGTGCAGGCTCCATCTCTGAGACACGCCATCAACAAAGTCAATTTGATCATTTTCTTC
Organism: Pleurodeles waltl; assembly: GCF_031143425.1. Classification (NCBI taxonomy): domain Eukaryota; kingdom Metazoa; phylum Chordata; class Amphibia; order Caudata; family Salamandridae; genus Pleurodeles; species Pleurodeles waltl. The sequence goes on from NC_090439.1 coordinate 594,401,400, forward strand.
TAAACGTGTGTCTCTAATATCAGGCCTCGGTTTTGTACACAGCTCAGTCACCTCAAGACAATCATGCTCAATATCTTCCTCTTTTTCAATTTCAGCTGTGTCACTTGGAAGCAAAGTCGCTGGATTCAACACTGTACATCTTTTGAATGTTACATTTGGAGCACCCAATATGCTCGTGTCATACCTTGTCAGTCTTGCACCCATCAATTTTTTTTTTTTTCTTGTCAGTAAAATCTCAACAGAGTGTGGTACCATTACCGTCAAAGGGTATCCCATGACTACCCCCTCACATTGGGAAAGACCTTGACCAACTGCGGCTACTGCGCGCAGACAACCCAGTAAAGCTGCTGCGACCGGGTCCAAGGTTGCTGAAAAATAGACTACTGGGCGATAAGCACCTCCATGGACCTGTGTCAAAACAAACAAAGAACAAGCATCACGTTCATGACAAAACAATGTGAAAGGCTTTGTGTAATCAGGCATTCCCAATGCTGGAGCTCTGCACAAACTCTCTCTCAATTCAGTGAATACTTTCATCTGATCTTCATCTAAGGTAATGGGATCGGTAACTTCCTTATGTGTCAACTGCTGCAAAGTTTTAGCAATTTCAGCAAAATTTGGAATCCACTGTCTGCAGTACCCCTCCATTCCCAGAAACATCCTAACATCTCTCTGTGAAGTTAGGGGACTTCTCTGCAGAATCATGGTAATCCTCTCCCAGGAGATTCTCCTCAATCCTTTCTCAATCTAGTGTCCCAAGTATTTCACTGACTTTTGGCACTACTGCAATTTCACAGGTGAGACCTTATGTCCAAATTCTCCCAAATGATTCAACAGGGCAATCGAGTCATGTTTACACTCGTCCCTTGTTCTGGATGTGATTAACAAATCATCAGTGTATTGCACTAGGGTCGATTGATATAGCAATTCTAAAGACTCCAGGTTCTTTTTCAAAATCTGAATAAACAGTGATGGTGACTCCGTATACCCTTGTGGAAGCCTGCACCAGCTGTAGATTCTGTCTAGGAATTTGAAACTAAAAAGAAACTGACTATCTTCATGAAAAGGCACAGAAAAGAAAGCTTGTGAAAGATCTACCACTGTGAACCACTCTGTATCGCAAGGAATCTGAAACAGTATCACTGCTGGATTGTGCACTACCAGACAACATTTAACCACCATGTCGTTCACTTTTCGCAAGTCTTGCACAACTCACACTTTACAACATGCCTTTTTCAAACCTATTATCGGTGAATTACATGGGCTGCTCAGCACTTCTTTCAAAACTCCTTGTTTTAAAAAGTCTCCAATTATTTGTGCCACCTTCATTAAAACATTTTGTGCCATGTTATACTGTGGTAGCTGCGGGAACACTACATTGGGCTTCAGAGTGATTTTAATCGCTCCGCTCCCTTAATCAGACCTACTTCATTCCCTGTCAAATCCCAGACCTCCTCCTTCACTGTTCCCTGCAGGTCTGCATGCAATTCTTTCACAGTAAACATTGGGAAAAATTCAATCAATGGGTATTCTCCTTAGGAGTTGTTAACCAACATTTCAGTCGCCTGTTCATCTTCATCATCACTATTTGTCTGGACTTCTATCCCAGTGTCCAAACAATTAATGGAACATTTTGTCTTACACAGTAAGGGCCAGATGTAGCAAACGGTTAGCGAGTCGCAAACGGCGAAAATCGCAGTTTGCGAGTCGCAAACCTGAGTTTGCTATGCAGAAATGCATTTTGCGAGTCGGGACTGACTCGCAAAATGCATTTCAGAGTCGCAAATAGGAAGGGGTGTTCCCTTCCTATTTGCGAGTCGGATTGGTATGCAACTCCATTTGCGACCGCGTATGCGGTCGCAAATGGAGTCGCAGTTACCATCCACTTGAAGTGGATGGTAACCCACTCGCAAACCCCTTCCCCTTTGTGACTGGACCCCAAATTATTTTTTCAGGGCAGGTAGTGGTCCTACGGACCACTACCTGCCCTGAAAAAATTCCGAAACAAAAGGTTTCGTTTTTTTTTTTAAGTGCAGCTCGTTTTCCTTTAAGGAAAACGGGCTACACTTGAAAAAAAAACTGCTTTATTTAAAAGCAGTCACGAACATGGAGGTCTGCTGACTACAGCAGGCCTCCATATCCGTGAGTGCCCATAGTTGCTATGGGGCCACAATTAGCGACCCACCTCATTAATATTAATGAGGTGGGTCTTTGCGACCCCATAGCGACTCGCAGACGGTGTCTGAGACACCGTTCTGCATTGCAAATTGCGAGTTGCAATTTGCGAGTCGCTCGGACTCGCAAATTGCAAGTCGCAATTTGCAAAGTTGCTACATCTGGCCCTAAGTCTCTTCCCAATAGGGATATGGGACTTGAATCGCACACCACAAATCTATGCAAGCCTTGATAATTTCCAGTTTCAACTTGCACTGGTTCTGTGATTGGATTTGTCAACTGTCTGTTCTCCACACCCACAACTTGAACTGTCCTGTCTGAAAGAGGTAGATTCAGGACTTCTATGCTTCTTTCTGTAGAGCGCGTAGCTCCTGTATCCACTGAGAATGAGACCTTGTAGCCCATCACCTTTCCCTCCACAAAAGGTCCTCTCTGATCTACTTCTGGGGAAGCGTCAAGCACACAAGCTCCTTCATCCGAACTGTCACTCATCCATTCTTCGTTTATTTCATCCTCACTGTAAAATGGAAACTGATGCACTGTGTTATTACTATTGTCTTGCCTCTGACCTGTGATCTGCTGAGTAAGCATCACCTGTTGCTGCTCCATCGGGGCTTGAGGTATCTGCATTTGCTGTCTAGGTACCATAGGGACCTGCTGCTGTACTGGTTGTAATTGGGTAAATTGTGCGCATGGCACCTGCATTTGCTGCACCGATAAGAAATTCTGTCCTAGATTCTGAACATTAGGAATGAATCCTTTCATTTTTGGGACTTTCACAATTTGAAATGTACTGACGTCACCTTGCTGAACAACACCATCCTGCGCCACCAATGGACACTCCCGCTTCCAGTGTCCCACGTTTCCGCACAAATGACACGGCAACATATTTTTAATTCCCTGCATGTCATTCTGAACAACCACAGTCCCTCTATCTGGACCACGCATCATGTCAATTCCACGTCTTCTACCTCTCATTTGAGGCCGAAACATAACAGCTCTCTGTTGCGGCGGTATAAGCGGTACTATAGCCCCTTGCACTCCTGCCTGGGCTGCTTTTATTTGCATCACCGTTGCTTTTTCTTTCAACTTTTTCTGCTTCAATTCAGTCTCATCGCTACAGTATTTTGCATACTGCAACACCTCATTAATTGGTTTTGCCTGCCAGCAAATCAAATGATTCTTAATCATCTGCCCTACTTCTGGTCTCAAACCTTTGACGAATCTGAACACAAAATGCAACATGTCCTTTGGCTCAATTGCTTCTTTACCACTGTACTCCTTAAATGCTTTCAACAATCTTTCATAGTAGGTATGTATTGACTCTTTAGACTCTTGAACTGTTCTGTCAATCCGTTCTGTCAATCCTTTGCCAATCAATATTTTTAGGAGAGATTCTTGTCTTCAGGAATTCGATCACTTTATAATAATTTTTCATTACCTCAGGTGAAGGTGCACCTGTTTCTTTATCCCCTTCTGGATCGCTTGTCGGCCTGTCTACTGCTCTCTTACACTCAACCCACAAGTTAGCTGGCACCACTATCTCCAATAGCGTGTTCAAGTCTTCCCACAAACATTTGGAAAGCTTCACAAATCTCTCTGTTGATACCACTCAACCGGGATAATCATTTGTAAATGACATTATAGCACTCCTGTGCCATGGAACATGAACAAACTGCCCTCATGGGATTTCTCTCATTGGAAGCATCTTAACTAATTCTCCCTTGTCGACACTTTCAAACCCTCCTTGTGAATCCCATTTTCATTTATCTTTTTTCTTTGTCCATCTACCTTCCCACTTCTCTAATGCTCCCCAAATCTGTGCACTCTGCAGCAATTCTCTCAAGTGTGTCTTCATTCCTGCTGATCTCATGTGTTCAAAATCCTTTGTCTCAAAATCTAATCTGTAACTGCCATTTTAAAAGCTTTGTTTTCTCAATCTTAATATCATGCTTCTCTGCCAGCTCTGCCAATTTCTGAAGTATTTTACTCACTTCTCATGTAATCTTTGGGCATAAATACCTCAGCTCTTCTTCGATGTAAGATTTCAGTCTGTTCACACCCATTGTTCCCTCAACTAATTTGGTTGCTTCTCTATTCAACCTCACACGATTTATCTGATATTCGCCCTTAGATGCATTTTGAGGTGTAGTTAAACTATCTAACCACTCATTCAACTGCTGAGCTGACAATCCCTGTAATGAAATATTACTTGCATTTGGCACTGGTAGCTGTTGCACCACTGCACCTGACGTATGCGGGGTCAAAAGTTTCAAACTCTGACTCACATTTGTGCCATTCACTGCATCTGGAAGCGCTACAAGTGGACTAAGATCCATTAAAGGTCTAGATCCATTGAAAGTCTGTCCTGCAGATGGCATCATCTGCACAGGATCACTCACTCCCCTCCTCACGAGACTCTTTGATAATTCATTCTGTTCCCCTGTGTCTGATTTCTTCTACGCAAATAAGGGTACCGCTGGACCAACAGTAATTGGTAGTGATATTGCATCTGGAGCTGCCCTAACACTTGCACCTTGCGGGAATGTTACCCCCATTGCCTGATTCATGACTGGTGTAATATCTGATTGCGTTCCTGTTCTTGGTGTAAACTTTGGCAAACCCTGCGCTTGTGCTGAAGGCAATAACATTGGTGTTGGGTCTGTCTGAACCAGCATTGGCTTCGGAAGTGCTTGCTCCCTTGGTACCATTATGCTCGAAACTGTCTCAAGAACTGGCACATCTGGATAAATTCTCTGCACCGAAGTTGGATGTATCTGCGCTTGAACTACAGTAATAGTTCCTGCATTAGGTGTACTCTATTCTACCCCTGGTATTTGTCCGCCTTCTACCTGTACAGCTCCCTCGGCTCCCTGGGCTTGTGCCAGAGCAGCTGTTTTGGCAGTGGCACTTGTGCCTGGACCCCCTGAATAGGTCGTTAAAGGTGGAGGTCGATCTCTTAACAGCTGGGTAATGAGATCCTCAACATCAGAATCGTCGTCATCCACATAAGACTTTCTCTTTTTCTTTCTTCCTGCACTCTCATCCTCTTTAGCACTACTTCCTTCTCTGCCTCACCTCCCTCCGTAATTGCAGGAAACAATTTGACATCCTGTAATGTCACTGCTCTCCATTTCTTTTGTTCCCAATCCCATCTAGCTTCAGCTAATGATTTCTTTACTTGCTTCATCCTCCTTTTGAACTTCATCTCTTGTTGTTGTCTGGCCACTAGCTCCCAAACGGCTAAAGCTTCAAACTGTGCTGGTCTCGGTAATGGCTTCATGTCATACAATGACATTCGTAATTGATCCAAAATTCTCAAATTAAATGTTCCATGCTCTGGAAACGCTAAAGACCCTTGGTTTTTAGTTAACTTACACCATTGCTTCAACCACAAACACAGTGCTACACCTCGCTCCTCCATCACAATGTAAGCTGGATTATTTTCCGGTGGGGTTGCCCCCCCCCACTGACACTTGAATGTAAGTATCACCCTTCATCGCACTCTTAAATGCTTTGAAAAACGTCATTTTGCCTGCTTTGTTTATTTCGATTCAATGATAAAATTACTTTTACTCCCAAGATTCCCTTCACCCACTTACTCAACCAATTGCCTCTTCCTCAGCTCAATTCCCACAACTAATGCTAATTATTGCGAGCATGTACCAAAAACCAATAACTAAAACAAACCTGCTGGTTTACTACAGGAAGGGACACCATCGCTTTAGAGACCTTACAGATTTTCACTAATGGCTCTCTTGGCTCATATACTGTAGTTATTCATCTTTCTCAGTCTCCCACATTCGCAATCAAAATACAACCCACACATTTTTACTCTCAGCTGATCAATGGTTCTGTCCTGGTGCACATAGAACTCGACAAATCTCAGTCAAATTTTTCTTTTACTCAATTCTCACACACACCGATTTGTTGACCACGCCCAATTAACCTAGTAAACCAGACAGATTACGACATATAACCAAGTGTCTCCTACACTTATCAATTTACTCCGGAGTCTTAGACCACGCAGAGTACGTACATCACCAACAACCACGTGGATAATTTTTGAGCACAAAGCACCATACACATATGAAGTTCAACAACTTCCCTACTCTCATACCATGGAGTACGCACACTCCTACTAACCTCAATTGGAGTACGCAGACTCCCTACTTACCACCCATACATTACAATTTACCTGCGATTTGCTTAAGCCTGTGCCAGCGCAACCTACCACTTTCACACTATCTCGAAATTCGCCAAGAACATACCCAACTTTACTAGCAGGATCCAGGATCTGGGAAAGTCATTTCTGGGCTTAAGGGGACCTCATCCTTGCTACAATGCCATTTCTGAAAAACAAAATTCAAATCTCATAAAAATACGAACAACTAACCCTAACTTAGACTAGTACCACAACCAGCAATCACCACATAACTCGTTCTCCGAGGAAACTAACCATCAAGCTGCTGCCAAAAACTGCTAGCGCGCCCGGTCCTTGGTAAGTAAACTTACAACGGGACGCGTATAGGTCGATGAACCTTTTGAATCGCATGAAGTATCCTAGTCATGCAGGGACCACTGAACCAATAATCAACATCAATAAACAAGATAAACACTTTATGAAACCATAATATAAAACATACTAATCAGAAATAACCACTATTCAGGAAAAGGGTTAACAAGTTTCATTCCCTATTGCTTACAATTCTAAGTCATCTGTTAGTTCAAAGTTTATTCAAATCAACTCTTTATTAATTCATCAGTTAAAAGACATTGGGGGTCATTCCGCCAGGGCCGGGGACCGCAGATGCACCTCCAACAGGCTGGCGGTGCATCCAGGCCAATTCTGACCGCGGCGGTAAAGCCGCAGTCAGAAAAGGAAAACCGGCGGTTTCCCGACGGTTTTCCCCTGGCCTGAGGAATCCTCCATGGCGGCGCTGCAGGCAGCGCTGCCATGGGGATTCCGACCCCCTTCCCGCCAGCCTGGTTCTGGCGGTTTTGACCGCCAGAACCTTGCTGGCGGGAACGGGTGTCGTGGGGCCCCTGGGGGCCCCTGCAGTGCCCATGCCAACGGCATGGGCACTGCAGGGGCCCCCTAACAGGGCCCCACAAAGATTTTCAGTGTCTGCATAGCAGACACTGAAAATCGCGATGGGTGCAACTGCACCCGTCGCACCCTTTCCACTCCGCCGGCTCCATTCGGAGCCGGCATCCTCGTGGAAGGGGGTTTCCCGGTGGGCGGGCGGGCGGCCTTCTGGCGGTCGCCCGCCGGCCCAGCGGGAAACTCAGAATTACCGCGGCGGTCTTTTGACCGCGCTGCGGTATTCTGTTTGGGGAACTTTGGCGGGCGGCCTCCGCCGCCTGCCGAAGTCAGAATGACCCCCATTATCTCTTGAAGAAAACATGTGCGACAAAGCAACACCATAAGCTATGAATATCAGCATTAATAATGTAATTCAGCAATTTAGTTTGTCAGTCATTTGTCACTGTCAACGTCACCCCTAACAGCCTACCTAACCAAAATTAGCATTTGCATGGGGGTCTTCATGCGAAAACAATTTAGAGAAAACATTAATTTGGGAAAATCTACCTAAGTGTTAATCTCTGTAAAACAGCACAGTTGGTACCTAGAAGAAAAGGCACAAAATCGGCAGTCACATTTTCATAGCTACCTATCCAAGGTGGATCAGCAACAAGTCAATCTTCATCTTCAGGTCATCAATAGTCAGCTACAGATCAGGCTCACAGACTATGAGCCCAATATCAGCACCTCGGACAGCGTCTCCTGACATCATCAAAATTCTCCTCGCAGTTCTGATTCCTCACCCCTTGTCACAACTTTTTATTAGGGTCTCCCACTCCATCCCACTAATCGCTAATTGGTCAATCGGTCGGAAGATATGACTCTAACCTATTGTTTTCATTTACTAAATCATATTCTTATATTTCACAAAACGCTGATTGGTTCTTCTTGCGATGAGGACATCATCCGGCTCTTCAGGAATCAAAATTGTTGCACATGGTTCTCTAGTTAGTGCTTCCATTGTTCAAGTCCTGGGAAAGTACATTTAGCCTACACTACACATAATTGTTTCAAATTGTCTTCACCATCTCCTGTCCGTCGGTACATTGCTGAATGTTCTAGCTAAGCGACTTGAACTCAGAACGGTTCAAGGTTACAGCCCCCAGTTACCAGTCCTTTGCAAGGCGTTTAAATTCTCCATGTTCAGAGCGAGCAAGGCCCAGTGAAACTAGGCCTCTGGTACAGCTAACTTAACACTATTGAATTAATACAAAACATCTCATTATGACATATTAGTACATTTTTCACATACATTTTTCATTATTTTGCACATTTAGTCACTTTAGTACATGTGGTGATCACTCCCCGAGGGCACATTTCTAAACATGCACATTATTTTCGACTATTAATTTCTCTATGCATTTTTCTCATTAGCATACACACATATAAGTAATTAGAAATTTCTTAATTAACATATCTGCTCCAACATATGCATACTTTATTCAAGGTGGTGAAACCAGAAAACAAAAACAGGCAAAAGAGATCAAGTGTGCATGCATACCAAGATTTCTGAAGGAGGACCTCAATGGGGATCACAAAAGGTTTATCTGTCCACCTACCAACATGAGGAATGTGAGTTTAGGGCTGCATGTGTAAGAGAGTCTCCTTCTTTAGTGGCATGAAGATAGGGCTATAGACTCAGAACCTTTGGAACCACCAAATAGATTAAGCACAGGTACTGCTGATATATCATATGTTCACTGAAACCCACTCTAAGGTGTATGCACAAATCCTCTAGAACATGGACCTATAACTTCATGGCATCATCTTACATTCTCAGTAGTACATCTGTTCGATCCATTCATGTTTACATAGATCTTTCAGACTACACAGGACTCCATGCAAGTGTGGCATGTGTTTTGTAGGGGGTTAGCTGTGCAGGTGTTCTGAGTCCTGACAACCATATTATGAAAATAAGCTTCCCAGTATTCATCGCCTCCTCCGCGCCTTAACTGCATCCTGCCAGAGTTTGCTCAAACGGATATTGGGCGTGTTATTTTTTAAATGACCCACTTTCCTCTTCTGAAATGTTGGCGTGTAAGACGTGCAAATACCCGTTTGAAGACGTGTGAGGATCCCTAGTGTGGAATTGTAAAAATGCTTGTGCTTCAGCAATAACTTAGTGAAATGCATTTTTTATGTAAAGCCACACAAATGCATGATTGTAATTCTGAAGATGACTGAACTAGTCTTTGTTTTGCTGAAATATATTTTTTAAAAACATAACTTCACATCCCAAACTTGCTAAAACAACCTTTTTTTTTGCTCCAATAGCTGTCTGCGTGTATAACGTCGGATACGCGAGGTGTAATTTGGGGTTCTCAGTCATTTGTATATGAATTTTTAGAGATAATCCTGGTAGGGGCGGTGGGTCCTTCGCCTCTTTCTATTTTCACCTTTCTAGGCATTCTCTTTTTTCATCCCCATTTTCCCTCCTTCCTCCTTCCTTTTTCTTTGTTTCTCAAGTTCCTGATGATGTAATGTCCTCTTTATTTTCCTCCTTCCTTATCAGATATGTAGTGGAGTCAGATTTTCAAGAAGGGTCTATTTTGCAAACGTGCTGAGAATAACGCAATTTCTGTCTAGCCCAAAGCATAAGGACATTTGAACTTGTATCTGTTGTTGGACAATTAGGTGTTCAGTGTGTTTTTCTGCAGTTTATTTTGTCTTTACAAGAGTCTTATTCACACATTGATTCGATCTGTTTTGCTTACAGGAGCCTTATATAAACAAGTCTGCAATGGCTGTTCAGGCCCACTTCTCTCTACAGCGCACATATCTTATTTTTCGGACACTGGGACTTCGTCATATCACCGTTGTCGACCTGCACAACCAAGTAGTAGGAATACTCACCCGGAAAGATCTGATGTCCTTCCAGCTGGAGGAAAAACTAGGCCTTCAATTAAATACGGGCCTTCTGGACTCTGATGAGGAGCCCTTGGACTAGAAGTCACCAAGCAATTCTGTGAACTCTGAATCTACATACGCGATTCAGAGGTCTACCTCGCACAGCCTATCTAAATATTCAGAGCCTGAATCATACATGTTTTTGTGCATTTAAGTTCTACTTATGTGCACAAAACCAGCTATTTGGATGGGCAAATTTCACATCCTAATTCACAGAATCAGTATGTGTAGAATTATATCCTTGCAAAGTACATTTAAGTTTCTTGGTGTGACACCCGGCAGTACTGGTAGGTGAATGCTTCCAAACACATACTTTGGGGATATCCAGTGAAGGTTTCAAATGCAGAAGTAAATGCCTTGGCAAGGTTTGAAAGGGAAGGGAAAACATTTTATGTCGGTGAAAAAGCTTCCTCAAGGGGAAATATGTTTTCCCCACTAAGCAACAACTACAAGAAATAAAAAAGTGAAATTTGCTTTCTCTGCATGATTTACTCATCTAGAATTTTCCAGCAAGTTTAGCATTTTGCTTGTGTATATTTTACATATATCGACACACATTTATGACTGCCAAAGAATTCGAAGAACTTCGATTCTTTGTAAAATTCTATGGAGATTTTAAATGTACTCAAAACATAGGGGTAGCTGAACAGGAGAAATATTAAAATCTTTTTACTTAGACTTTGTGAATACACTCTTTTGGCATAGTTTTTCTAGTTTCAGCACATAAAGGGTCCTCCATCCAGTGCTTAATATGAGCCTGTGGTTGCCGGTGGGGGGCACTGGCCCTTTTTTTTCAGCATCAGATTTTCCCCACATGCAAGAGAGGGACAAACACACTGATCGGAAAGATGGAGGAAGAGAAAGCCAGCAAAATCATCAGAAAGGGAGAAAGAAGGATCCTGCAAAAACAGGAAAAATCAGCAGGGAGTGACAGGTGATGGATTAAAGACTATTAGCTTTGATATGCAGTGTGCTGATGATTTATTGCATTGGATCTGGCCTAGCGTCTAACTGTTGTCAGCAACTAGGCTAGATAGAGACAGCTGTGAAAGCCTGATTTTCACCATCCCATTGCATAAACCCCCCTGGAGTACTTTCACAGGAAGGGTACTGGTTCCTATGACTTGTGGGGAGAGACAAATGTCAGTAGATGTGTCCTTCAAAGTCCAGTGGCAATAATAAATATAATCCCTCTTAATATTATACTTAGAGCAATGGCAGAAAGAAAGTATTTTGTTATATTTGACTGAACACCTGACATAATCCATTCTAAAAAGTCATCACTGACAATTTGGTTTACAGATTTCACAAAAAAATAACAAAAACTGAAAAAGTACAGCCTTTATTTGCAAGGTCTAAGTGGTCAACGCTATGAAATGTTTAAATTTGTTCTTCAGTATAGGTGTTCCCTGAGTTTTGTGTCATTGGATGAAATCGAAACATCTAAAGAGGCTAGCTTACTTGCACTCTGTTTTCCATTCCAACTCGAAAGTTAATTATTTTACTAAATCATGTACCTACCCTAACTGTAAAGCTATTCAGTGTATCTCGCCAGAAATAAGCATCAAGAGGATGAAAACATTTTACACCCAACCAACAGAAATCTATGATGCCCTAATAGAAATGTAAATACAGTAAATACAGGTACCTGACACAAAGCATATTGCCTATCGGAAACATTTGGACTTTAGGTTTCTGATAGCCCTTTCCGCATGGTCTGACATTTTATATCAAATCAACACTTTTACCAAATATTTGCAGAGCAAAAGGGTAAATGTTACAACTGTAACAGCCTTGAAAGAGGGCACTCTGTACTTTTTGCCTTTGTACCAATAGAATGGATTTGACAATGCAAGGAAAAAAGCAAACATATTAGCCATATCTCTCGAAGCAGGTACTTCTTCAAAGATACACTCATATGTAAAAAGATGAGGATGTTTGATTGTCAACGTTTAGACAAAAAGAAGAAAAACACAGATGAAACATTTAACTAAGAGTTTTGTCTCACCATGTTTGATGCAGATTTCACATATCTGAAGTGAGATTTTCAGCAACTATGTAATCATACAAAGTTGTGGGAATTTTTGTATAGTTTGAAATGTCAGCCTGCTGGCTGAAGGTAATTCAGCTCATTGTAAAGATTTACAGGTAGCCCTTACTGATGGTGTGTTTGGACATTAATGCATCAGACCAAACTGAAAAATTAAAACACTTTCACTTAACTCTCTCTGATAGTAAAAATATTCCACATGAAGCATTGCAATTTCAAGATATATTTCCTAACAGCTGGGTGGCTTTGCACATACTTTTAACTTTTCCAATGAGAGTGGCTAGTGGAGAGAGATGTTTTCTAAGTTACATTTATTTAAAACATACTCAAGATCAACAATTATTGATGAGACACTGTCCTTTTTGGCAACTCTCTTTATTGACAATGATGTAGCACAAAGGCTGAACTTTTCAACTTAAATATTGGCATCTGCCACATGAAAGCCCATAGAGTTAAATTTATTAAATTATGAACATTGTATTTTACAAAATGAACACATTTAGTACATGTTAATAGTTATGTAAACAAAATGTGTATATAATTTTAATCTACAAAATTAAACAGTTATATTTGATAAATGTTTTTTGTAATATCTGTTCCATATATAGTCTGTATTCCATTTATAATGTATTTGAGGATAACCTTTATATTCTGTTAAGTTAAACTGTATGTGTTTTAAATGAGGCTGTGAAACCATTCAACTCTGCACACAAAAAGTGTTTATGGGGTGCCAAAAAAGGTTGCTGCATCGGGCTCAACGAGTGATAAAGCCAGACCTGTTGACAGGTGTGCAGTATAACTGTCACATGTGCTGGTAATTTCTGCAACTGTTGTAATGCATTGTAGTGTCAGGTAGGAAGATCACAGGAATCAATGACCCAAGGCAGTTTTTGATATGTTTATATGTATTTATTCGGGGCCATTTTTATACAAAGAAACTCCATCCACATCTCAGGATCCAGCCTCCTCTCAACAACATATTCAACCTACATTCTATTCTAGAACCTCTCATTCTGGTTTAATACAATAGTATCACAGAGAAAGGGATGATAGGAACATACCAATTGAACATATATACAAATTGAAGTTAACATAAAAGAGAAAAGATACACAGTTCCAGTAAACAATCCTACCTTACCAATAAACAATACTACACTACCCTCTCACTTAAACAATAAAAACATATAATACAAATAAAAAATTATAACATTACATAAGAAACATAACTTCAATTTAGTTTCACAACTCTGTTCATATTCTAAACGCGACCATCATCCACTTTGACAGCCCCTTCAAACACCTTAATCACCTTGAATTTCACTGAAATGTGAATGTCCATTGCTTATTTTTCCTTGTAATTTTATTTTAACAGAATCTCAAACTTTCATTTCTACCCTCTTCACTAATTTACGTATATTATATATGTGTTTTCTCCTTTCATGAACATATTTTTCCTTTCTCAGAGCGATTATTTTCTGTTCCTCACAGTTGTTCGATCCTTTAACGTACAACTTAACCCATGGTAGACTTACTTTTGTGTGCGGTACACCTTTTATAAACAACACAAAAGGCGGTTGACCAGTGCTAGTGTCAGCAGTATATCTGTATTCTTCTACTTTTGATTTAACTATCTCCATCCAACTCACCCCCATCTCATAGCCATTTGAATGGTTTCTTTTAAAGTCCTATTAAATCGTTTAACCATCCCATTAGATTCAGGATGATACAGGGCACATTTTGTATGTACAATACCTCTTGACTCTTGCACAATAACCTAGAAGTAAACTGAACTCCATTATCATTAATATGTTCATTGAATTTCCTTCCCTTGCAAACACATCAGTTAGAAACTTCACTATTGTCATCGATGTAACCTCTGAGGTTACCAAAACCCCTGACCAACGAGATAAAGTGTCCATCAAAACCACAACATATTTTGAAGCAGAACCACAATTTAATGGACCCATAATATTTAAGGACACTTCTTCCCATACCTCTTTAGGAATCTCATTTAACACCATGGGATGAGTCCTTGTCTTCAAGGTTTTGTCAGCTACTTTGCATTCTACACAGTCTCTGACCTTCCTCTCCACAGCCAAGCCCATACCAGACCACCAATATGCGCTTCTCAATCTCTTTTACTCTTGCATATACCCTGATGACCTGAATGTGCCAGCCTTATTAATCGTTCTTGCAAATTAATGGGAGGTATTAACCAACTTCCTCTCAAAATCAAACCATTTTCCACGGAAAGCTCAGTCCAAACCTTCTTGAACAACAATAAATCCCTCTCTTGACTCACTGAAATATTGCCTGAGACCACCAAATCCCTGACTTACAACAATTCCTCATCTTTCCCTAATTCCTCAAGCCACTCTTTTTCAGAAACACAACCATCCGTTATACCACATACCTTGATTTCATCATTAACCCATCATGACACCTTTTCATCTTCAACATCCCAACATTCACTCCTCATTCTAGACAATCAGCAGTTTTATTTTCACACCCAGGAATATATCTAACCATGAATTGGGAATCTTGCAGTCCTCCTATACATTTGCATATTCTGGAAGGTATACAATCCAATCCCTTTTTCTCAAAAACTTGTAGCGGTTTATGGTCAGATTGCAGTACAAAACGTACACCCCACAAAAACTGCTTGAATTTTTTGATGGCCCATTAAACAGCGAAAACATCTTTCTCAATTGTAGAATACCTGGATTCTGTCCCCCTTAGTGCCCTTGAAGCAAAAGCTATGGTGATTTCTTTTTCATTGTTTATCTGCTTGAGAACACAACCTAAACCCTTATCACAAGCATCTATTATAATACAGCAGGGTACCCCTGGTTGAAAACTGCTAAGACATTGCGCAAAGGACAAATCATGTTTTAAATCATTGAACTCTTCATGGCACTCCTCTGACCAATGAAATTCCACTTCTTTCTTGAGTAACCCCCTGATGGAACATGATCTTTTGGCAAAATTTGGTACATACCTAGCATAAAACTCTGCCATTCCCAAGAAAGCTTGATACATCTTCTTTTTTCTTGGGATTGGTAATATTAACTATGGACGTTTATCAAATTGCCCTTAGGTCTCACACCCTCAGCTGATATGATGTGCTCAAAATAAGTTATCTCTGGTCTAGTGAACTTATACTTTTTACCTTTTAGAGGAATGTCCTTCGACCAAAAAATTTCCAATACTTCTCTAACTTTCAAAATGTGATGTTCCAGAGTACCCCTAGAGATAAGTACATCGTCCGGAAAAAACCTGACACCATCGATTTCCCCAAGCATCTCATTCATAAGCCTCTGGAAAACTGAAGCTGCAGAGCAAAGTCCAAATGCATTATGTTACATTTGTAAACACTAAAAGGAGTCACAAAAGAAGTCAACAATTTGGACTGTTCATACAACTGAACCTGATGATATGCAGACCTTATGTCCAATGTAGTAAGAAATTTCACATTTCCCAAGGAGCTGACAATTTCAGTGATTTTGGGCAATGGGAATTTGTCCTCAACGACCACCTTGTTATGGTGCCTGAGATAAACACAAAGTCTGATGGCACCTGAACTTTTCATTGCTACCACAATTGGAGCATTCCATTGAGCTGCCTCCATCTTTTCTATGATGCCCTCTGATTGTAACCTTTTGAGTTCCAACTTGACTCTTGCTTGCAAACTAAAAGGAATGCTCCTGACTTTACACACAATCAGTTGTGCACCATCTTTCAAACAAATACGATGCTTGTAACCCTTGATGCATCCTATCTTAGGGTTAAAAACGTATGAAAACTAATTCATGAGCTCATCCCTTATGTTGTTAATTCTTTGAACCTCCACCTGAGGTACTGAATTAGGATTTAAAATGATCTCTAACAATTTTTGATGAGGCCAGCATAATATAGTATCACCTACTACAGGAACATACACTTTTCCTAACATCTTGTTCCCTTTAACCCAAGTAGTGGCATCAAAATACCCTCTCAATTCAATTGGTTTACCACCATAGCTGTAGGGCATAACATCAGGATCATGAAGCATTACTTTCCCTTGATAATGTTTGACACAATCGGCTTCAGTGACCAGCGACAGTTTTGCTCCTGAGTCCAGCATCATTGATATGTTAATGCCATTCACTTCAACAATGTCAGATGGATACTCACAATGAATGATAGAAACGCAGTTGACATCATTCACAACTTGAAGGATAAAATCAAGCTCCTCCTCGCACTCAATTTCATTGATTTTGGTTTTAGATTTCATTGAGGATTTGCAACATTTAGCAAAATGCCCTTTCTTCCCACACTTATTCCAAACAATATTAAGTGCAGGACACTCTTTGCAATTGGCCAGGTGAGAGAGAGATCCACATCTGAAGCACAACAATTTTTCATTAGATCTTACATCAACTGCTTGCACATTAAGAGAATTACCTTTTGATTTTTTCAATTCATCAGTACATGACATAGAGTGTTCAACTTGTTTAACTACCATTAACCCCTCATCCAACGTGGGATCACTTTTAGACCAGAGGGCTTCTCTAATTTTTTCACTCTTGTATTCAAGCATAAATTGATCATGAACACGCTCATCCACATTCTCACCAAAATTGCATAACGCAGCTAGTTTAGGTAACGCTGTCACAAAATCTTCTATGGACTCATCATCATTTTGTTTTCGCTTACCAAAATAATATCTCTGAAGGATAATGGACATTTTTGGTAAATAATGTCTATCCAATCAAAGTAACGTAATCTCAAATTAATTCAAAGGAGTATCACCTTTACCACCCTCAGGAGAAGTAATAGGTGGTAAAATGTCTCCAAAATTTCTTGCCCTCCTGCGCCTAAGCAATGTTGAAAAACAGATGTTTTCACCTTCAGCTGATAAATGACTACCACAAACATGTATATAAGTTAAGAAAACCTTTTTCCATTTAGGCCAAGGAATGGGTGGATCTCCTGTGATAGATAAAAAGAAAGGGGGTGGAGTAATGTGTTGCGTTTTATGCATGATAGAGCAAACGTTCAAAAGAAAAGATTAAAAATAATAAACTAAAATAACAACATGCAAAATAGAAAGAAAATGAAGGAGAGAAAAAAAAGTGAATGGATAGAAAACTGAGAGAAATTAAAATATTCTAAAATAAAGTCTGTCTTCTGAAGAAAACCAGATTGGAAAGTAGAGTCCTTCTCCAATTTCTATTAAAATGCCAGAAGATTAGTCCATCTTCAATGTTTATACATTGTGCAGACGACCGTCAAAGCAAATCAATGAAAAACAGTCAGCGTAGGTAACAAAAAATTATTTTATCACTATTTGTGTATGTGAGAAGACTGTATAATTCATGTAGCAAAACAAAGCTTTTGTAAACACCGAAGTAGTCACCAGCGTAGCTACTTGTACTACACGCTCGATTACACACGCATGGAGGCACACGTTGAAAAGCATACAAGAGATTTAAAAAAATCAACTTGTCAAAGTCAAATGTCAAACAGCAGACTGAAGCAGCTGAAGCATACGGTAAAAAAACACTTTCCAAAGTGGGGAAACACACGTTTATCCAATCCTGAGCAATCCGCTCGGTATCACGCTCTGTGATTTATGAAGCTTGTCGAAAGCAAAAACTTCACTAAACGCGCTTAGCAACTAATAAAGCGTGTAGAAAGCAACAACTTCAATGGAGTGTGAGGAATGTTGCACAGAAAATGTTTACTTTCCAATGAAGCGCAATAACGTAAATCACAGTAGAATCAGGATACCACCGCAGGAAAAGAAATGAAAGATTAAGGTTGATATTGTAAAAGAAAAAATATCCACAGTACCTTTTTAGTAAAAAAAAAATCCTTTTGAAAATGGAGTATATATGTTGAAGTTTCTTTGAAAAGCTGAAGTTAATGCACAGGTCCAACCAGATCGTCTCCAAATTGTAGTGTCAGGTAGGAAGATCACAGGAATGACATAAGGCAGTTCTTGATATATTCAGATGTATTTATTCTCGATCATTTCTATACAAAGAAACTCCATCCACATCTCAGGATCAAGCCTCCTCTCTACAACATCTTCAACCTACAATCTATTCTAGAACCTCTCACTCTGGCCTAATACAATAGAACCACAGAGAAAGGGATCATAGGAACATCCCAATTGAATATATATACAAATCGAAGTTAACATAAAAGAGAAACGATACACAGTTCCAATAAACAATACTACACTACCAATAAACAATACACGTATCATAGTGAAAAACTGCCTTGTCAGTTGGATAGCATTTGGAGACTGTATCAACACCTTCCACTTATATGACAAATCACTTGGAACCACTATGTCAAAAAAGGTTTTGAATCCTCCCAGAAAACTTTTGAGATTTTCACAAATCAAACAACCTGAGTGTACCACAAATTGGGACTCTTCCTTAATTTTGGAAACTGATCTGTGTTAGAAATGGGGTCTCTGTTTGGCAGTCAGGTTACCCACTGTCCAAGCAAGGACCCTCACTCTAGTATGGGCAAAGGAGAAACACATTTGGTTAACCCACACCCACCCCCTTGGTAGCTTGGCACGAGCAGAAAGGCTTAACCCAGGAGCAATGTGTAAAGTATTTGGACCATGATAAGTATAGGGAAAGGTGCGGAAGACATTGTGACGCGAAGGGTTAATTAGCTTGAGCAGTGTAGATGAGTGTGATGCCTGCTGAAACCCCCCGAACAACATGGAAAAGTTCATGATATTATTTTCAAGCTTGTTTGTGTAGAAGACTCCGTCTCAACCTTGAGAACGAGAGTACAGGGAGAAGATGGAATGAAAACAAAGGCTGGGGAAGGGCAGAGCAGCCAAGTGCTGATAACATAGCTAGAAAATGCCAGAAAGAGATAGAATCCAAGCTTCGAGTTATTTAAGCACTGAAGTGTGGGTGAGGGACTTGAAGCTCGCAGATGGAGTTGTGAAAGCTGCCATGGCCCAGCGCTGCCTCCCTGTTTTGCTGACCGTGATGCTTGAGGGGGAGAGAGGTCCAAGCAGGCGGTAGAGGGCTTCCCAGCATTTCGTGGACTAAGTTAAGTTCCACACAGGGATGAAAGGCCTTTGTTTCTCTGCTCTATTATTATGATTGATTATTTATGCTTGCACTGTGTTTATAACCTGAAGTATTGAGCTCGTTTATATTTTGCTTTCTAAACATCGTAGTGTGAGCCTGCTGTAGTAACTGAAACATGCATTTTGGTGTGCAGTAAATCAAAGCTTATCTGAAGTATTCAACTCATTTATATTTTGCTTCCTGAACATCGTAGTGTGATGCATTTTGGTATACAGTTAATCAAAACTTATATCTGTTAATTAACTCTTTGCTTTTATATATGCATAGATGCTCTTTGTAGTGTACTTATATATAAATAGATGCTTTTCATTGCTATTCTTATTCCACTATTGTTAATGTGCTAAATGCCTACATTTACCTGAAATTCTAGTAAAGCTAAATTGTATTCATAATTGGCGTGTGGTCCTTCATTGAGCGTCCTTATGGACTTATACCGAACAGGTGTCAACCAGTCTCCAGGATAAGACATTTTGGTACCAGAAGTGGGGTATAAGTCAATAATGCCTCTTTAGGGACGTAAGAAAAGTGAGGCAGAGATCGGAAGGCAGCATGGGGCAGAAGCCAGATCCATCCCGGGTGGTTAGCAACTGACCCGTTCTCTGGTGTGGCAGGACTCCTGAAACGGTGGGCAGCGCCGGTGTTATGGGAGGCATTAGATGAGAAAGTGACTCCTCTCTTAGTGGAAGATGCGGTTGAGAGCGTGAAGCTAAGAGGGGCGAAGCTAGAGCTGAAAGCAGCAGGGCAATTGGGATGGCTTTTCCTGTCTGCGCTCCGTACGGTATACAGGAAAACATTAACACAAGATGCAGAGATAAGAAAACTTGGGGATGAGGTTGCAGCCTTACAGAAAAGGCAGTTACTTATGACAGAGACCATAGAAAGTGCAGTGACTCGGGGTGATCAAATGGAGGCAAGGTGCACCGCATTAGCAGTACGAGTAGCAAAACAGAAGAGTAGGCAGAAGCCTAAAATGCCCTCAACTGTGCAAGTGAGGGCACTGGTACGCAAACAGAAGAGTAGGCAGAAGCCTAAAATGCCCTCAACTGTGCAAGTGAGGGCACTGGTACGCAAACAGAAGAGTAGGCAGAAGCCTAAAATACCCTCAACTGTGCAAGTGAGGGCATTGGTACGCAAAGAAAATTGGGATCCACATACTTGGGAGAATGAAGTGGACGTACGTGTAACAGAACTAGGTGGAGTTGAAAGTGGAGAAGGACGTGTAGGTGAAATTAAAGGTGAAAAGGGAGTGAATGGTGGGCAAATACAGAATTCTCGTTTGGTAAGAGATTATACGCAGAGTGAGTTGTTGGAGAGAACCCGTATGTTTAGGCAGATGCCTGCAGAGCCTTAGTTTAAATGGTTGGTGAAATCGTGGGACACTCGAGCAAAAGATGCGTTACAGAATCCTTTTACGTTAGGTCCCATCACAGAAGGAGACCCGTTTGAGCTGGAAATGATAGTACAGGATGATGTAGATGATGTAGTGATATGGAGCCTATGGCAGAGGCAGGGAAAAAAGAGGGTGCCACAAGATTGGACCTTAGTGGAAATAGAACGCATAACTGATGATCGGCTGGTCACCTTAAAAACATGGGTCCCCTTACTAGGCTGGACAAGAGAAGGAGGGGTTGGCAATAAAGTAGGCAGAGCGCAGGAGTTTGCCATTGTGAAGAGGAAATGGTATCTGCAGCAGAGGGCAAAACCAGGACCAGCAGGAGTTTCGAAGTTACAAGAAGATAAGCTACCGGCAGTGGACTTGCAGGCAATGGCCCCTGCACCAGAGCCCTCTGAAATGGAATCCTCACCATTTAAGACAGCCCCGCCTTTTGAACAACTCACTGAAGAAGAACAGCAAAATGCATGGTTCACAGATGGTACCGCCCGGTACTATCAAGGAAAAAGACAATGGCAAACAGTTGCATTCCAGCCTGCTACAGAAACGATGTTGCTGCGAGGAGGGGATAATGAATCAAGCCAGCTTGCAGAACTGCAGGGGGTAGCAGCAGTGATCAAACAAGCCCCCATCGGAGAGAAAACATTTGTGTACACTGACAGTCGGGCCACTTACCAAGGACTAGTAAGCTGGGCCCGACTTGGCGCAAGGATGGATGGAAAATTAAAGGCACCCCCATTTCGGGAGGCGAGCAGCTATGGGAAGAGATGTGGGAGAAAGGGCAAAAATGTCAAATCTATGTGGGACATGTGGATGCCCATTGCCCATCGGATACCTCACTTGCATCTCTATCCAACAACACCGCAGATCAAATGGCCAAAACGCGAACTGTGGTCATCAAGGAGGAAGCTGAAGCTGCTTTAGCAAACAGGGCCCATGCAACATCCGGACATCTAGGAGAGAATGGCACTTATGCATGGGCACAGCAACGACAAATTCCAGTCACTAAAGAACAAGTGCAAAAAGCAGTAAAGGAGTACTCCACATGCAACCAGATAAGACAAATGCCCTTGCAAAAGAAGCCTAGCGGCCATATCAGAAGAGGAACTGAAGCTACTACGGTGTGGCAATTGGACTATATCGGGCCGCTACCAAAAGAAGGAGGAAAAAGCTACGTATTGACCATGGTGGACACCTACTCTGGCCTTATGTTGGGTGTGCCCTGTAAGTCTGCAGACCAAAAGTCCACTTTGCGAGGGCTAAACTACCTGATAAAACATTATGGGGCACCTGTTGAGATCCAAACAGATAGGGGCACACACTTTTCAGGGAAAACAGTGCCGGGCTGGGCGCAGGAACAGGGAATTCGGTGGACTTTGCACCTTAGTTACTATCCACAAGCTGTAGGCATGATTGAGAAATATAACGGATTGTTGAAAGAACAGCTAAAAAAGTTATCAGCACATGACAGACTTGCACAATTGATTTGTGAACAAGCGTACACCCCACACATTGAAGAAAGATCTGCCCCCCGATAATACCCAGAGAGGTGAGGGAGGATTTGGAAGCACAGGAAGAAAAGTATGGGTGAACTATCCAGGGAAAAAGCCAGAGGCAGGAGAGATATTGAGTCAAGGGGTGGGAAGTACGTATATTGTACTTTTAAAGAACTCTAATGTACCTGTATTTGTACCTGCATTGAGACTTACCCCACGGTCGTAAATGATGACATCTGCATCGATGACGTGGTTCATGATTATAACCGGAAAAAGTGTATGGGTCCGACCGAATATAGGAGAGAATGTCGTTACGGACCTTCTTGTCACTTGTGCACCTCAAGCCGCTAACGTAATTGATGACCAGGGAAATGTTTCACTTTGCAACGTGGAGGTACCTGGAGGCAAGTGGATGGCTGCCAAAGCTGTGACCTGGAAGGTAACTGGACAGCAAATCCGACATGCCAATGGACTGAACGAGGTGCAGGGGACGCCAGCAACAGTACAGGCTTTGAGTTATATGCTAAACATGATATATAAATATTGTGATACCAGGACACATGGTGGTCATTACAATGAACAATGAAACCAAAGAAGTTCGATACTCCAAACCACCAGCCTTCATGTTTTATGTAACCGAAAGACGCATGGTTAGCAACTTAAGCAACGTTTCTATAGTTCGATATAGAATAGGATGTAAGCAAGCTCTGCATGCAAGCATAATTAATCGTATTGTGTTACAGATAAATATTGCCAAGGGGAATGTCTCAAAGTATGATCCATTATGTGCACCAGAGACACCACAGTTATGGCCCTTGCCAAAGTTACGTATTAGAAGAGATTTAGGGTCCTTGATAGCTGGGGCCACCGGAATCGGTGTAGGGGCCCTGAATTCTTTTGATGTTGAAGCCATTAGGAATAAGCTATCTTCTACAGGATATAGTACAGGAGAGGCCATAAAAGTAATTTCTCAATGAGGGCCCACACACTCACAAGAAGTATGGAAAGTCATGTGTGGGTTGTATCGCAATTGGCAATGGCATAATTTCACTTATGAACAATAAAAAAAAAAAAAGCTTTTAAAACACAAAAGCAGTGTCCAAGGGCATCCAGTGCATACTATGGCAAAGCATTGTTAATCAACAGTATGCAGACTTTAAAGCAGAATGGGGACAGCTTCAGGGTGAATATTGGAGACAACAATTGCATTTGCCTGAAGAAATATGGGTAAAGCCCATACAGTTTCACTGTGAGGAAGAAATGTGTTATGCTCTTTTTGATATAGTAAGAAGTGATCTTCCTCCTGACATATGGTGCCCCTTTATATTGCTCCCCGTAGTGAGAAGTAAAAGAATGGTGGTTACCTCACACTGACAAAAAGTGGATTGATTAAACAAATCACACTGTAGATCACAGTAGATGTGCAGATTGGTCTAAGGGGTGGGTATGTACCCACACTAGACGGGTGCTAGATCCATGTCTTCACACAATACCGGTAGAATGTGAATGGTTACCTTATCCTATTGAATGGCACAGACTTATATCAGATAGGGACAGAGAGCATATGTTATGTCATTAATCATCCCTTACTTATTAACGGATTTATACAAACCACCGGAGAGCAAGTAATGTGTATGCGCAATATTACCAGCATTATTGACATAAGCACTCACATCTTGTACCGACCGACTAAGTTCACCATAACCACATTACAGACGCAAATGTGTGCGCAGTTAGAGTGGAACATCTCGCTTGTTGTTAAGCTACCCAGATTAGAGGCAATCAGGCACTACACACAAGTTACCTTTGCTAAATTTGATATGGCAGCTAAATACACCAAGGATACCGCCATACTAATGACCATAAACGCTAAACAGCTTATACACACTGCATAATGCATCCAGCAAATAACTGAGCATCATTGGTATAACATCTTCTTAGGCTGGGCACTAGGAGCTATGAAGACGCTAAATATAGTGTTACAACAGCTAATTTGGTTATTGATTGTTTGTGTTACGCTAATGACTATACTATGCAGACTATATGTATGCACAAAACAGCTTTATACTAAGATGCAGGAGCTTAGAATAATGCTGACCAGTATTACTAGCAACCTAGCTTCCGGAATGTCAAAGTAAATGATATCCGTTTTGCATGCATCATGCTCATCTAAGGGGTGGAGTGATCAGTATAGGGAAAGGTGCGGAAGACATTGGGACGCAAAGGGTTAATTAGCTTGAGCAGTGTAGATGAGTGTGATGCCTGCTGAAACCTCCCCGAACAATGTGGAAAAGTTAATGATATTATTTTCAAGCTTGTTTGTGTAGAAGACTCCGTCTCAACCTTGAGAACCAGAGTACAGGGAGAAGATGGAATGAAAACAAAGGCTGGGGAAGGGCAGAGCAGCCAAGTGCTGATAACATAGCTAGAAAATGCCAGAAAGAGATATAATCCAAGCATCGAGTTATTTAAGCACTGAAGTGTGTGTGAGGGACTTGAAGCTCACAGATGGAGTTGTGAAAGCTGCCCTGGCCCAGCGCTGCCTCCCTGTTTTGCTGACCGTGATGCTTGAGGGGGAGAGAGGTCCAAGCAGGCATTTAGTGGACTAAGTTAAGTTCCACACAGGGATGAAAGGCCTTTGTTTCTCTGCTCTATTATTATGATCGATTATTTATGCTTTCACTGTGTTTATAACCTGAAGTATTCAGCTTGTTTATATTTTGCTTTCTAAACATCGTAGTGTGATGCATTTTGGTATACAGTTAATCAAAACTTATATCTGTCAATGAACTCTTTGCTTATATATATGCATAGATGCTCTTTGTAGTGTACTTATATATAAATAGATGTTTTTCATTGCTATTCTTATTCCACTATTGTTAATGTGCTAAATGCCTACATTTACCTGAAATTCTAGTAAAGATAAATTGTATTCATAATTGGCGTGTGGTCCTTCATTGAGCGTCCTTATTGACTTATACCGAACAGGTGTCAACCAGTCACCTGGATAAGACAAACCAACACACTCAGTAATACAGTGAAAACACTACAAGATGGACACCACACCAGTTTAGAGAAATAGGCAATATTTATCGAAATCAATCAAGACCAAAACACAAAAATCCAACATACACAAGTTAAAATATGAATTGTCAAAAGAATAAGGCCCTCATTATAACTTTGGCGGTGACTCCCACCTACCGCCACGGCGACGTCCGCCAACATGCCGCCGCCGTGGCTACCAGCCATTTACGCGTATTATGACTGCCTACGGTATTCTGCCAGAATGCTGGCGGAATACAGCTGACGGTCATGGCAGCGGACGGCTGTAAGGTGGCGCTGCTGACAGCAGCACCGCCACACCAGCGAAACACCGCCAACCGTATCATGACCAATGATACGGCTTGGTGGTGTTTTGCTGGCGAACACTGCTGCTGACAGCAGCGCAGCGGACTGTTTCAAGCCGGAGGACCCCCTGCAAGCAGGTAATTCGGGTTCTCCGACAGGAGAGGGGGTGGGGGTGTTGTGTGTATGTGGGGGGTGTTGTGTGTATGTGGGGGTGTGTGTATGTTTTGGTATGCGTGCATGCGGGTGTGAGTCGTATTGAATGCGTGCGTGAATGACTGAATGTGAGTGTATGTTGTGTGTTGTGAATGCGTGTGGGACAATGTATGTTGGTGTGTGTTGCAGTGTGTGGGTATGTATGTGTGCATGCGTGGGTGGTGGTGGGTATGCGTGTGTGCATGTGTGTATATGGGTGCTCATGTGGGTCTGTTAATGTGCGGGGGGCAGGAGAGGGAGGGAGAGGGCAGGGGAGGACTCTGGAGAGGGGGGGCGGGAGAGACCCCTATCAGTGCCAGGGAAGGGATTCCCTGACACTGATAGTGCCTACCGCCATGGTTTTCGTGGCGGTAAGATTGGCACGAAAACCATTGGGGTAGGCCGGGTCAGAATCCCGAGGGTGGGATTGTGACGGCTGCAGGCTGAAAACCGAAGTCTCCAGCCCAGCGGCCGTTACCACCCTGGCGGTCAGTGTGTTAAAGTGGCTGTCTGTTTCTTTACACCGTGCCATTAAGGTTAGCATCATTCTTTTCACGCTAATCTTTCCTTAGCTCCATGGTGCGTTGTTTTCTAAATACGGCGCACGGATGGCACAAGGAAATGTCATTAGGCGGCATTAATTTTTTTGACGCACAACTGCGATAGCACAGTTGTGCGCCACTTTACTTAAATTTGGGCCTATTTGCCCAATGGGGTAAATTCGATTATTTGACAGCTTCCCTGTATCATTGCAGGCTATCCTTGAGAGAGACATATTGGGAACAGAAGGAGCCTCTCGGAATTTAGCACTACAGTTTGCTGTTTGCTCTGACAAATGCCAGCACCTGAAAATCTGAAGATTGGCCCTCAACTGGTCGTGTGTGTGTGTGTGTAAATGTCGCTCTGGAAATCTCTAGCACTGTGACAGCCCCATTGCTGCACGTATATAATAAAGCTTTCAAGATTTTGTATAATCTGTAGAAATAGCAATTTATTCTCTGAATATTGATTTATCAGCAGCTAAATCCTTTGGGAGGACAGTTCACGGTGCATTACACTACAGCCCTATCTCATGATGGCAATACCGTGAGCATACCACGGGAGCTAAATGCCGATTAGCCAATTACTATAGAACTGTACCAGATGCATACAAAAGAGAATTTCCAAGGCCAGTGTTCCTCTTAAACTACAAAGTACATGTTCGCAATCCACAGATTAAAATCATGTTGCATGAGATCAAACAGAAAGGCGATCTAATGACATCTGCTATTTGTTTTTTTCTGAGAGAGGGACTCTGGTGTTTTGAGTTCTCAAATTGTTGCCTGATGTAAAACTAATGGGATTTCACTGCTTTGTCCTGTAATGTACTTTTTTCAAGTTCAATTCTTCCACATTATTATGCTAGGATTACTCATCAGAACTGACCTTTAGGCTTGAAGGTTGGATGGACACATTTGCACCAGTACCTAAAAATTATATATTACGCAATTATTTATGTATTTGTTCATTTATTTAATGTGTGTATTTAAATTTAAAGCGCGTTACCGCATGTCTGCTGTTGCACTGCGTTCATAAGGGAGTGGAAACCAACGGCAATCATTTCACTTTATTATGTACCACAGTTATTAAATGTTAACCTCATCATCCCATCTTTCATTAGGGGGACAAACCTATCAGGTTCTAATAACATACATACCGTATAATTCAATAAAATTGATAATTGCAAGCGATTATTTGCCTAATCCTACAAATACACTCAATAAACTAAACTCATCAGAGCATTAAATATTAGAAACATATTTTTATTCTCTAACATACGCATGTACTCAATGGACAAAAAAAGTTTGTTACATATAAATTAGAGTCAGTCATGTCATGGACATGGGAGGAGGGAGAATCTGTTTGTTGTCTTGCACGGTGAGAGAAAACACAGCTGAGCCAATTTCTGCTGCCATCTAGTGGCATTAGCGGTGGTAGCCGCCTCGTGAATAACCCGTTCGCTGCCAGGCCTTTTCCCCGCCAGTGGCGAGACTTTTTTTGGCTATTTGGGGCAGTTTGCGCTTAGACCCTCATAACTTTTTGTTCACATAAGCAACCCAAGCCAAATTTGCATCCTTTTTTTTCAACATCCTAGGGATTCTAGAGGTACCCAGACTGTGTGAGTTCACCTGAAGGAGACCACGAAATTGGCCAAAATACAGCAAAAATCTCATTTTTTTAAAAAAATATGGGAAAAAAGGGCTGCAGTAGAAAGCTCATGTTTTTTTCTCTGAAAATGGCATCAACAAAGGGTTTGCAGTGGTAAAATCAAAATTTTCCCAGCTTTCAGGAACAGGCAGACTTGAATTAGAAAACACAATTTTTCAACACAATTTTGACATTTTACTAGGACATACCCCATTTTTACTATTTTTTGTGCTTTCAGCCTCCTTCCAGTAAGTGACAGAAATGGGTGAGAAACCAATGCTGGATCCCAGAAAGCTAAACATTTCTGAAAAGTAGACACAATTCTGAATTCAGCAAGGGGTCATCCTACAAGTGTTTCCTACAGAAAATAACAACTGAAATTAAAGAATAATGAAATTGAGGTAAAAAAACAGCCATTTTTCTCCACGTTTTACTCTGTACCTTTTCCTGCGATGTCAGATTTTTAAAGCAATATACCGTTACGTCAGCTGGACTCTTCTGGTTGCGGGGATATATAGGGCTTGTAGGTTCATCAAGAACCCTAGGTACCCAGAGCCAATAAATGAGCTGCACCTTGCAATGGGTTTTCATTCTATACCGGGCATTCAGCAATTTATTTGCTGAAATATAAAAAGTGAAAAATAGGTATCAAGAAAACCTTTGTATTTTCAAAATGGCCACAAAATCGGGTGTTGAGAAGCAGTGGTTATTTGCACATCTCTGAATTCTGGGGTGCCCATGCTAGCACGTGAATTACAGGGCATTTCTCAAATAGACGTCTTTTTTACACACTGTCTTACATTTGGAAGGAAAAAATCTAGAGAAAGACAAGGGGCAATAACACTTGTTTTGCTATTCTGTGTTCCCCCAAGTCTCCCGATAAAAATGGTACCTCACTTGGGTGGGTAGGCCTAGCGACTGTGACAGGAAACACAAAATGGACACATCACATTTTCACAAAGCAAACAGAGCTGTTTTTTGCAAAGTGCCTAGCTGTGGATTTTGCCCTCTAGATCAGCCGGCACCTAGGGAAACCTGCGCAGTATTGAAATCTAGGCACCTAGGGTAATCCAAGATCGGGTGACTTGTGGGGCTCTGACCAAGTTCTGTTACCCAGAATCCTTTGCAAACCTCAAAATTTGGCCAAAAACACTTTTTCCTCTCCTTTTGGTGAAAGAAAGTACTTGAAACTGAGAGGAGGCACACATTTCCTTCCACCCAGCATTCACCCAAGTCTCCCGATAAAAATGGTACCTCACTTGTGTGGGTAGGCCTAGCGCCCGTGACGGGAAATGCCACAAAACACAACATGCGCACATCACATTTTCACAAAGAAAACAGAGCTGTTTTTTACAAAGTGCCTAGCTGTGGATTTTGGCCTCTAGCTCAACTGGCACCTGGGGAAACCTAGCACACCTGTGCATTTTTGAAAACTAGACACTTAGGGGAATTCATGATGGGGTGACTTTTGGGGCTCTGACCAGGTTCTGTTACCCAGAATCCTTTGCAAACCTCAAAATTTGGCCAAAAAACACTTTTTCCTCTCATTTCGGTGACAGAAAGTTCTGGAGTCTGAGAGGAGCCACAAATTTCCATCCACCCAGCGTTCCACTAAGTCTCCTGATCAAAATGATACCTCACTAGTGTGGGTGGCTCAGGTGCCTGCAACAGAAAAATGCCACCAACCTGTAGAGATTGAAGGGATAGCACAGCGAGTTGATAAGCACATATTTTTCTTTTATACATCTTTTAGGCTGACTCTGCTTTGGGGACCCACGCAAGTGAGGTATCATTTTACTTGGGAGACTGAGGGGAATGCTGGGTGGTAGGAATTTTGTGCAGCAGCGATGATCCTACAAAGAAAAGTGAGAAAATATGATTTTTTAAGCAAATTTTGAGGTTTGCCGAGGAACCTGGGTAAGAAAATGTTGGGGGATCCAGGCAAGCCACACTCTTTGGACTCCTTGGGGTGTCTATTTTTAAAACAAGTCTGGGTTTGGTAGGTTTCCCTAGAAAAAGGCCGCACCCAGGACCAAAAACATAGGTGTCCCCCTCCCCCCCCAAACACAGGTAGTTTTGCAATAGATCCTTTTGGTGTGTCCACATACGTATGTGATGTTCCAAACGCTAAAATTGTGAAAAGAAACACACTTAGGTTATGTTAAAAAGACCCCTCACCCACCAACCAAGTTGGTGGCATGCTTCAACATCGGGGTCCCACCCGAGACACCTAGCGTGTCACAGGTGTGCTGCGACGCCTGATTACAGCGGAGCAGGTTTTGTAATTTTTACCACACATACTGGTTGGATTTGGTACAAGGGTGAGTGATGGTTCAGTGGATCAAATTTTATTAACAAGAGATTTCACAAAAATGAAATGCACTGTTACTAATTGAAAGGCCAAAAAACTGAACCAATGACTCACAGCCCGCAAGCTGTAAAGCCACGGCAAGGCACCAACCGCTTTACAGACATTCACACACCTTTCATACATGACATGCACGAGACCATTCACATCGCCAGCCACGGGCCCAGCACATTACAACACTCACATCGACCGACAGCGCCACTCAAGGGCCCATCACTTACATACGCCCACATGCCTGATACAGCAATCACATCAGCTGATGGGAGTGTGTGCACTGGCGTTTGGCTGGCAGTGTGTTGCAGTAGCCAACAGCAAGTCAATGTGTACACCGTCAGCCAAGCGCCACTCCACACACAATGGCATCACTTTTTCTTTTGTTTTAAAAACAAAGAAACCACTAACTAATTAGAAATAATTCCAAACTACAAACACAAAATTTCTAACTAAGTACATGACAGAAATGCCAACCATGAAACTGAACACATGAAAATATAAAACAGGCAGTTTACACTCATGGTAGTTCCCAGTAATTCTTCTGGGTATGGTAATTCTTGAAACAATCACCCACACACAGCCCAGATTTTGAAGGACAATCTGGGAAGTACATTTGAGTCTCTCTCCGGATACCTCTTCGAGCACAGACTCTACATTTCTTAGCTGGAAAGTCTTTTTTTGGGCGTGGGAGGAATGTGCTCAGCAAAGTGGTGATCTTTCAATCTAGCCACATCCTCCACCACTGCTTCTCTAGGAACTCTTGCCTGTTCCACCACAATAAGGCTCTCTATCACTGACTCCTGAAATTTCACAAATGTCATCTTTGACTCTGGAGACCTATCCTTAAACACAATAAAAGCATTAAAAGTTGCCAAGTGGAAGAGGTTAATTGCTAACTTCTTATACCAAAAGTAAGACTTACAAATAGCAGTATAAGGTTCCAACCTCTGATCGACTCTATCTACACCTCTCATGTTCTTATTATAATCTAAAATGCACACAGGTTTGCGCACTTCAGCAACCTGGCCCCAAATTGTCACGTGGGAAGTACTCTCATCATGGATGGTACTTAGCATGTAGACATCCCTCTTGTCTGAAAATTTCAAAGCTAGCAGCTCATCATTCCGCAAGGCACTGCACTGTCCCCTCTCAAGTTTTTTACAGACAAACTCCCTTGGATAGTTATTCTGGTTACAACGAATTGTGCTACAAGCAACAGTGTCCACTCATAACAATTCCTTGAACAACTGCACTCCAGTGTAGAAGTTATCTACATACAAATGGTGACCTTTGTTGAACAGTCATCTACCAAGTTCCCACACAATTTTCTCAGTAACTCCAAAAGTGGGAGGACAACCGGGGGGGTCAATACTGGAATCCCTACCAGTGTAGACACGGAAACTATACACATATTCTGTACTACTTTCAGACAGCATATACAATTTAATTCCATATTGTGCCCTCTTGCTAGGAATGTACTGCCTAAAAACCAAACGACCCTTGAAGAGAACCAAAGGCTCAAAAACAAATAGGCCGATCTGCCCCCCAAGGGGGGAAGAAATGGCCAACAGTTCTATGCCCCCCTTGAGGGGCACCACCCACATAAATAAACATATAAACAAACATCCCTGGCATTCTTGTGGTTTGCCTAAAAATAATAGGCCTATCTGCCCCCAAGGGGGGCAGAAATGGTCATAGTACACATGCCCCAAAAGGGGGTGACCCTTGCCCAAGGGGCCTCTCCCCCACACTATCCCTGGTGTCTAAGTGGCTTCTGCCCCCCTTGGGGGCAGATGGTAAAAACAATAGGCTGATCCACCCCCAAGGGAGGCAGAAATGGTCAACAGTTCTATGCCCCCCTAGGGGTGGCACCCCTTTCCCAAGGGGATGCCCAACCAAATAAATAAACATATAAAAAAAATCCCTGGCGTTTTAGTTGTTTCTGCCCCCCTTGGGGCCAGATCAGCCTAAAAATAATAGGCCGATCGGCCCCCAAGGGGGGCAGAAATGGCCATAGTACCCGTGCCCCCAAAGGGGGGCGACCCTTCCCCAAGGGGCCGACCCCCCCATCCACTAAACACACACACACACACACACACTATCCCTGGTGTCTAAGTGGCTTCTTCCCCCCTTGGGGGCAGATGGGCCTAAAAATATAGGCCGATCTGCCCACAAGGAGGGTAGAAATGGCCAGCAGTTCTATGCCCCAATTGGGGGGGCGCCCCTTGCCCAAGGGGACACCCCCCACATAAACATATAAAAAAGAAATCCCTGGTGTTCTAGTGGTTTCTGACCCCCTTGAGGGCGGATCAGCCTAAAAATAGAAATAGCAACAGTACACGTGCCCCCCAAAGGGGGTTGACCCTTGCCCAAGGGGCCACCCCCCATCCATTAACACACACACACACACACACTATCCCTGGTGTCTAAGTGGCTTCTGCCCCCCTTTGAGGCAGATGGGCCTAAAATAAATAGGCCCATCGGCCCCAAGGGGGCAGAAATGGCCAACAGTTCAATGCCTCAGTTGGGGGGCACCCCTTGCACAAGGGGGCACCCCCCCCACATAAATAAACATTTGAACAAAAATCCCTGGTGTTCTAGTGGTTTCTGCCCCCTTGGGGGCAGATCAGCCTAAAACTAATAGGCGGTCGGGCAGCAGGAATGCTCAAAGAGACACCGAGGAAAAGGAAAATCCTTTCCTTCCCCCCGGTGC
The DNA here is from genome assembly GCF_031143425.1 of Pleurodeles waltl. NCBI lineage: Eukaryota > Metazoa > Chordata > Amphibia > Caudata > Salamandridae > Pleurodeles > Pleurodeles waltl. Next base: position 594,434,418 of record NC_090439.1, read on the forward strand.
CTCTTTGTTTGAGACCCCCGACCCGCCGGAGGAGAAACTCGTCTGTTTCTCCAAGGTCGCACTGGAAGCAAATGGCTTCCAGTGCGACCAGCACCCTGTAATGGGTTCCCCTTCCATCCCTGCCTTGGGGGGTGGGTGGGGAGCACATGGGGGGAGCGCTAGCGCTCCCCCCAGTTCCCGGGTGCAGGACGAGGTGATCTCGTCCAAGGCACCCGGGAACCCCTCCCTCTGAGCTCAGTGCCGAGGACGTAATGGTTATCATTACGCCCATGGAACAGAAGGGGTTAATAATAAGGGCAGTTTTGTTTAAAAAATATATGAATACATTTTGCAGCATAAGTGCGTGACCCTCGGAGTCTGAGGAAAACTGACCCGACCTCCTGGTGCCAGCCCTATATTCAGCTGGACATGATAATAGTTACTGTAGTGGTCCAGGTCAGCCACATGGGATAACTCTGCGGGTCTCCAGTGGTAATTCACACTGTCTTACTTCATGGCATCCGAGGTTAGACCTTTTTTATTAAGACTTTTTTATTAGGACGTATCCACGCCCGAGTAAACCAACATGAGGCATAGATGGGGAGGTCATCATCGTGACATGAGAACTACTACTTTACTACACACCAGTGCTTGGAATGGAAAAATAGAAGTGCAGGCCCTCTGTACGGTAGTACCTGCTTGTTTCTGAGAAGTGCTGGTACTCTCCAATTAAAAGTAATTAAGTATTACGTTTTTCTTGAGAAGTGCAGGTATTCTACCTCTCAAAATAAAAAAGTGCAGGTAATCAGTACTGGACAGTACCGTCCCATTTAAAGCACTGCTACACACCCTCGCTGTTGCTCCCCATTGGTACAGCCCAGGAAGTGCTCGTGAGCAGGACACTCCATCCCTCCTCAACTTGGAATAATAAAAAATATATATATATATAAAAAAAATTAATGAACAGCATAATAACATAAAACACAATATGGACACAAAACCCCACAGCCAAATCGAAAATTCAAAACAGATCCTTGTGACATCTGTATGATCACGTTAGAGCGCCCGCAGAGGCAAAACAAAATTGGAAAAACATCTAACTAGAATAACTCACCATAAAAATTTCGCCTGTGTAAGTACTTGACTAAAAAGAGAAACAAGAAACTTCATTTAGTTACACCGCTTCTCATCGGACAGCAGACAGAGCAGTTCATCAGGCAGGACGGTCATTTTCTGGTATCAGTTGACAGCAGCATCAGGACATTGTAGAACACGGGCTGCACATAGGACAGATCAGCAGTTCAGAATTAGTTTGACCTTATTTGTACTGAACCACATAAGAGAATAGGGCTGTTAAGACTAGGATGAGAAAAGACATCTGGGAACTTAAAGAATAGAGGAATAACAGCAGACTTAAAGAGACTATGACAGAGTTCTGAACAGCATAGAAGTTGAGGTCAAGACGGACTGAAGACGACTGACTGACTTCAACAAGACCTAAGAAGAACTGAGAACATTTCCAAAGTTCTTCACTAATTAGAAGTATGCACAATCCATTCATTATTGGTCCTTCAGGTGCTCTCACTTCGGACGTCAGTTTCAGCATCCAATCACTGCAGATGGCACCATCGAATTCTGTTACTATTATGAATCTTGTCAGTAAAATTGTGTTGTTAGCTGAATGACTTCATACAATTCTGTGGAATTATTACATTTTCTAATAATTTGTTACTTGAGATCCTTTCTCACGACACACAATAAAGTAAAGTAATATTCTTTCACATGAGAATTACAAATTTCCTGTCCTCTTTGACAGCTAGAACAAATAAAGCAACATTGTTGCTTCTAAAACAGGTCTCTTGCCTACAATACAATAGGACATTGAACATTCACATTAGCAGCCTAGGAAAGAATTCAGGTCGAAGGGGATAGAATAAACAAGTGATTTTCCATTTCATGCAGAATTGAATCCTTTAAGGCCTAGTCAAGCTAAGAAGCCTTAATACACATTAATACATTAATAAACCTGTTGTCCACCTTACAATTTATAAATGCAAAGCAAATTATTTTATTAAAACATCATTCATTTCATGTTTAAACAATTTAAACGTGCACTTATTTTTCTGCACACAAGTAATGTGCAATGATAAAATTAATTCAATATAAGTGCGTTCAATTCATATTTATTTAATACTTCAGTAACACTTTTAATATTAATTCACATTAGTACCTCATTTATATGAATGCAAAACTCTCGTGTTAAAACTGAGGGGCATATTTATACTCCATTTGCACTGAATTTGCGTCATTTTTTAACACAAATTCAGCGCAAAACTAACTTCAGATATATATTTTGATGTTAGACCTGTCTCACCTCAAAATAGTTGAGTTTGCACCATTTTTTAGATGTGTGGACCTACCTTGCGTCAATGAGATGCAAGGTAGGCTTTTGCATCTAAAAAATGGTGCTATCCCCATAGCCCTATATTTATCTCCCCCGTGCTAAAATGACGCACGGGTGGGAGGAGGGGCTAAATAATGGTGCAAAGTTTGCTTTGCACCATTATTTAACGCGTGAGTCAAACCAGGTGTTACGTGACGTGTGGACCCATTTCCACGGTTGAACACCATGGAATGGTTCCACAGGTGCCCTCCCCAAGCCACAGGAACATCCTCCACCCACACCAGAGGGACACCAGAGGATGGGGGACCCCATCCTAGGTAGGTAGGGTAAGTATTTTTTTTTTTTAATTAAAGTGCCATCGGCAGCATAACCTAGGGCCCCCTGCATGGCACAGGGTGCCAGAGCCATGCCCAGTGGACACTTGTCCCCTGTGTTGGCCATTGGGGTGGTGGGCAGGACTACTGTATTTTCTAAGACAGGAGTCATGTTTTGGTGGTTGTGTTCCGGGAAATGGCGCAAGTTTGGTTAGAGGCATTTTTTTTTGCCTCCAACCAGGCTAGCGCCATTTCCTGGTGCATAACCCCCTTCTTCCCTAACGTCACCTCCACTCGGCTAGCATCTTCTTCTAAGACACTAGCCCAGGTTTAGTGCCAGCTTGCGCCATTCCATTAATACGGCACCCATCTGGCGCAAGCCATCACTATACTTTTTGCCTCAAAACTGCGTTAGCGCAGTTTTACTGCAAAAATTATAAATATGGGCCTTAGGGCCAGATGTAGCAAAGGGTTTTTCCCATTCTGTGTCAATGGCAAAATGTGTTCGTACATATGGCCCTTAGTGGTTAATTTGAATGGTGGCCACATGGTTCACCATAACTCAAACTTACATATTTTATATCTCATGTTATTTTCTGTGTTAGGCCTTTAAATGAAGGTTAATTTGTCGCCATATGCTAACTTCTATGCAACTAATATATTAGTAAAGTTTGATCTCTTTCAGTCCCTACTCTGATGGCAATCTATGCCGTCACAAAATAACTTTTCTCATTTACAATGAGACAAGTCAAAACTTTGTAGTTTGATAACACATAGATCTAGGTTTGTGATAATTGTCATTTCTCTTCATCGTCTGATAATACCTGTTTTGGATATTTTCCATTTCCATTTCTTCCCTCCTCTGTTTATTCTTCACTCCTTGTCCTTTCCCAAAATTGTAAGCTTTGTAAAAGCCAAGTGCACAAATTATGCACACTTTCACAATCAATAAAGGTTTCAGATCATTTTCACAAAACCATTTCCCAAGTTTCCAAACCGAGACCCTACCTTAGAAAATCCTTCACCTATTGTTTTCCAAACATTTTTCTCTTTCAGGTCATTCAAGTCATTTTTCAGACTAATCAAGTTAGATAAGTATCTCCTCACCTCTTTGCTGTTATCGGCTATGTAAGTGCAGCATTGCTGTGATTTCAAAATTCGGCAGACTCCGCCCTCTTTTGCTAAAAGGACATATAATGGAAGGCGATCCTAAAGAACCATTGACCTTACCGCAACCATTTCTGTATGCATTAGGAGCATTGCAAATGAAACGTCAGTTGACATCTTATCTACAATCATTGATAACTTTCTAATCTTAATGCCATTCAAGGTCACTCCCACTGATGGGACAATAGCTCCACAAATATCTCCTGTAATGTCTGCACTACTTGTTCCTCTTTTAAATCTCATTTTAGGTCTCTCAATCCATTCAGGATTGTCAATATTGTCCACTTGGTACATTTTTGGGAAAACCATTCCCAAATAGTATGTACCATACCAGCCTTTCGGCAACTTGTAATAAGCGTTCCTACCACATCTGTAATAGACACAGGGTACAGCGGGGTCTTGTCCATTTAGCATAAAATCCCATATACTCATGGAAACTGTTCCCTTATCTATCCATTCTTCCATTGCTTTTCTTTTATCATCTACCTGATTAATGAACTCCTTCTCTACCAGTGTAAGAAGACATGTCATATTATTCCGATGTAAATATGCTGTGGCAAAAGTCAGGGTAGGTTAAAAAAATCCACCTACTATATCTATGTTTCTAGCTTTTGCAATGCTGCTCAAATACTGATTAATGGGAACAAAAGAGAAAACTATAAAAATACTGAATGTACTCTTGATTGTACCCACGTGTTAATAGCACGCTGCAACTAATCCCAAAAGTTAGTGGTAAACTGTGATAAGTGATCCCTTCTTGTACTGATAAAGAACTTTGTGTACACACATAACAATCAGGCACATTCATTGTGCCCACGTACTCATACAGCAAACTATAATTTACATTGGAAGACAAATCTCCCTTTGTGTCATCTAAATGAAGCAATCCCTCATCCTTATAGAACTTATCCTGCTTAGGTATTGTCATTCTCTGCCTGGGGCTGTTGAGCTTTGCACTTCTCCTTTCATTGAAACACTAATTCCAACAATCAATAAAATGCACACAATCATACATACCGTATTTATCGGCGTATAACACGCACCGGCGTATAACACGCACCCATAAACTAAAATTTTGGTATGTACTATGGGTCCTTAACATTATATCGGCGTATAACACGCACACATCATTTGCCCCCTATTTTCAGGGAGAAAAAGTGCGTGTTATACGCCGATAAATACGGTACTATAATCAGACCGATGCACACATATTTACACCTACTAGGTTTGCCCTGTCAGGATTCATGGCTTCTGTAGAATCTGAAGAAAAAAAAAATAGGACCAAAAATCAAAAAAATCAAGTGGCTTTCCAAAGCCTTTGCACTATTTACAGCAATTCTCGATCTTCAAGAAAGTTCTTCAAGATTCAACTAAGTGGCTCTTTAAAATAATTCAATGTTCATTTTCAATTGAACACAGTTTGATGATTGCTTATTATTACTTCCAGAGTGTAATGCCTTTGTTAATCTATTGGCAAGCTTATTTCAAAGCTCAGTTAAAAATGTGATTTCAAGTTCCAGAATGTTCAAGTGAATTCTCACGGTCAAACCAAAAGGCTATAAACTCGTTCTCCCATTCATTTGTAACAAGGTAGATTCATTCAGTTGAAGAGTATCTGTGACTTGGCACTCTTTTCCTTTTCATCCTTCTTACAGCACCATCTTCATCTTCACTTTGATTTGACTCTTCGACTGCTTCCGTTATTGATGGGAGTTTATCAGCAACCTATTCATGTGCAGCTGCAAGCCATTTGTCTTCTTTCACAGTTCTCCTTTTGGGTGCAACTGCTTTCATAATGTTTGCTGCACTGGTAGGAATCATTTGAGTTTGACTTTGCTCTCCTGCACTTTTGTCTGCTTTTCGGCTGCCTGCACCTTCACCACTTTGCACGATTTCTGCTTCAACCACTGGTTCCATCCTCACAGCTTGGTCCAGCCGAATCCCTTCTTCATCAGCATTCACCCTTGCAAGATCTGACTCTGTGTTTTCAAGAGGACACAGACCTTTGTGTGTAGGGCTTGCATGTACCCAGTTCAAAAGACCAGCACACTTCACAGCTGTTGTTGTCACCAAAATTACTTGGAACGGTCCCTTCCACCTTGGCTCCAAGCAAGGCTTCCTCACATGTTTCTTTGCCACAACCCAATCTCCAGCTTTCAAGCTGTGAAATTATTGTTGGGCTATTTGAACTGCTGCTGCTTCAACCTGATGAGACAAAAAGCGAATTACATCAGCCAGACCTGTGCAATAATCCAGCACTAAGTCATCAGTTATGTTCAGAAGTGCATTTGCAGGTACTGCTGGTAGTCTCATTGGACAACCCATCAGAATATTGTGGGGAGACAGTCCTGTCTTCCTGTCAGGGGTGCTACGCATGCTCATCAGAACAAGTGGCAATGCAGCACGCCATTTCAACACTGTAGAGGCACACACCTTTGTCAATCAAGCATTTTAGTGTTCCATTCATTTGCTCCACCAATCTAGATGCCTCTGACCTGTAACTGCAGTGCAGTTTTTGCTTAATGTTTCATGCTGCACACAACAACTTTATGATCTCATTATTAAAATAAGTTCTTAGATCTGACTTCAAAGAAGCCGAGAATCCATACCTTGGTATTAGTTCCCTGAGCAGAAGCATAGCTACATAGAGACTATCATTCCTACATTTTGGATAAGCCTTAACCCAATGGGAGAGTACACACACAATGACCAATACATACTTCAATCCATTGCAAGCAGCCATTTCAATGAAATCAAGTTGCATTCTGTTAAAGGGACATCCTGATCTGCTTATGGGACTCAAATTAACCACTGTGCGTTTCTCTACATTCATCTGTTGGCATGTAAGACTTCTGTGACAGACCGCTTCTGCAACCCATCTAAATCTGGGGTTAGACCATGTCTGTTTGAATGTGCAAATCATTGTGTCCTTGCTGAGATTAACCTGACCATGATACCATCTAGCCATTGAATCCAACAAACAATCTGGCAACACAACCTTCCCTTCATTTGAAATGTACACATCACCTCCTTCTCTTTGAGCACAACCTGCTTTTATCCACCCTCTGTGTTCTTCCTCTGTTGCCTCTTCCTGCAATTTCTTAATCTCATCCCAGGTAACAACCATTGACATCAAGAAATTGTGATTTGTCTTACTAATGTCACTTTCATTACTCCACTCTTAATAGAAGGTGACACAATCAAGTGTACAATATCTGGCAATTTGATCAGCATAGGCATTGCTCAATGATACATAATCATTTGATCTTACGTGTGTGGTACACTTTACAACCACAATCTTCTCAGGTAACTGTAGAGCATTTATATAAATCAGGAATTCTTTCACCATTCCAAATGGCTGACCCAGATGAGGCCAGGAAACCTTGCTGGTGCCATAACTGCCCAAAATCATGGACAATACTAAACCTGTATAGACTGTCAGTGAATATTGTCACTTTCAGATGCCCTGATATGCAGCATGCTCTGGTCAGAGCAACCAATTCAGCTACTTGGACATAAACAACACTTTGAAGCCGTGAGGGTTTCGACCACTCATAAGAGAGTGCAAACAGCATAACTTGCTCCCAGAGTATCTTCACTGTCTCTTAAACAGCAGCCATTAACAAAAACAACTTGTTCATTCTCCTTTAAACGAGTATCCTGAATATCAGGACAGGTTTGGTGCACAGTTCAGTGGCATTGAGGCAGTCATGTTTCACTTCATTAACATAATTTGAATCATCAACATTTACATGCATTAATGTGGCGGGGTTTAAGACCGCACACCTCTTAACAGTTATATTGAATGACCCAAAGGTCAATAACTCATAACGGGTAAGACTGGCATTGGTCAAATATTGGGTCTTTGACCGGGTCAGAAGTACTTCAACTGAGTGTGGGATATAAACAGTTAAAGGGTGACCCATCACAATGCCTTCGCATTGACTGATTCCTACACCAGCACTGCCCACGGCTTTCAAACAGTCGGGAAAAGCAGCAGCGACAGGATTCAATGTGGTGGAAAAATTTACCAGTGGTCTGTTTGTTCTTCCAAGCTACTGCATCAAAACAGAAAGAGCACAACCGTCACGTTCATGTCAAAACAGGGCAAAATCTTTTGTATAATCAGGAAGTTCCCACAGCTAGAGCTCTACACAAATCATCTACCAATTCAGTGATAGCTTTCATGCACTCTTCATTGAATGGGACTGGATCTGTGACTTCTTTGTGTGTCAATTTCTGCAACAGTTTGTAAATTACTGAAAAATTCAAGATCCATTGGTGACAATTGCACACCATGCGCAAAAATATTCTGACATCTCTCTGTGTAACTGGGGGATTCATTTGCATAATTGTTGTAACTCTTTCTCGGGACACTTTCCTTGCACCTTTCTCAATTTGCTGACCCAAATACTTCACTTCTTTCTGACAATACTGTAACTTAGCAGGGAAAACCTTGTGTCTGTTTTCACCTAAATGATTCAATAACACTATGGTATCTTGTCTGCAAGCTTCACATGTATTGGCCCAACCATCAGGTCATCAATGTACTGCGCTAAAGTAGACTGAAATGACATGTTCAAAGACTCTAAATTCTTTTTCAGGATCTGATCGGAAAGATAGTCCAGAAACTCCTGTGGAGTACAGCACCCTGAATACACACAATTGCTGAATTGGAATGAAAAGAGGAACTGACTGATCTAATGCAAAGGCACAGAGAAAAATGCTTGTGACAAATCAATAACTGAAACCCATTCTTCACATGGAATCTGAAATAAATTCGAGGCCGGATTTGGCTATGCGGGACAAAAGAATACCAAGGTTTCGTTCATCTTTCTCAAATCCTGAACTTTGTGATATTTCCCCATTGGCTTTCGCTATCCCATAATTGGTTAATTACATGGGCTGCCCATTACGTCTTTTACACTCCTTGCTCAACAAAGTCTGCAATAACTGGGGTAATCCTTCAATCCCTTCTGGAGTCATGTTATTCTGAGTTGTTCTGGGGAAAACTGCATTTGGTTTTACGGTCACTTTGACTGGTTCAACACCTCAAATAAGTCCAATATCTTTTCCAGATAGATTCCAAACTCTCAGCATTACTGTTTCTTGAAATTCATCAGGCAAGTCTTTAATGGTCATAGTTAGAAACAATGTAATAAGAAGATACATCTCATCAGTTTGACTGGAAACTTCAGTATCACTATTGGTCTGAATTGCTATCCCTTCATGTGTACAAGTGATGAAACATTTTAATTTGCATCGTCTCTTCCTAACAGACTCACAGGACTCAAATTGCAAACCACAAATCGATGCATACCGTCAAATGTTCCTATCTTACCTGCAATGGCCTCTGTAAGGGGGTTTATCAAGTGCTGGTTTGCTACTCTTAGCACCTGAACCGTTCTTCCTGAAAGGGGCACATTAGGAACTTCTACAGATCTGACAGTGGAACGAGTTGCTCCAGTGTCAACCAGGAATGAAACATCATGACCCATAACACTCACATTCACATAAGGACCACACTGATCTACTTCCAATTAGGCAACCAACACACATCCTTCATCTTCTGAACTCTCAGTCATCAATTCTTCAAAAACAAAAACCTGTCTGCTCACTATGGGTAGGACTCAAACGCTTTGAAAGCTGTCCCGAAATTTCAAATGCGGCCTTTCGCGCAAACAGCTACTCTTCCAGTTGTGGCTTTCTCACAAACGCAAGTAAGATTTGACCCATAAAACTCACTCCAATTGGTACGGATCCCCCATGCGCACTCAGGGTTAACCTAATGCCAACCAACAACTCAAAACACTCAAGGGATCTCCTACTGTGATTGTCGACAGCGCTCAATCGGCCAACAACTTGCCTGCACATAAAGTAACCAAGGGTCTCCATACACATGTACAATACTCCGGTGTCTTAGGCCTCACAGGACCTGTTATGTAGGCAATTTTTGAGCACAAAGTGCAACATTCACTTGGAGTACGCCAACTCCCCGATCTCTTGCTTCGAGTACACAAACTCCCTACTCAATTACCTCGGAGTATGCAAACTCCCTACTTCACTTCATACATCACACTACACTGTGATTTGGCCAAAGCATTGCAAGCATAAACCCTACTCAGAACAAATACCGTACACTTGTAACACAACGCTGGAACTTCATCAACCCTTACACTACACCAAGAACATCTCACAATGTGGGCAAATTATGACTCTACTCCTCACAAGATAGAGCGATCCTCTGTCCAGAGAAGTGTAGCACAATGGTTAGAGTGGCAGACCCTGATGCAGAGATCTGGCCCTGGACCAAGGTTCAATTCCTGCCTTGGCAGGTCTTGGGCTCAATTCCCTTGGACAAGATAATTCTTGCTTTGGTGCCTACTCTAACTAATGGGTCCTACTCTGGGCAATAGCTTGATTAATCTCTACAACGGCCCTGACAGTGTTTGGATGCCTGGCTTCACCCTGGGGTTGCCCAGATGTGATTGCCTCACAGGGAAAAGCCAGGAGGAGTTCCACAGTGGTATGCGTACAGTGGCTTGAGATCCTAATGGGTGAGTAGTGCGCTATACAAGTGTGAAGTTTACGTTTATCTCCAAAAACTTTTAGAGCACACAAAGAGGTCTTCTTCCCGCCTCGGGTTCAGAAACCACAAGCGCTAAGGGTGAAACACCATCACTATTCTCACCTTCAGAGGTCAACTAAATCTTTGGACTTGATGAAAGGGTCAGAATCTTACAATTGCAAATCAATGACATTATATCACAAACAATACTAAACACCATAAACAATTTAAACACTAAGGTCCTCATTTTAACATCGGCGGTACATACTGCCAACATACCGCCACCACGGCTACCATCCGTCCGCCATATTATGAGCACTGCCTGACTTCCGCCACAATAAGGGCAGATAGTGCTCATGGTGGTGGACGGTGGTAAGCTGGCGCTTCTACAACCAGCACCGACATGCCAGTAGAACACCGCCAGCTGTATTATGACCAGTAATACAGTCTGGTGGTGTTCTGCTGGTGGGGTGCTGCTGGCGGTAACAGCACCCCTTCCAGTTCTCCGCCGGAAGACCTCCTCATCCAAGGTAAGTCGGGCTTCCGACAGGGAAGGGGGGTGTTGTGTGTGTGTCTGAGTGTGTGTATGAATGTCTGAGTGTGTGTGTGAATGCGTCTGAGTGTGTTGTTTGCGTGGGTGTATGTGTGAGTGAATGCATGTAAGAATGGTGAAGCGAGTGCGTGTCTGCATGTCAGTGTGAATGTGTGTAAGAAAGTGTGTGAGCATGTCTTGAAGTATGCGTGAATGAATGCGTGTTTGTCAGTGTGTGAATGAATGCGTGTATGTCAGTGTGTGAATGAATGCGTGTATGTCAGGGTAAGTGAATGGGTGCATGCCTGCTGCGTGTGGGGATCTGTGTGCATCTATGCGGAGAGAAGGGTGTGGGGTGCTGTGACAGTAGTGGGGTTGGGGTGGTGATGTGTGCATGTGTGGCTGTGAGGGGTGGGGTCAGTTGTGTGGTGTGTGCGTGTATGGGATTGAGTGAGTGGATCGTAAGTGGGTGGGCAGGTGAGTTTGGATGGAGGGGGATGGGGGCATCAGGTGAGTGTTGGGGGGGGTGGGGAAGCCACCTACCGGTGACAGGGAAGTAATTCCCTGTCACCGCTAGGGCCTATCGCCATGTTTTTCAACGCCACGAAAACCATTGTGGTAGGCCAGCCCATATTGCCATGGGCGGTACTATGCTGGCAGTTGGACTGGAGATAGACATCTCCGGCCCAGCGGCTCATACCGCCAGGCGGTATGAGTGGAGAAGTGCCAGGTTGGCTGCAGCCATTCTCATAATGTGGCGGTATGTACCACCAGCCTGTTGGCAGTCATACCACCACATTATAGGGACATAAGGAGGGCCTAAATCAAACTCCCAACTAAATAAAGTTTCAAAGCTTTATTAAAATCCCAAAATCAATGCCACATAAATGGTATGCAAAATTAAGTAATAAACATACATAAAAACCATAGGCTGACTGAAATGTCTGGAAAGATTTAGCCTATTAAATATCAATACTGCCAGGCACTACAAAAGAATAATGTAGATTAGCAACAATACAATATTAACATTGTTACCAGATTTCAAAGCAGATGACGGTGACATCAGTAAGTCATCAAAATACAGTTTTAATATTCAATTTAAAATTTCAGTTTTCAGAGCTGGGCCATTCCTAACACTAACACGAATTTGGACTTGCATGTGGGGGAGCTGGCTAACAATATGGGCAAAAGCAAACACAAAAGAAAGACAAAAATAATTTGGAAAACATCTAACTAGGATAACTCACTCTACAAATTTCGCTGGTGTAAGAACCTAACTGAAAAGGAAACAAGGAACCACATTTAGGTATATCTCTCCTCAAGGGACAGCAGAAAGAGCAGTTTGTCGGGCAGGATGGCCACTTTCTTCCAGCATCAGTTGACAGTAGCATCATGACATTGCAAAACATGGGCTGCACATAGGACAGATCCGCAGTTCAGAATTAGTTGGGCTTATTAGTACTGAAATACATAACAGAATTGGGGAGACTGCTTATGTTGAGAAAAGCCACCTGGGAACTTAAAGAATAGAGGAATAACAGCAGACTTAAACATACTGCGACAGAGTTCTTAACAGCATCGAAGTTGGGGAAAAGATGGACTGAAGACGGCTGACTGACTTTGTCAAGACCTAACAACAACTGAGTACATTTCCAAAGTTCTTCACTAATTAAAAGTATGCACAATCCATTCATTGGTCCCTCAGGTGGTCTCACTTCAGACATCAGATTCAGAATCCAATCACTGCAGACGGCACCATCGAATTCTGTTACTATTCTGAATCTTCACTGCAAAAGTGTGTTGTAGCTGAATGACTTCATACACTTCCACAAAAATATATTTTCTAATAATTTGTTACTTGAGATCCTTTCTCATGACACTCAATAAACTAAGCTAATAGTCTTTCACATGAGAACTACAAATTTCCTCTCATGTTTGATAGCTAGAACAAATAAAGCAACATTGTTGCTTTTAAACTATGTCTCTTGCCTACTAGGACATTCAGCATTCACATTAGCAGACTAGGAAAGAATTCAGGTCAGAGGAGACAGAATAAACAAGTGATTTCCCATTCACTGCAAAATTGAATTCTTTCAGGCCTAGTCAGGTTAAGAAGTCTTGATACACATTAATACATGTAATATTGTAATAAACCTATTGCACACCTTACAGCTTATACATGAAAGGAAATTATTTTATTAAAACATCATTCATGACATGTTAAAACAATTTAGACATGGATTTATTTTTCTGCACTCATGTAACTTGCAATAATAAAATTCATTCAATTCAATATAAGTGTGTTAAATTCATATTAATTTAATACTTCAATAACACGTTTATTATGAATGCAAAGCTCGCATGTTAAAACATTGGCCCACTTAACGAGGCTGGCGGTCATCAGACCGCCAGCCTCGCTGTGGTGGTTTTACTGCCGCGGACCCGGCGGTAAAGACTGCCACATTACAAGTTGTGGAGTTTGGCAGAAGCCAAACTGCCACAACGCCGCCTAGCCTGCAGTGTGGTCGCACCGACACGGCCAGCGGTAAGCTCCACCAGCGCGGTGGCAGGCCTCTGCCTGCTGGCCGGATTACAAGGTTGCAGCCCGCCATGCTTTCTGTCGTGGTCACCTCACCACAGAAACACTGGTGGTGATGCACCGGGTGACAGAAATCTCCATTCCTGTCACAGGCACACACATCCCTACGCGTCCATACACTTGCAGACACCCCCCCACCTATCCACACACTTACAAACACCCCCCAACTTTACACATCAGTTCTAACACCCCACCTGCTCTCACACTGACATACACACACCAACACTCACATTCATACCCCACCCCCTCCGCATATGCATACATTCACATACACACCCCTACGCATACGCATACATTCACAAACACATCCTTCCACATACATTCACACACACATTCCCTCACTCACTTGCAGACTTGCAAACATGCACCCCCACTCACATGCATCCCAATACAAACACCTACTCACTCGCACCCCGACATCCCACTCCCCTCCGCATACTTGCAGACACACACCTCCAACTGCATGCATACATCCAAACACTCCCACTAGCTCGCTCACAAACACGCACTCATACACCCCATTTGAACAGATACACGCACACACCTCACACGTGCACCCAACACTCCTCCCCCTCCCCTTTTGGACGATCAACTTACCTTTTCCTGTGAGCTGGTCATCTGGGAGGGGATGAGTCCTGGTGGTTTTGCACCACCAGCACCACCATGCCAGCAAGACTCCGCCAAGCCATATTACGGCTTGTAATATGGCGGGCGGAGTCTTGCTGCCATGGTGGTCCTGGTGATGCAACCGCCTCTTCAACTCTGTTGGCCTCAGACTGGGAGGAAGTTCATACACAACCCCTAATATGGCGGTCAGGAGACCACTAGCACTGGTGGTCTATTGACTGCAGCGGCTTTGGCAGTCTTTGAAAAGACTACCGAAGTCATAATGAGGCCCATAGTGTTTATTAAGAATGGTGGCCACATGGTTCACCATAATTCAAATGTGCACATTTTATATCTTGTGTTATTTTCTCCGTTATGCCTTTAAATGCAGGTTTATTCATCACTATGTGTTAACTTCTATGCCACTAATACATTAGTAAAGTTTGATCTCTCTCAATAACGGAGCAGAAAGTTCCGCCATGCGGGTAGTCTTTGTCCAACACAAAGGCCCTCATTATGACATTGGCAGTAAATCCCGCTTACCGCCATGCTCACTGCCTCCAATATAATGCCGCCGTTGCAGATAACCGCCAAGTAAATTATGACACACACATGCCAATCCATCACTATACAGCCACACACACAAGTCCGCCAGCCCAAAGGTCAGTGATAAACTGGCGGTAGCAAAACTCACACCGTTACACCAACAGAACTATGCCCACAGCATTATTGCCCACGAATCACCGTGGCAGACGTTCAATGGAGGTAAACCATTGGCGGTACATACCGCCACACTCAAAATACACACACTCAAACAAAACTACACCACATTGGACAATTGAAACAACACACACCTGACACTCATACACACACCACACCCTCACCACTATAAAACACACACCCACACTACCCACAACCCTTTACAACTAGAAAGAATTGCCACCATAGAGAGACAGCTAGAGCACACACACAACCAGAGCCACATAACATCATCACCTATACACCATCCACGCACCTTACATCACACACCTCAACAAATCACCCCACACACCCTCACCCACACCACTCACACTATACCCATGGCACCACAACGACACCCCAGATTCTCTGAGGAGGAGCTAAGGGTCATGGTGGAGGAAATCATCCAGCTAGAGCCACAGCTATTTGGATCACAGGTGCAGCATACATCCTTTGCTATTTCTGAGAGAATGGAGAGTGACCCCACACTCAGCCCCTGGAGTATCAACCGTGTCACCCAAGAAAGAATTACACACCGCCCTCAATGAGCTGACCAACCAACTCTGCCAAACCAGACAGAAATCTGAAGAACTTGGAATAATGACTATGCTTTCCTTAGAAGGTGAGTGTGAACCCAGTGTCTTGACCCAGGAGCGCTGGTATTGATGCATGATCATCATCTGGGAAGAAAATTTAGATTGACATTCGAGCCACTCCCCTGGAGAGTGTTATAGGTCAGAGGGACAATCGTCACAGCCACCCACGGTGATGAGTCAGTCACGTAGAATAGCTCACATTTCTGGAAAGTAACCAGTGGACTCAAGCAGGGTTGGGCAAGCCCTGCACTGCCTGATAGCAGCCAGAGGAGATTTGATAAGTGGAAATCTCAAGAGTGTCTGCCTTTGCAGCACACGCCAGACTCCCCGACTTCTTGTTATCCCACTGCTCCCCTGGCGGGCCCTAGTGCCAACCACACAGGCAGCTGCTGGCAGCAATGGCTATTGTGGAAGCGCGCAGAGCAGGGGGAATGGGGGCACATACTAAAACAAAAATAACACCTGCTGTGCCGCCTTGCCTCCTCTGCTCCCTCCCCCTCGGTTCTTCCCCTGCCTTGCTCCCCTCCCTACCCAAACCAGACGCTTCCTTCATGTTACACAGCATGGGAAAAGCGTCAGGATTGGCCTGAGTGGGCTGAAATGCTGCTCAGTGAGGGAGTGGGAAATTGGGCTTGGTCTAACCCATTGGAATGGGTTAGGATTAGCTCGGAAGTTGTAGCGCTGGCTTCCCCCACTTGGGCTTGACTGTGAGGATTCTTGGGGACAACTGGCTACTGGTATGCTTGAGGTGGGTGGCCAGGCACTGCCCCACTGCTATGGAGGAGGAGCGTCGCCCTCCTGCTGAAAGGAAGAATTTATTATCAATTTATTTTTTCTGCTTAGGTGGGGCGGGAGGATGGAGTGCTAGATGTGAGGTGGCCAAACCGACATGTGCATTTAGAACTCTCCACCTGGCTGTTTTCCACAGCTAGGTGTAGACCAAGCCCAATTTCCCACTCCCTCACTGAGCAGCATTTCAGCCCGCTCAGGCCAATCCTGATGCTTTTCCCATGCTGTGTAACATGAAAGAAGCGTCTGGTTTGGGTAGGGAGGGGAGCAAGGCAGGAGAAGAATCGCGGGGGCGGGAGCAGAGGAGGCAAGACGGCACAGCAGGTGTTATTTTTTCATTTTTTTTTAGTATGTGCCCCCATTCCCCCTGCTCTGCGCGCTTCCACACTAGCCATTGCTGCCAGCAGCTGCCAGTGTGGTTGGCACTAGGGCCCGCCAGGGGAGCAGTGGGATAACAAGAAGTCGGTGAGTCTGGCGTGTGCTGCAAAGGCAGACACTCTTGAGATTTCCACTTATCAAATCTCCTCTGGCAGCCATCAGGCAGTGCAGGGCTTGCTCAACCCTGCTTGAGTCCACTGGTTACTTTCCAGAAATGTGAGCTATTCTACGTGACTGACTCATCACCGTGGGTGGCTGTGACGATGGTCCCTCTGACCTATAACACTCTCCAGGGGAGTGGCTCGAATGTCAATCTAAATTTTCTTCCCAGATGACAATCATGCACCAATACCAGCACTCCTGGGTCAAGACACTGGGTTCAAACTCACCTTCTAAGGAAAGCATAGTCATTATTCCAAGTTCTTCAGATTTCTGTCTGGTTTGGCAGAGTTGGTTGGTCAGCTCATTGAGGGTGGTGTGTAATTCTTTCTTGGTTGACAATGTTGGTAGTCCAGGGGCTGAGTGTGGGGTCACTCTGCATTCTCTCAGAAATAAATAGATAGTGCTTTCACCATTGTGCCCTTCAACTGTGGCAATGCGTATTATATTTGTAAGTGTCCTCATAGAAAGTTCTACTGCTCCGTTTGCTTCGGACCACCTTGGGGTGACATGTCTGTGCTTGATGTTCCTGGATACCAGGTACCTGGCCCACTCATGAGCACTGAATTGGGGGCCATTGTTTGAACATAACTCACCCAAAAGACCCGGTGCTGCTAAGATTTTCTCAATTTTGGGAATTACATCAGCTGTCAAAGTAGACTTAACTATCTTCACCTCAGGATATTCGGAGAAGTAATCAGCCATCACCAACATATGCGTGCCATCAGGTAGACTTCCAAAATCTGCATTTGCCCTCTGCCACAGAAAAGTAGGGCCTTCTTCCGTAATAACAGGAGTGGCCATGTCCGGAAGATTACTAGCCTGACAAGCAGTACAGTCTCTCACTATTCATTGGACAGCTTGATCTAGGCTAGGGAACCATACCTTGGAGCGGAGTCTGTTCTTCAACTTGACGATACCTTGCTGAGCTCCATGGGCCAGATGAATAGCTTTTTGTTGGAGGCAGCTGGGTAGAACTAATCGGTGGCCTCGCATTAAGCACCCCTCAGCTCTTACCGACAATTCTTGCCTCACCTGGTGTAACCTCTGCAGGGACAGACTGGCTTATTCGATTTGCCACTGTGAGTGGGCACTCTGAACTTTCCAGTCTTTGGATTCCAGTGCCATGATTGTCCACAGAAAACAGTCATCCGCTAATGACATTGGAAGAGGCTTAGACCGGTCAAACACCAGATGGGTATATTCCTCAGTGTTCTGGGCATCCTGGGAATCCTGGGGGGGGTGGGTTATGCATGTCTCAACAAGAAATCTGCTGGCTTTCGTGTTCCAGGTTGATACAACACGGAGAAGTCAAACTCCTGCAGCTGCAGGATACACTTTTCCATCTGTGGTCGTGGCCTGGATGTTGACCCTTGGAAAAGAGGGATTAGTGGTTTGTGGTCAGTGAATACCTTCAAAGGATGTCCGTTCAGATAGACATGAAAATGCCCCTAGTGTATGGCAATGGCCTCCCTCTCTATCTGAGAGTGCCTCTGTTGGTTGGGGTGAGAGTGTGTCTCACATGCGCAACAGGGGCCCGGTTGCCACATTCGTAGAGTTGGGAAAGCACAGCAACCAGTCCTGTCATGCTTTCATCCACTGCCAGTTCCGAGTCCTTTTTTGGATCAAATTATAATAGAGTGGTGTCTGCATACAGGGCTGCTTTAGTATTCTGAAACGGGGACAAGCACAGGCCAGTGATGACTCTGAGTCGATGGGCGCTGCTGCAGGGTAGCACAGCAAAGCAGCTGTTCTGATGCCCAAACTGTCACCGCGAACACTCGGCTCACCCCACACGCAGCCTTGGAGCAGGTGAGGCATGCAGAGGACGTTGGGCAAGTGGTTCGACCCCGCGTCATCAATATAGTAGCCCAGGTTAGCAATGTGCGATAACTCCCACATTCCTCAGAAATACACTGCAAACAGTATTGTGCTTCATTGGCTAGTCTTGTGGCTATCAAGGTTAGCGCTTTTATTAACAAATGGACACAATCACGCCCGACTAAACCAACATGAGGCATAGATGGGGGGATCATCCCCATAATAGTTGCCTCGCTCTTGCTCCCCATTAGTACTCCCCAGGGAGTGCTCCTGGGCAGCACATAGGCAGGACACTACAGATGCCTTTGCTCAAAATGAATTAACTTTTGCTAAAAAAAAAAACCTACAGTAAAAGCAACATTATTCTTATAATGCAAAACCTAAAAACACCCAAGTTATAAGAAGCTGAGCAAACTACAATTCACCTCCCTACAAAACACTGCTCATCACTTCAAACATAATAGCATCAATTACATAATATATGTATATGGTGTTCACATGGTCTTTTGCTGCATGCAGTTCGACTGTGGAGTTTGTTATTTTAAATAGCATTGTTTTTACTGCCGAAAACAAAAGATTTTGATTTTTTTTTAAATAAGTCTGCAGGTTCTTAAACACAATTCCAATTCAAAATGCTGGCTTCTAGATTCCATAAATCTATAGCTGGATCTTCAAATCCTGTGAAAAAGTGTTTTTTATTTCTTTTAGTTTTGGAGCAGTAGCCTTCCTCTTGGACTTCATCCAAACGCTCCCTGTTGTCAAGATATGACTGTTCAGTCCTCTTTGGAGTTCTCCCCAAATTTTCTTTCAGAAGGCAAGCTTAAGTGGCCATCATTCTATAATTGCTGCTGCAACAAAACACATTGGACAGTGGATTTACAGTGCATTTGCCTGTGGCATGGACCAAGGAAGAACAGTTCATAATATCAGATTCCTTCATTTCTCAAGTTTTGGTTGACAGACTTGGAACATTCAAGAAAGCAGCCCAACTATTAAGTTAGCCATGCATTTATTCTTTTATTTGGCCCCTAGTTTATTACTTTTTTATGTATAAGTTATTAAATGGAGAATCACTGAACAAAAAAGTGTGGCTTGTTGGACCAAACTGCTTCATCTCATCCACAGTTGGTGAACATTCTTTCAAAGGTTTTTACTGTACCAACAACAGAAAGTTATAGAAATTAACATGGATATGAGCACTTTTGGAACCCCCTGCAACTTCTGACCTCCTTAATGTTTCTTCATGAAAATGTTCAGAATCAGGACAATCAGAGACGATTTAAGGCATGGGCAAACTGGGCACTGGCACAGGGCCCCAGCCTTTCAGAGGGTCCTCAGTTGGAGCAAGCTCTGTTCTGCATAGAGTCTAGCCCTGATGTTCTATAATAATTATTAAACAGATTGTTCTGAATACTGCTTTACTTTAATTTACTTTTAATGTGGGTGATGTGTGAAAGTAACCACTTCCTATCAGACTTGACTGTTAAGCTAAATAAGGGGAATGCGCACTGTCCAAAGATAGGAGAAGTTTTATCTGAAACTTCTCTATGCAGATGATGTAATCCTTCTAAGCCAAATGAAAGTAGGATTAAGGCATCTTCTTGACAGTCTATCTGAATATGTTGAGGCAAATGGAATGATAATAAATGAGGAAAAAACTAAAGTTATGGAAGTAAGTAAAAAATATAGAAAACATATAAGTGGTAACTGCAAGGGCAAGAATTAGAACAGGCCAAGTTTTATAGATGTCTGGGCGTACTTTTTGATGGAAAGTGATCCTTTTTAACTCAAAGGCTTGATTTACAACAGAAAGGAAACTGCATGTTACTCACTTTCTGCAAAGATCGTTAGATGGCCCTAGTTATCGAACTCTGCTGCAAGTGATTGCTGTAAAATTAGTGCCAAGTATTAGTTACAGAATCCAAGCTTTGCATGAGACAGACGCCTGGATTTTGAACGGGATTATTGCTAATGTTTTTTGTCCCTGTTCCATCTTCCAGATAACTCTTCTCAGGCACAGATTAGATTAGAGTTTGGATATCTGGATCAAATTTTAGCAAAAAACTTTAGCTATATTAAGATATGGAAAAATGTACAGAAAGGTATGGGGAACCAACTTTGTCAGACACTTTGCAAGGAGATGAGTTTGAATCCCTTGGCTCTTTCCCAGCAGTACCTGAATCAGGCTTTGGATGATCTGGTGGCTCCGACGCTGTGGGATAAAAGTGTCCCCTCTGATGCCTTTTAAAAGTTATTAACCGCACAGTGAAGAACAAATCCTTAATCATGGATAAGTGTCTCCTTGCAGATAGATCCCTCTTATGGATAATAATAAATGAGTATAAAATCTTAAAACCCCAGTTAAACCTGAAGTTTGGGTGGTCAAAAAGAGAAAAGGACTTGCCAGAACGAGTTAATACAGTTCCCTGGGAACGGACAGGTCTAAATTCTCCATGTACTTTGTGTAGATCTGGGGTAGAAGATGTTATTCATTTGGCTTGTATATGTAAAGGATTGCTAAACGAACGAAGAAGTTTGTTGAAGAGTGCTTTTAACCAGAGTGCTATACATATTTGTAGGCAAGCAGTGATCAGTAGTTTTAAACCATCAGCTATTAATTTAAACAGTAGACTAACAACATTTGTGTGCTTGGCATCAGAAAAGCTGTACGAACAAGGCAAGATGAACTCAATTGGGGTAGGAGAATGAAACTTTTTAGGGTTTGATAAATGTTCATAAAATTGGATTTAAAATGATTGTGCTTCTTTTTTACTCTGAATATCGTAGGTGGTGTTGGAAGGGCAGTTGTATTATGTGTTGAATATAATGCCTACTTAGGTTAATATTTCATCTTATTTTTTTCATACTTCTGTGGGGTGAAATGGCTGCACTTTATAAAACATTTGGGGGTGCATTTTCTGAGGTTTACATTTTAAATATTGGTGCACTTTAAAACAAGGTACCTTTTCAGCAATTAGCTTTGTAGGGTACTTGGAAAATTCCTGTGGTAATATATGCTGCTTGTTGTACTCATAGCTTTATGTAATGCGTACTCTTATAATGTTTTTATGGGGATATAGTAAAGAATATATTAATGTGTTAAAAATGTCTTTTATTCAGCATGCTCTAATGGTTTTAATTAACTATACGCTTTTCAATAAATTTGTCAAATTTGTGTGAGAGCCGAATACAAACATTTTTTAAGAGAAATGTTGTGTTTTTGTTTCATGCAACACCCGTAAAAAAGTTTCTTGTAGATCAAAACAGGACCTCACCTATGAGAAATGTGGATAGGGATTTCCCAGAGACAATTTGCAGTAATATTAGTACGCTGCTGCTATGTGACAATATGCAAATAGGTCACTATCCCGGGATACTGAATGAAAACACTTTTAGAATTTGGACAAGTGTGCCTGTGCACTGTCAGCGACCTGGCCAAAGAGGGCGTGGCAGAGCTGAAACTGGTTCATAAAGGCAAAGCTGTTCCAAACAGGGGATCCCGAAATACATTTGGCCCTGGGCCCCCAGAATCCTTAAGATGTCCTTGAGGACATTGCATGTGAATTAAACTTTATCAGAGTTTCATGGAGCTATATTGGACAGAGCTAAAGTGAAGTACTCATAAAATTCCATTCCCATGGGGAGTGTGATGTAGTTATAGCTCTTTAATTCTATAATAGATGTATATAGGTCCATTTTAAGGGTGTGTGTATGTAAAAGAAACTGATACATAAAGGTGGTATTCAAGAATAGTTAGGGAACATCTCTGTTCCATATGTGATTATTACTACTACAAAGTTATACTGGAGTATGATAAAAATAAATTTTCCTCTTGGAACTTAGAATATAAAAAAAATTAGTTACTGTACACTTATACACATAGAAAACCACAAAGAGAAATATATTGCTGAAAGGCAATATTCTTTCAGTTTCTCAAAATGAGGGGTAATTATGAGGCGAACATCAATTTTTTGAAGCAACAATTTTGAGCCGGAAATTGCACAACAGACCGTAATCCCTTGCGATTTATAAACAATCTGTGAAAAGGGCATGTCGCTATAACAAGGGACACCCTCGTCCTAGTGAAAACCAAACAAAATGGCCAGCAATTGGTGTGTGGAACTCAAGGAACCTTTAATAACCCAATCAAAAACTGATATGGCGAAATGTGCCTGTTTTTCTATTGAACACCATAACTGGATTTCAAAACAGCAAAAATACTGGACTCATTATTACTGGTGGTGGTGCCTTATGAAAAACACAAAATTTTAACACTGACATGGACGGCTGGCCTATAATTTGCCCACAGTAGCAAAACTGTGTAATATTGTAAATACGATTCTGAAGTTCACATTAAATAGATTGAGTTACCAACTAACACTGTTAATCATTAAACTAAATAATTCAATGGCGTGTTCAAATGTCAAAATAAAATTAACTGCAGGACTCATTTAGTTCATATACATGTGAACTAACAACTTCACAGAGCTCTTACCCACATTTAGCTGTTACCGTCACTGAATGGATATTTCACATGTAGATATTTGTGCAGATGGCACACCCAGTAGGTGCACAAACATTTTTAGTTTACTTACTTAAAATGGCATTTGAATGATACACAAATCAATGTACCAAAATGTTAACACTGTATTAAACGCCTGTTCAATCAATTCTACGTTGGCATTGCACATTACTGTTCGAGATTAAAGGCGCACTTCCAGAAATGACCTATTGGTGGTGCCTTACTGGAAACAAAAAACATTCTTAGATAGGCATGAATTGCTTGCCCTTGAATGTGTCCACAGCAATAATACCGGATAAAATTCTAGATGAGATTATGACGTTAAGATAAGATTTGTTGGGAAGTGCATTCCACTGCGCGTTATAAAGTCCTGTTCTCCTGCCCTGAGTAAATAGCTGCTATATGGTTTTTAGGTTTGGTCCCAGGCTCACTCTGATTGATTGTGTGTGCGAAGATCTATGCCTGTCCTCTGACATGAGTGAGGTTTTGGACCTGTCCTGAACCTGTAGGGGCACACAAAACATACCCACATTTGTTTGACAGTGGTCTACCCTCCCTATCATGGGTTTAGCATGTAAAGCAGTGGTGGCAGCTTACTATGTTTTATGATTCAGTAGTTCTGACCAGGCCTTTTTATCTGTGTCACAGGATGGCCCACTCATGTAAAGTGCAGCAGAGCCTATGGGCTGGTGATGGCTCCCACAGCAGACAGTGATGATGCTTGATTTAAGCATAAGTATACCAAAACAAACATACAATGAAGCGTAAAGAGTCTGTACCTGGCAATCATCAGCCTTCCTGAAGCAGCAATCTCCAGAGAATGACAAAATCGCAGGTTCACTAGACACTTCCTCACCCTTAACATCAGGATATGATTTTTCACACACTGCCCCCTACCAACCACCAATTAGCAATGTTCAGGAAGGACTAATTAATATTCCTTTACTTAAAGGTCCTTAAGAATTTCTAGCTCTTTCTCTATTGTCGCTCACATCAGTGTGTGTCTCCTTCCTTAAACTAAAAAACACAGACAATGCATTTTCACAGTATAGTGAAGCATATTCCATCTCCCATCCTCTCCCATTTGAAACCAAAGGGCATCCAAAATTAATCCCTCTAGTCTTCGCAATCCCACTCTTACCACAATATGGAGTCTTGCTTCTAGCTATGCCTTACATACAAGCACTCTACAAGCAGATGTGAGAACAAGGATCTGGGTTTAACGTCTAAGCAAAATGTTATGCAAATGAGACCGGTAGGCTTCAAACCTTGTGAAACAGTAAAAAAGGTCCGCTCAGTATTGTTAATCGAAAAAGAGGGTATGTTTGGTGCCCCCCAATAGGTCACAGAACATCTTCTGGCCTTTGGAATCACCATGGACAGGGCCAGCCGTTAGAGCACTGCTAGATTAGCTTGTCAGCTAGGCCAACAAAAGTCAGGATTTTAGTTTTACATGCATTCAGGTGACTTAGGGCAAGGATAGAAACCATTCACCATGCAAGAGTTATTCTTATGTCAACATTCAACTTAATGCTATTAACAATGTTAAAATGAATGCACTGAATGGCATGCAGTAGCACCAAAGTAACAATAATCATTATCAGAGAACCTTTCTTTAGATAGTTTAAAACCTCTAGTTTGTAGTCTTGCTTATAATAGGCTTTCTAATGTGCTGACTTCAGTGACTTTGAGGAGATGTAATATGTAAATCACTCTTTATTGTGAGAGTCAAAATACAGTCAATCAGAGCGATTTCACAAAATTTGTGAAGTTTTTTAAACGGAATTCAGATTTATCCTTGATTGCTGATTTGATCTATGAGGTTGGCTTTCCTTTCTTCTAGCAGCTTCTTCTCATGCAGACCCTGTATGTGATAACTACACAAAAGAAGACTTAAAGTAAATAAATTTTTTGAGGCGGGTGGTTTCCACAAAATGTAGAGGCTAAAGATCCAATCTTCCTCTTGTGCTAGAAAAGGAACTAGAGAAAATGTTGATGGCTCCCCCTCTACTGAAAAATATTCAGGGAATTAAAAATGCTTCTTCAAAAATCTAACCTCAGTGATATCAACCTATTTGCTGTAGATAAGACTACCAGAAAGTTGGATATTGTGGTGTCTGATGTTCCTTGAATCCTGTCTTAGTCCTTTGTCCGCAGAGAAAGACAGCAAGAAAAACGAAGAGAGGGACAGGAAGCTTTCCATGCCATTGTCCTTTATCATATGGAAAAACAAAGCATCTATATGAGATAATAATAGTGTGAATGCATCCTTTTTGTGGAAACAGGGTTCCGTAATATGAGTCAGGGTCAGGCTAAGGGAGCCCTGTATCACATTTTGTGAACTGAGAGGAAGGTTCACACAGTCAAGTCAAAATATCTTTATTCAGTCTGTTTCAGACCAAGAAAGTGCATCAAAAAACAATATTACAGTTGAAAAACATTAAGAATATTAAAACGTCAATTATAAAATGTAAATTACCATACAAATACTAAAAAGGCAGTACTGACAGGGTTTTGCAAAAATAGCATATCATAAATTATTTCACCTTTTCCTTCAACCCAATAATAAATAAATATCTCATATAAATTACATTCTGCGTTTAATTGGATAGCAATACAACACATATAGCATAATGCCACACCTTCTTTGTAATATGATTCATTTGCCTAAATCCCAACATCCCTAATTTTAAACTTTACATACTGTCATCTTGCCCACAAATCCTATATAAGTCCAGCTAAGATGTCTCTTGTTGCAACTAGAAAACTGCCTAGCGCACAAGTCACATTCAAAAAACTCATCAGTTAACAATGTCAGCGCTTGGTCCCGATTATAATTAGTATTGCATTCCTTAAATATTGGTTTTAAGAACTTTTTACGCACTTTTAACAACCATAAGCAATCCACTAATATATGTTGAGTGCTACCCTTTTTTTGTAATCCACATGTACACAAGTTTATGGTTAAAATCCCCCAATATTAATATAGGGAATTCTGCTTTACTGATACAAATCCCTTCCAGATCTTCTTCAAAAAGCCCCCTTTGGGCATCATAATCTAAAGACATCTCTGGCTGAATATATACATTAATTTTCAGAAGTTGTGTGAGCCTGCCAATGGTGTTGTACAGGTCAATATATCCAGCCAGAATCCAATGGCATTTTGTTTTTACTTCTATAAATCTATTGGCTATTCTAGTTGAGGCCAGGATAATCAGGCCCGTGAGGGGCGGCCTTGGCCCTGGCGGGTAGCTCCCTTAAAATGTTTCATAAATCCAACCACTGGTTCGGGTTCTTCGCACAGCCACGTTTCTTGGAAATATACTATATCATAATTTTCCAGCCTTCCCTTAAATAAAACTTGTTTTAGATGTCTTTTGTAGCCACCTAGGTTCCAAGAGAAAATCCGGATGC
The DNA here is from genome assembly GCF_031143425.1 of Pleurodeles waltl. NCBI lineage: Eukaryota > Metazoa > Chordata > Amphibia > Caudata > Salamandridae > Pleurodeles > Pleurodeles waltl. The sequence continues at coordinate 594,461,004 of NC_090439.1, forward strand.
TGTGCGAAGGGATAAATTCCTAATCCAGATCACTCACGACCTCCGTGCTATGGTTATCCCAATGGTTTGTAATGGGCTCAAAATGTTTTTTATGTTCATTTGTTTTAGTTACACTTAAACTACCTTTGTTACCATCCACATACGCTCTTAGATCTTTTGATCCTATCAAATTGCACTTATGCTGCATTTGATTGGGAAACAAACCTCCATGTCACTTTAGAGCTCTACTACCTCCTTCCCCGGGCTCTAGCCCAGTCATTTGAACCAACCGTACACCCTCCTTTACTAACTCCATCTCTGCCTGCACTACCAATTGACTCACACACTCTGAGTAAAAAGTGCCTTTGTAACCTCTGCCCCCGCTGTGTTTAGAAAGAACCCTATTTGTTTAATGTCATCCGACTCAATCTTACATAAACTTGGGTACAGGGCCATGACTTCTAGCAGGTGTGAGCGTTTAAAGGTTTTTAACTTCCTCTGCCTTTTCTTCCTCATCTCCCTTCCCCAAGGGTCCAAATATACCCACCTACTACCCATTTCTCATGCACATTCCTTCCACCTCCTATCTTCTGGGCCATTTGATGATTGTGCGGTGCTCCCCATCTCCTTCCTATACCAATGATAGTCTTCATTGCTATTTTTACTTATTGCCAACCTTCTAACATCCTTCCCTTCCTCTGTTTCCCTCCTCCCCCTCCTTTCTTTCATTTAAATTTTGAGAGGATGCTTATACCTTGCTACTGCTTGAGACTCTTCCATTTGTAGTACAGCCAAAGCCTTTTGAAGCATTTTGTTTGGAGCAGTCATTTCTCCTATATTCTTTGAGAAAGTTCTTAATTTTTTACATCGAGCTGCCCTTACCCCTTGCTCTGTTGATCTTTGTCCCCCACCTTCTCTTAATTTACTTCGTTTACTTCTTATAGTATTATGATGTAGGTTATAGGGTGCATAGCCTCTCACCCCCCGCCCTCGACTCCTTTTTATCACAAGTATCGGTGGCTTCAAGACATACTGATGAGGGCTCTATCCTCTTTGTTGTATCTTTACTCACTACTTCACTATACTCGCTGTAAGTACCTGTTTCCTGGTCCCTTTTTTCACCCACAGGGCACACCAGTGCCGGCATACAATGATTGAGTTGCTTCAATTCTTCCATTATCCCTTGTAAATAATTTTGTTGCATTTTGCCCAAGCTATTGTTTTTTGTTATTACTTCTAAAATTGCTTGTAGAGTTTTTTGCATTAGGAACATCACATCAAGTAGGGAATCTGCGGGTAAAGCAGTGGTGTTTAAGCCAAGGGTGGACTATCTTTCTGATTGCCTACCCAAAAAAGACATAGGTGATGGAGCAGACTTCCCCTTACTGTTAACATCTCTACTCACCTCTCCCTGCTCCTCTTTTTCCTTCTCCTCCTTACCCTTACTTTTTTTCTCTGGTTCTGAGTACAACGGGGACCACCCCTCTAGGATGTCTCTACCTGTTAATTGGTACAGGAGGCATGGAGATGACGACAGCCCGGGCTCCAGTGAAAGCCTCCCCCGGATTGTCTTCTCTCCCCCTCCCAAATCCTCTAACTGTGGTGACTCTAGGATCTGGGTGCCACTCATATGGCCCGCTCGACCTTACTCTGGTCAGGGCTTAATATACTTCCCCCCTTCTAGGGGCCTTGCCGCATTTGAAGACTTTTAAAGTACTTCCCCACAAAATCCTTAATTGATGCCACCAAACGAGTTGCAGCAGCTCTTTCCTCATTGTCACTTATGACATCATTCAGGGCACTCTCAATTTGAAAACACTGAGATTAGTCTCCCCCATCTTGGCTTATGGCTGATGCCCCCAGGGTCAGACTCTTCTTCGGTGCACCCTTCTCCTACCAGCACCCTCCGATCCTTTTGGGCCCTTCTTTGCACCACACAACCCATATGACCACTTTTTCCCATGCTGCGCGTGCTCTGGATGGCCAGCAGGCTTGGCAGGCAGGTGGCAGACAAATTTGGTGGATGTCTTATAATGTCTTATAATATTTTTATCCTCTGATGGACCGGCGCCTGCTAGTACTACCGCCGCCTCCACTCACAGGGTAGTTCGCTCCCCCTGGTTTTAGAAGGCTTTATCAGCTGCTGATGGTCTTGACTCGGCAACACCAGACGAGGAAGCACACAACGTCTGATCTTGCTTTTTGAGTTCCTTGGGACCAAAAATACTTCAGTATGTCATAGGAATTATCCTGCTGTCTATCCTAGATTCGTCCCCTGACCGGCACCGTGGCACCTCACTGGATGATAGTTATTTCACAAGTGTGCCAGCTATAGGAAATGAGTCTATATCCCAACACAGGGAAAATCAGAGTCCAGAAGAACTGTTGGCACTAATCCCAAGTGCACCCACGACCCACCAGAGGTCAGGGCACTGTAGGAGGTAAGTCTTTGTCCAAGTAAGGGGACAGCCAGAGTCCGGTAGAACTGTTGGTGCTGTCCCCAGGAGCTCCGCCACACCCCTCCCAGAATCTGGGCGCTATGTGGGTGGAATGGGGATGGACATGTGCCCTGATAGAAGTTACAAATAACAGCTATTGGGAAGTGGGCACGAGCACCCACCCTGATAATTCAGTTAAAAGCCTGTGTATTTCTTCTGTGGTTATGGTAGAACCGCAGGAGTTGGTGCTCGGAGTGAAAGCGTGATGCAATTGACAGGTCACAGTCACAGTTCTAAAGCATGACCAGCTGTAAGAGCTAAGCGGGAGCATAGGGAGACGCAAGCCACACCAGGTACTGACCTGGTACCTTACGGGTTGCCCTAGCTCTACCATAAGGGTATGGTCCTAATACTGCACCACGCACGCTTGCCACTGAGTGCCGCAGCCCCTGCCCACCTGTATGATACACTTATAAATGTCCTTCATCAAGCTCACAAGTTATCCCGGATTCGCAGCTAGCTGTCTGATCTTTATCGGCTGTTGGCGCCTACACCATCTGCCCCACCCCTTGCCTCCTCAAGTGGTGGTAATGGCGGCAGTTGCCACAGCTGGGAATAGCACGACTGACACGGGCAGAAGTGGCCGGAGCAAAGCAAAGTGGCAGGGATGCCGAGATTGCAAGGAGAGGCTCGGGAGCAGGCATGAGCACGTCACCACGTCCGCTGAACCGGAATCCCTTGGGCTGAACTGGATTAAGCACTGGTTCTCATAAAAAAAAGATTCAAACTATGCTTGTCACACAATCACAGAGGTTTTCCCTTCCCAAGTTCGAACAATGTTTTTTTCTACTCTTCCACGTGGTTTTTAGCACTAGTACTTGCAAAGAGGCCAACAGGGCTTTGGGTCAGCACCGAGCCAAAGGAGGGGATGATCATAGATCTGTGGGTTGTCCTGAAACATGCATGATCCATAGATCCATGGAGACGAAGCTGGATAAACTCAGCCAACCAGAGCACATTTCCTAAAGTGCCTAGGTATGAGACACAATCCCTTTAGTCATATGGACAATGGACATTTTGACATCTTCCCAAATGCTACAATTGAGAAATTATTCTCCCTCTTTATTTTGGCAGGGCTGCACTGAATCAAGGGAACAACATATCCAGCCAGAAACAGATGTACAGGTGTGCCTCGTCAATGGTGTGATGTAACAAGTGCTGATGCACTAAATAAAACTATGCCAGGTACTTCCTGGTACAGTTGAAAGACAAAGGCCACTGCCTGAATTTGGGACATGTTTATTAACAAGTTTATCTGAAAGCAGATCAATGATAACGTTGGCAGAGGTGATATCCTACCTATGATTGGAAGGCTGAAGACTTACTTCCCAATCCCCATCCCCATCCAAATCCACTAGAAATATCAGACGTTCGTGAGGTTCAGGATAGGCTGAGGTCTCTGATATTTCAAAATCCCATCATTTGGGCTACACTTTACTCCCAAGACGTTCATGAAGTGTCTAGCAACCATAGCAGCTCTTCTGCGCTAGCAAGGACTCCATGTCTTCCACTATGTCAATGACTGGCATGTACTGTTGTTGGATGAGGCCAAGAGAGACTTCCACAGTGCTTTTCGAATATTTGGGGCTACCCATCAATTTTCAATTGTTCCTCCTAAAACAAAGTAGATTGTTTCCTCTGCTCACAGCCTGGCTCTGTGTGATGCAGGATGAAACCATCTGAATGCAGGGTGAAGGTCTTACTGTAAGGAACTGCAACGTTAAGGGAGGCAAACAAAGGTTTATGCAGACAATTCACTGCCTTGTTGGACTTTATTTCATGCTACATCATCAAGCATGATTTTACAGAGGTGCTGACCAATTTCAGTGTTGGAGTTCTCAACACTACATACAATCTGAAAGTGAAAGGTTTCTGTGCCTGATGCTTGGAGAAAGACACACATCTGCTGATGAGTAAACAACACAAATACTAACTGTATGTTCTGGGCCTGTTCAAATTGGGATTGCAAAAATACATCCATAAGAGTGCATCTGACTGTTAACTTCCTACCCGATGAGGCCTGGTCAGGGCACCCTACCCATTCAAACTAGTGATTGAGGACTTTCTGACTGGCTTAATGTGGATATTTCAACTCGTTTGACTATCTTTGCTGAGGTGGGAACTCATATTTTATTGAGATTTGAAAATAGTTAATTCCATGAATGACAAATTAGAACAAATGAAAAAATCATCATGTAAAACAGCATGGACTTGGAACTTAGGGCCAGATGTAGCAAAGTATTTGCACGTTGCAAACGGCAAAAATCGCCGTTTGCGAGGTGCAAATGCCTCTTCGCTATGCAGAAATGCATATTGCGAGTCGGTACCGACTCGCAATATGCATTTCCGACTCGCAATTAGGAAGGGGTGTTCCCTTCCTATTTGCGAGTCTGAGTGGTATGCAATACCATTTGCGACCGCGTACGCGGTCGCAAATGGCATCGCAGTTACCATCCACTTCAAGTGGATGGTAACCCACTCGCAAATTGGCAGGGGTCCCCATGGGACCCCTTCCAGTTTGTGACTGGACCCTCAAATATTTTTTCAGGGCAGGGAGTGGTCCAAGGGACCACTCCCTGCCCTGAAAAAATACCGAAACTAAAGGTTTCGGTTTTTTTTTAAGTGCAGCTCGTTTTCCTGTAAGGAAAACGGGCTACACTTAAAAAAAAAAAAACTGCTTTATTTAACAGCAGTCACGAACATGGAGGTCTGCTGACGACAGCAGGCCTCCATGTTTGCGAGTGCCTATACTCGCTATGGGGCCGCAATTTGCGACCCACCTCATGAATATTCATGAGGTGGGTCATTGCGACCCCATAGCGAGTTGCAGTCGGTGTCTGAGACACCGTACTGCATACCAATTTGCGAGGTGCAAAGTGCGAGTCGCATGGACTCGCACTTTGCACCTCGCAAATTTAAAATTTGCTACATCTGGCCCTTAATGTGGTATTACCATGCCTCGTGGTATTGCCCACATGAGCAGATTCAAGACGCTAACATGTTACAGATAATCCCAAAGTTCATATCAATGATGGTGGCCAATTTTCACCTTAACCATTTAGCTTCCAGGATAGTGCTTTGCAAGTCACCTATATCCAAGCCAAATAGAGTACTGCCTGTCCTTGATGTAAAAAGGGCACTCAGCTACCATGTTGAGAGGACCAAGATGCCTATGTCTACCTCTCTACTGTTGTGGCCTTTGAAAACCCCAGCCAATGCCACCATTGTTAGTTCTCTTGCAGACCACATCAAGTTTGCCTTCCATAGGTAAGGAAGATAGCTGCTTTAGAGAGTGAATGCTTGCTCGATGAGTGGGAGATCCACTATAGTGGTGGTCATGTCCACTACAGCATCAGTGGAGATCTGCAAGGCAGCCACCTGGAAATCACTGTGGACCTTCTGTGGACATTATTGTCATTCTCCTAATGTGAATGCAAATCCGGCAGTTCTGAAGAACCTATTTTGTTGATGGGGCAACACTTCATACAACTTCCAAGTGTCTACTGTTTTGCATGCCACTCAAATAGCAAGTGAATCTATACAATGAAATATGTAAACAACAAGGAGGCTAGAACAAGAGCACTACCATACTCACCCAAAGACATTCCTAAAATGGTAGTAAATAGGCATCAAATTGGATACAGATGATATTTTAGAGAACAGAGGTTATGAAGGTTGGAAAAGGAAATGTAGGCACATTTTACATGAACAGATGAGCCATTTGGATTGATCAGGAAATATCGCATCTAACTGCTGATTGTGGGTTTCATGCTTGACATACGAAAATGCAATTTTCACAACTAATATCATCCCGTTGTGGTTTTCTTGAGCTTTATGGTCAATATGTTTAAGGTATGCAGAATAGTCAGTATCTTCAGGTTTATTCAGCACCAAACATTAACTAAGGGTATATGATCTGTTTGTGAGAGCACCATCTTCATTGATTTTGCCTCAGTATGGACAGCACAGTCAAACACTCCAAAGATGCTTGGTGCTCTACTCACAGCATCAAGATTCACCCATTTTCACAACTCTACTTCAAAGTCTCCTCTGCTTTAGACATTCAACGCCTCAAATACTGCTTTGCACATCATCCAGATCTGGATGTCCAGAGGCTTTTTGAAGCTAAAAACAACCAAGACAGAATTTGCATCATGTACCAAGAAGACTAAGAAAGATGCTTTACAGATCTATGTCCACTCAGAAAACATTGGGTCTATTTGGTGCAATACATTACCACTAATGTCAGACCAATACTGGGTGAACTTTGGATGTATTCATATCATATGGAAGAAACCTACACAATCCTGAGTGCAACACAGACAGGAGGAGTCCCTCCTCCTCCTCATGTGCCAAATCTTAAAAGGGTCCTAGTAGGTCCTGTGAAACACCTTGAATTGAATCAGTGTCAATTTGGCCAAGATGGCCAAGCCTTTGGCCCTCATCTTGGTCTCTCTCTAGTCCTCATTGTCAATGAGACCAACATCTATCTGCCATTTGTCACATAGCTTTAGAAGTGAATCTGGAGAGGTGATCACTAGTGATCTATATCTGATAAATATCGGTCAACGTAAGTAGTCCCATTACAATTTTGAGCTCAAACGAGTTGAATTGTGGGACTGTTAATGTGAGATGGTGGTATCAGTGGAGTGCATGTCTTTGTTGCAATAAGCAAAGGAATTTGGAGATCTGCAGCATTTATTTATCCACCAGCTGGGTGAACACTTTATTATGTCCTATCCCATACATCTCCTACTTTAGAAATGCCAATTAGGTCCCAGGGCTCAAACCCCTACAGATTCGAAACCTCAGGCATCCAAGTGCCCCTCCACCTGGGGGTTCCCCAGTTATCTTTTGAACCATTTAATGTTTTTCAATGCCCTGTGCCAGCAAGTAGTGGAATCCTGGTGGGCTCTGGGTTGAGAGGAACCATACATGCAGCATTTAAGTTCCAGGTCTGCAGCAAGTCCCGCTCCAGCCGGAATGTCGGACTCTGAGTGTGACTATAAACCCAGCCATGATCATCAACTGTGACACACAGTAGTAGCTGCAGAGTCCAGCATCACCAGGCCCCCCTTAGATAGCACCTGGATGCACTTGGCCATTGATACCTGGGGTAGAGAGCCAGCCCACCAGAACTTACTAAGGGCCTGGTTGTGAGTGTGGCGGTCCTCGGACAGCCACACATTGCAGCGGTCCGACCGTCACATTACGAGGTTGGTGGGCAGCCCCGCCAATCTACCGCAGTCTCTGCTGGGAGATCCCGACGGGCTGACGGCAGGTTTCAATCAGCCAGGGGGGCGCTGACCTCAAAGCCACCCTGCCGATTACAACCTGGTTTTCTGCCAGCCTCTTCATGGCAGTTTCATCGCCATGAAAAGCCTGGCAGAGAACAGGTGCAGGAGGCTACAGAGGCATGGGCAGTGCAGGGGTCCCCCTGCCCAGCATCCTTGTAATGTGTACACAGTGCTCATTACGAGGGTGCAGGTGCTCCCTACAGGCGGCAGCATCGCTGCTGGCTCTATTACGAGCCGGTGACTATGCTGCTGACACTTTTCCACTGGGCTGAGGTTTACACCGGTCAGCCAGGCGGTAAAGTCATAATGGGGGCAACTGGAAGGTCGCCACCCTCTTGGGAGTTTGGCAGACAGGTGTTCCATCCGCCAAACTCTTAATCAGGGCCTTAGTATGGTGTTAATGCCTGTAGGTAGGGTGTGCTGTAGCACATATGGGAAGTTTTAATGTATGTATAAAATCTGGGCAAAAGTATCATCTTGAAGATGGCTCCACACCTCATCAATGAGAGGGGCAACTTGTACCAGGCTGAGACCTCACTCCTGATACGTGCCAGGAGTGGAGCAATATTAGGGTTCCAGCATAGCTCTAGTTGTGTGGTCCTAGAGATCCCCAAATATAGGAAGTGGCTTCCTGGATCCCAAAAACATGCCCATGCCAAAACATCTTGGTGTTTTCCCATGAGTGGAACATACTCAGTGTATATGATTTAGACTGATTAATGTGAAGGCCAAATGCATTCCTGCATAAAAGAGACACAATATTCATGTCCAGACCACCGTTTAATCCCCCACAGACCCACATCCCATTATATCCACTCCACCAGTGTCTCGATCACTAGGAAAAAAGGAGCGGGGAAGAAGGCACCCCTGGGGTGTAACTCTCTCAATCTGAAAGGACTAGAATTATACTCCACTAACCTTACTAGCGCCCAAGAAGCCTAATATAAAATGTGTACGAGAGGCAAAAAGCGAGGGTTAAAATTCAATCATGGTAAGATTTGAAACATGAAAGGCAGATGAATGGAATCAAATGCCTTTTTGAAATTTATTGAAATCAAGACCACTGCACTGTTAATCTAAGCAGCCCTCACCATGACCATCTGAAATCACCTCATACAGCGTCAGATCCCCCGATTTGGCATAAAGTGATTTTGATCGCAGTAGATCAAAGAGCTTATCATCTTATCAATCACATAGCAAGAATCTTAGCCATGATCTTGGTTTTCAGATTAATCAAAGAGATAGGCTGCATGAAGAGCATCTCATCAGGTCCTTAACCTGTGCAGTATGACCACAATAGCAGCTGAGATCATCCAGCAACTGCCCTGTCTCTTCTGCTTCCTCATATATGGCCTAGAGGTGAAGGGCTAGTTTAGAGGATTTTTATTTTAAATTCAGCTGGAAATTCATAAGTGGTGAGGGAATTACTACTATTCGTGAAATCAATTGTAATCTGAATCTCTTCAGTCTCTTCGATAGAAACGAAGTCATCAAGCGCTCACCTCTGCTGTGTGTCTGGCTCATTCAAAATTAGATCTGGCACAACTGGATTAGAGTGCTCAGCCCATGGAGGGGTACAGGCCACATATAAAGTAGCATAATAGTCAGAAAAGGTTCTGATATCAAGGTTGCCTCCATCACCAACATTCCATTAATCTGACAAATAGTCGATATCACACAAACCCCAAATCCCTTGTCGCTAGCCAGTACAGTAATTTGCTCAATTTGTCCTCCCACTCATAAACCGAATGTTGAATAGCCAGCCAAGAAAGCTTAGTTGCCCCCAGCCTATGTTGTTAAAGTCCCTCAGCCATGTCATAAAGTCGCCTGTTAGTGCTCTTATCATGTGAGCAGACAGCTTCTACTTCAAGATCTGGGCAGGGCCAGGTGTGGTTCCTGGTGGAAGTTTCTTTACATTGGCCCTTTCAATTACAAAGCACGATGAGAGCTCCTGTGTTGAAACCCAGGATTTGAACAAAAAATGCTCAGGTCCAAGTCCCTCAAGGTCCTCAGGGACTCCCTTAGTGCAAAGTATTGTGCAAGGGTAGGACTTCTGCATCCTCGGCTCATCTTTTAAGATGTAGGACTACCTCTCAGAGCTTAGAAAAGTACCTTTTTAGGGGCGCACACTTCCTCCTTTGCAGAGGTCACACTGGTCGCCACTGCTGTTGTACATTCCGCACCATATGTAGGTCCTGCTGCAGAAGATTTACCTCAATGCCAACTCCACCTCTCCTGTCTGTCAGGGCTGCACAGGAGCCTTTCATTGCTTGAAGGATTTCCAATGTGAAAGTCATACTTCATACAGGGCTCTTTTGATTGGGGAAGTGTTTGCTATCCCTGGTCCTCTGCTTGCCCCCACTCATTCTAGTGAAGCTGTTGTCACTCCTTCCCTGCGAAAAGTCCACCACTTCTCATCATTCTGCGCTGTTGTCAGTCCTTCCCTAAGAAGAGTCCACCACTTCTCGCCATCCTGCTGCGGCATCAGATTGCTGTAGTCCAGATGGCAGAGGCCCTGGATGAGCAATTGTTTCTGAGTGGTGTTGGTGGGTCTCCAATCTTGTAGCCCCACCCATCTCTCATCCGGGAGGGCACCACTTCCCTGATTCACCAGACGGACAGTGATATGACTAGCTCAGGCCTATCTCTCAAATTCTCCAGTTACCCCGTCTCCCGTGAGGTTGTACAGTGCTGAAGGCCTGGGCACTAAAAGGAGGACTGGCAGCGAAAGAAGGCAGCACAAACTATAATCGGTCCCCAAATGGGCCTCAACCAGACTATTTTGACATGTTATTTGTTTCAATCAATATTTTTGAAATTATATTTTGATGGAATACTGCACAAGCATATACATTAGAATATTGAAAGTTAATATAATATAATGCAAATAACTACAAGGGAGAAAACTATAAAATGTAAAGATATCCCAAAATATTTAAGCAAAGAAATTGTTAGACAGTAACGTTTCCAGTCACTGCCAAAATGGCAACAAGCTGAGCAAAGTTAATATTCCTCTGGGAATCATATTTCAAGTGCTGTCCATGTTATTGATAAAGGAGCAGGAACAGGTGCTTGATTTGCAGATCCTTTGCAGTTCTAGGTGGACATCTAATCCTTAACCCATGTGAACCCACAGACATCTTGAGCTTTCCGCAGGACCCCTGAAGGCCTTGTTGAAAGCTGCTAGTATCTCATCATAGCCTTAGGTTTGTTGCATGGAATAGCAATATGGATCTCTTCAGGTTTGATATATTGCTCACACAATTCCTACCCTCCACAGCATGCCTTGTTAAAGAGAGGTCAGAAACAAATAATGTCTGATCATGTAGGTCAAAATGTTCCCCCATGAAAACAGCCAAGAGGAAAAGTCAGTGAGGGCATGCACCTTCTGCTCTTTATTCATCAGATGGACATCCTCTGTTAAGTAACATTGATGATATATTTGTGCTATGCATATCATATATGCTAAAAGGCAACTCACATGATTACATTTAGAATAGTAGAATCTCGGTGAAAAGTGGTCTCCTCAAGCCTTACCTAGCAATAGATAGTCGAGCTTGCTTCTGAGCTCAATGAATTGCCTATATACAATCGATGTGTGTTTCAATTAAATTCAATTTTGTTGATCAGACTCTGGAGATGCACCTTCCCAAACTGCTCTGCTTTCCCTCTCCTGAGCTCTTGAAAAAATAGATAAGCTTACCAATGACCATACTTTTCGCGGGCCTCATATAATTTCATAATAGTCATGCTGACTAATATGAGATCAAGTCATAAGCACATACAGTGAAAATGTGAGCAATGCGTGTAGCCCCTGTCATTTGGGTCAAAGTTTTTTCAGTCATCCAAAAAAGCTAACTCTTTTTATTCTCCAGAGCAAGTGTTTTGGTACTCTCTATGGAGTGCGTAGACCTACAGCAGACAGGTCAGGGACCTAGTATTACCCTCTAGATTCAGGGTCATGTGAAATCTGGGAAAGCTTCTCAAAGAGGGTTTAAATAAATATGTTTTGTCCCTAGAGTAGGGCACAGTAATGTCCTTGAAGCTCAGACTTCAGGTAATTCCAACCATTATTCTCTCTTGGTCGATGCACATATTTCCGACCTGCAAGCAAGGTAATTCTAACGCTTGCATCAGTCCACTTTTGCAAAACAAAACAATAAAATTCATACCCTGAGTATTAAGTGCCAGAATGTCCACATCATTCCTGCAAAATTGGTTGTTCCACTGACTTACAATTGAAGCAGTAGTCCTGTAATAGTAGAGATTATTCCCCATGACAGGCATCTTGACAACACACATACAAATAGGGAGTAGCATCCTCCTGGAGACTCCCAATAATGTTTTGTACTGCATGACAATGTGCAGGTCATCATGTGAAGTAAACAAACTATAATGTGTATAGTTTTCAAAGCCTTCATACCCCTCATCTATGACTCCCAACTCCCAAACATCCATCTGTTCTTGCTATCTGCAAAGCATTGTTCAGCTTCAGACAGCCTGGGTAAGGGCATGCTTTCAGGTGCCCTGTGGAAAAACAAAAATTACAACTTATAAAGAAGACTCCAAGCAAGAGGGCTTTGTAGCCCATCATCCATTAGAAGAGGAATGTACATTACTGGATCTTCTATCATCCACCTACACAGCAAGTGACTACTGAATGTTTCATCATACATCTGGACAGGAAGTGATATTACTGGTTTTCCTGCCACAACTGTCTCTACAAGAAAAAGCCAAGCAAGAGGACTTTGTTTCCAATCATCCATCAGCACAGAAAATGACATTGTGGCACCCTGCACTCCCACCCCTCCCAGGACCTAATTATTGACAGCTGCAAAATGGACACACAGGTTGCGCACCGAAGGTGTGCCAAAGGCAAGCTCATCTGTGCCTGTCTGCACCTGGTCTGCACCCATCGCCAGGAGCCCTAGTCCAGTCACTGCCCATCAATACTCAGCAGCACTCCTTACGATGCTAGACCCTGGACACTATTCCCCCAACTGCTGCAGTGCTGTAACTTACACCATGTTAGGAGGTTTTACCTGCACCCACTGCCAGTTCTTTAGCAGCCACATCCCCACACCCCCAGTCAAATACTAACAATGCCCCCAACACCCCCTCCCAACACACATGCCACACAGGCAACAACACCTACACCATCGCCCTACACCAGGTCACAGCTATCCCGCATGTTAACACCGACTCGCATGTATGCTTCTCAGTGGTTGTATGGGAGAACAAATCATGCCATTACCATGCATGCCTTTACAATGCCATATTTGTAACACATCTTCCACTACAACGCACTTTTTTACCAAGCATGTCATTACCAGAAACATACATAGAGGTATGTAGAAAAGAATCACTCCACCAGATCTTTCAAGAAGGAAATGTAGGTCCTTTTATTAGAGCATCCCATCCACCAGGAACCCTGAACAACCTGCTCTTCACTCTACTCCCTTCTCATCTCTCACCTCCACATTCTACTCTGAGGTCATAGATGACCTCAGCCCAAGGCACAGCATAGTGAGCATTCCACTCAAGCTGAGATCAACTAAGCCATATACCACACATCTTCCCCCTTAACAATGAAACTACTCAAGGAAACTATATTACAAATATTTACACTGAAATAAGAAGTACAAAATTAAAGAAGTAAGAAAACATAAGAAACAAAACATTCACACAAAACTTTAAGCAACACACTATTGCTTTCCCTTGGATTTGACTACTCTATTAAGATTCCACACTCTTCCATCCTTAATCTTAACAGCAATCCTGAAAAGTTTAACAACTTCAAATGGTCCCATGAACTTACTTTCCCCTTTATACAAAGTAGGTTTTCTTACCAAAATCTGATCACCAATGTGTACTTTTCTTGTGTTCATAATACTCCGTCCTCTTCTGCACACATGTTTTTTCATGCTCGTTTTCTTCACCCTCAACACTCGTTCGTTCCCCATATTCTTTCCCCCAGGACACCCATGCAGGTGAAAGGAAAGTATTGGCTTTCCGACCTCTGAATAGATCAAATGGAACCTTACCCGTGGTGGAATGTGTCGTGACTCTGTACGCATGAAGAAATCCTTTCAGACTCTATTAGACGCAACCTCCAACTGCACACACTCTCTCACACACCTATTGAACCTCTCCACAGTACCATTCCCTTCTGGATGATATGGAGGACACCTCCTATGCTTCATCCCAGCCTCCTGAAGGAAATCTTCCATTTCCTTTGAAATAAACTGAGGCCCATTGTCCGTCACTATAACATTAGGTAAACCCTCACGGACTAAAACATCCTTGAAAAATTCAATAATCTTCCTTGACTCAGTGGAACTGAGAATACCAATTTCTGCCCACCTAGAAAACTGATCAATCAACACTATCAGATAGTTGGAGCCACCTCTTCCTTGCACAGGTCCAACAATGTCAGCTGCTACTATTTCCCACGGATTGTGCAGCATGTCTCTTACACACATAGGAGGAACCCTTGTCCTGTATATTTTTTCACTACTGCAACAATCTGTGCACTCCCTTACAAATCTTTCAATCATCAAGTACATCCCAGGCCACCAATAATTAAGACGAATCCTAGCCTTTGTTCTACTCATACCTTGGTGCCCTTCATGCCCCAGCTCAATAATTTTGTCTCTCAACTCTACTGGAACTACCAACCTCAGTCCACGTAACAGAATACCATCTTCCACCGACAATTCTTCTTTCACTCTCCAAAAACTACACAGATCCTTATTCTGTTTAGCTTCATTCCTCCAGCCAAACCTGATTTGCTCACACACCTGTTGCAAAATTGTTTCCCCAAATACAGTTTTCACCCACTCATCTTGTCCTACTACACTTCCCGTCACACTGCACACACATATATTCTCTCTTCTTTCCTTCTCCGGAAACTCTTCAACTTCAGAACTCAATCTGGATAGACAATTCGCAACCCTGTTGTAAGATCCTGGAACATAGTGTACTGTATAATTGTAATCTTGTAAACTGATTACCCATCTACTAATTCTTCCCGAGATCAAATCCAGACCCTTCCTCATAAACACCTCCACCAAAGGTTTGTGATCTGTAAATATTTGAAACTCTCTTCCCCACACAAAGTTCCTGAGTTTGTTAGTCGCCCAATACACACTCAATGCCTCTTTCTCAATGGTAGAGCAGTTAACTTCTGGTCCTCTTAGTGTTCTGGAACAAAATACTATGGGTTTAAGACCCTGATTATCCATCTCCTGTAACAATACCGCCCCCAGTCCTGTCTCGCACGCATCAGTCATAATTACACACTGCTTGTTGGGATTGAACGACTTGAGCGACCCAAACTGAAGCTAACTCTGCCTTGCGAGGATTCTGGCTGTTTTTTTTAATGTTTTTTATTTGAAACTTTTTTTTCTCCATTTTTAAATCCTGTATTTGAACTACTAAACATGGATGTCTTCTACTAAGGATCTTTGCGACTCTTCTGATTCACAAGGTACTTTCAAATGTGATTAATTTTCAAATTTTGCCTTACCTGTGCCAACCGTTGCTCCGTCTCACGCTGCTTAGCGCGTTCTCTCCCTGACACGAGCAAGCCATTTCCTTGACAACAAAGACTGGCGTTGCACTCGCGAAAGAAATCTAACTCGCGCTCAGGAGGGCGTGAGTAAAAGTGTCAGTGGTTTCAGTTTCTAACTCGCGCTTGTATATATGCGAGTAAAACAGCAAGTGTTATATTTACAGCTCGTCGCATTGCATTTAACTCGCGTTCAGGAGGGTGCGAGTCATTTCAAGCGCCTTTGACAGAAGAGAAAGGTTAAAGGACGACTAGGAAACAAGATCCATTTCCCATAGAAAATAATCCCTTTAAACCAAAGTAAAACAAAGACATTGATGTACCTACAAGTGAAATTTGATTTTTTCAAGTGGTAACTGGTCGATCTCAGTTTCAATGTGTAACATTGCAGCATCTTGGTGACTTCCATGTATTTACATATGAATTAGAACTCTTGAAGTTTAATCTGTTGCAGCAAATTATCTAAAGTTCTGCTGGTTACATTTTAAAATATAATCAAAGTTGAAAATATATAAGAAAGAATATTTTTGGTTTTATTACAGGCTTTATATTAACCTTACATGATGCAGAATATCCCATCCTCGTCGCCAGTGTAGAAAAGAATCACTCCACCAGATCTTTCAAGAAGGAAATGTAGGTCCTTTTATTAGAGCATCCCATCCACCAGGAACCCTGAACAACCTGCTCTTCACTCTGCTCCCTTCTCATCTCTCACCTTCACATTCTACTCTGAGGTCATAGATGACCTCAGCCCAAGGCACAGCATAGTGAGCATTCCACTCAAGCTGAGATCAACTAAGCTATATACCACCAGGTACATTATAAGTACCATATTCAAGTGTACTATTGCCATGCACACAATTACCACACATACATTTACAATGCATTATTGCAATGTAGTAAAATAAATAGTGTTGCAGTTAAAAAAATACTATTAAATGCTGGAACAGTATGAAAAACAGGGCAGCAAAGTCATATTTCAGCACATATGTTAGTGATAAAGTGCTCCTTTGGACATGGCTAGACCCCCACTTTCTGTCTGGTATTTGATGTGGTTTGCCCAGGGCCTCTGCTAACCAGGTTGTCCAGGCCACATCTCTTTCCCAAAACTGTTATGATGCATTGGCATAATTGGCAACACCCTTAGCTGCCACTATAAGTCCCTAGTGAATGGTAGGTAGGTACCCAGGGCATGGGATACTAAGAGTAGGCTCCTCAGGGCAGCAGCGTAGATTCTGCCACCCTCAGAGACCATGCATCCAAGTGCACCCAGAACTGCCATTGCAGGCTGAGTGTCCTGGTTAAATTCCAAAATGCAAAACTGACATGGCACAGCCTGTGTGACCTATCCATGACACACTCCATGCAACATAGGTAAGCCACCCCTCTGGCAGGCTTGGCTGAGGGCTCTATGCCAGGGTGCACTATAATGCATGTGTGGGCATAGATGCATGAGCAATATGCCCCTCCTGTGTCCTTGCCAAACCTGGGACAGAGATAGTGAACAGAGCAGTCATTTTAAATGGATGTGCTGGACAATGGTCAGTACAAATTTCACAGCTACATGATGGCCACTCTGAACCCTGGGTTGTTTGTTGTCAAACAACTCAGAACAATAAATCCAATACCAGTATTGGATGTGTTGCAAAATGTATCCAGGGGCCACCTTAGAGGTGCCGCCTGCAAAAGCTAAATAACCGTGGCATGATTGCTGTCCAGTCACAACTAGAGTGTCACTACCAGACAATATTCTGGAACCCTGGGATAAGAGCCTGTGCTCTCTGGGTTCAGAAACCAAAGCCCTTCCTGGGCAGAGGTGTTACACCTTCACCCCCAGGAGTGTTCACTGCCCTGCCAGCGAGATTCAAAGTGCTTACCGCCTTTGAAACTCAACCCCCAGCCCTGCTGCTAGCAGAAAATGGCCACCCTCGTTACAAGCCGCCACTTTTGGCAGGAGCAACGGCAGGAAAATGCACAAAGGACAGAAGAATTGGCCACCCCCAGCTTGCACCACCCCTAAGGTGTTCCATGCAAGGTGCTCTCTCCATTTCATTTTCCTCCATCTTGCATAACCTACCGATCCGCGACTCCGCTCGTAAAATAAAAATAAAATGAAGCTAAGTCTCCTGCACTTCGTTAGTCTAATGCCCCCGGGTGAGCCAAGGTCCGGGGGCTTTTATTTTTAAAAAAGCGGGGGGCCTCCTGTCCCCCTCCACATGCTCCAGGGACGCCACCTCCCTAGGGCTTTTTTTTTGTTTGCTGGGGGCTTGTGCCCCCCCAGCTGCCCTGGGGACCTCCACATCCCCAGGGCTTTCATGTAGTAGGTGCGGGGGTGTTCTGCCTTCTCTGCTACCTCAGGGACCAGAACTTCCCCAAGCCATTGAGCTAATTTTATGGGGAGACCTGTTGCCCCCTTGCACACCGGGGACCACCATCCCCTGGGGCAACACTGTACTTGCAGCAATGGGAGGGGCGCGCGGCCCCCGCTGCGCCAGGGACCACCACCCCTGGGGCAAAATGCATTGTATTTGTGGGGGGGGGGGTCATGTAGTCCCGCTACTGCCCAAGGGAACAACACCCCCCTGGGCAAATCATTAAAAAAAAGAAAGTGGTTCCTATGGGACCCCCAAGCTCTGGGGATACCACCACCCCGGTGCTTCTATATATATATACGTGCAGGGGGCAATGGACCCCACACTCTGGGGACCACCCCCCCCGGGCAAGCTGTAAAAAATTGAAAGGGGTCCGTTTTGGACCCCCGCCCCCTGGGGACCACCAGCCCCGGAGTATCGTCATGTAGGATGGGGGCATGTGGCACACCTTGTGGATCCACAGATGGCCCTGGGGACCACCACCCTCCAGGGCTGGCTCCTGCTATGTCTCAGGGTGCCCACCCCAGGACATAGCTGTTTGCTGTGACTTGGCTGCAGCATGAAGCTGCAGCCAAGTCACAGCCAACACTCCCCTTTTTGACAGCTAGACCTTTAAAGCAGGTCCCGCTGTCAAACAATGGAGCTTTCATCTCTGTTTCCTGCATGTGTGCAGGGGACAGAGATGAAATGCTTCAGCAAGCACAGAGCTGCTGTCAAAGCAAATAAATAAATAAATAAGGAGGGATTGCGTAACTGTCTGAGTGAGTCTGAGTGGGTCACTCTTTCAATGAATTTTCCCCCACACACACCCACTAAGACACTTATGAACCCACTCACAGTCCTACTCAGACAATCATGCACCCACTCACAGACCCATTCAGACACTCAAGCACCTACTCACAGTCCCACTCAGACCCTCATTTACTCACTCACAGCTCCAGTCAGACCCTCACGCACCCACTCAGACCCACTCAGACAGTTATGCACACTCACACACACACAGACCATCACACACCCACTCACAGACACGTGCACACACTGACACACCCAATAAAACACTGATGTACGCGCTCTCAGACCCAGACAGACAATCTCCCAGCCACTCTCACCCACAGATACACCCTCTCACACCTATTCTCACACCCAGAGAAGCTGCGGCCAACTCTGCTGAACACAGCAAAAGCACTGTGCACATCATAGTTTTGGGTTAGGGGTGTTGGCCACAGGATTTTGCTGCAAGCCAGGTCTTTCGGGCAACCTCCCCTGTGCACAGGTGAAGGCTGTGCACAGAGCAAGGTTGGGTGCTTTTAGGGGGTTGGCCTCAGGGCCTGGCGACAAGTGGTTGGCTTAACATATAGTAATGTAAATTATTATATATTAAAACAAAAACATAACAATTCCTTGGTAAAAAACAAAAGTTACAGGGAGGTTATAGTTAGGAAATAGAATTTAAAAAAGAAAAATAGTAGTTCACTTAAAAAAAACAAAGGTTACTGGGACATTAAAGTCGGGCTCAGATTTTAACTGTACCAAACCAGAGAAATTCACCAGTTATTGTAAGAGTTACCTCAAATAACTAAAACTTGTGCCCTAAGGTAACTATAATGTGCACCCTTGCCATGCACTGCAAATTACCCATAAATTACTGCAATAATGCCATCTTTCATAACATCATTGATAATATCAATGTAATATTTACAGTAAACTTTTTGACAAAAAAACTGTGCATGGCGGGGACGCGAATTGTAGCTACACTCGGGTTGTAGTGGGAGGTCAAAGTTAACAAGGTCCCTTAGTTTAATTTAGTGGTTGGGTGGTGTGAAATTGCTAATAAGCAGCATCATACAGCAGTGGATAATTTATTGTTTTTTTAGGGAGGCTGAATGGAAGGACCTATTGAAGCCAGGTGTGCTGGACAAGGCTTGCGACCGTTCCTAAATGGGCCTGCCTAGTCAGGAGGTTGTGTAGAAGAGGGTTGCTGTTGCTGCTCTGCCCAGCTCCCTCCAAAGAACAAACATTGAGTTGTGTGGCACCACAGGGGCCTGAGCAGGGAAAAAGAGTGGCGAAAGTCAGAGGGTCAGTAGTGTGTGAAGGAGCAGGCCCTCAGATAACAAGGTAGTAGCAATAGTGGCAGGAGTTAGAAAAGGGAGTGGTGGTCTGGGTCTATCACCCTCCTTGACCATTGCCTTGGAGGCATGCTGGGTACTGAAGCAGGGAAAATCTGCACTCTCTGGGCTAGGGAGGTGCACGTGTTAGGGCAGGTGGGTGTGGAGTGGTTTGTGCCCTAGCAGGTGGGACGTCCAAGCACCCCGTGAAGGGCACTAAGGCTGAGTGCAGGCGTACACATAATGCGAAAAGTGAAATAGGGCTAACAAGGCCTGCAAAGGAGCATGAGGTATTCGGTATCCGCATTCATGCAGACTCTACGGACTTGTTGTCAGCCCTTGAGTCAGAGAAATAAAGTGAGGAGGAAATGGGGCAAGCAGTGAAGGGCACTGAATTTTGTGCGTGCAAGGGGATGAGAGCATTGGACAGTTAGCTGCAAGGCACAATGGGGGTCATTCTGACCTCGGCGGTAAAAGGCGCTTACCACCGGTCAGAAGACCGCCATAACACCGCCGCGGCCGCGGTAAACCGCCACGGTCATTCTGACCAGCAACTGGCAAACCGCCAAAAACCTGACATCCTCAAAAATCCGCCACACCAAAGGTCAGCGAAAAAATGGCGCTGACCAAACCTCCACCGTCACGCCAACAGAAATACGCCCATACCATTCCGACCCACAAATCCACGCTGCGGTCTTTAAAACGCGGTATTCCATTGGCGGTACACACCGCCGCGGTCAAAATACACACACCCACAGAAAACTCAGCCACATTGGTCAGTTCGAAATACACACACCTGATACACATACTAACACCACTCCCACACACCCAACACAATATAAAACACACACCCACATCACCCACAAGCCCCTACGACCCGAAATCATTGACAAAGGCTAGAGACAGAGCACAGAATAGAGAATCCCACAACACAGAGGCACACAACACCATCACCCACACAGAATCCACGCACCAAACACCACCACACGCACCACACTCATCACCACAAACGCCACCCCACACCTCAACCACACCACCCCATGGCACCCCAAAGACACCCCAGGTTCAGTGACGCCGAACTCAGGGTCATGGTGGAGGAAATAGTCCGTGTAGAGCCCCAGCTCTTCGGGACACAGGTGCAGCACACCACAATTGCCAGGAAGATGGAGCTATGGCAAAGGATAGTGGACAGGGTTAACGCAGTGGAACAGCATCCACGCAATCGGGAGGACATCAGGAAGAGATGGAACGACCTACGGGAGAAGGTGCGTTCCATGGTATCAAGGCACAACATTGCGGTGCAGAAGACTGGCGGCGGACTCCCACCTACTCCCCCAGAATTTACCGCGTGAGAGGAGGAAGTCTTGCACATCCTGCATCCAGAGGGCCTCGCAGGAGTAGGCGGAGGAATGGACTCTGGTAAGGCAAATCCTCACTACTGCTTCCCACCCCCACCCCACCTGCATGCCAAATCATACCCCCACCCTCACCCCCACCCCCATCACACCAACCCCTAGCAAAAGGCTCACCATCACAACCCACCCATCCCAACACCAAGCCCTGCATGCGACCCCAAAGCATGGACACCCATCACCAAAGCATGCCCACTGCACACACACATCACCCCCACAAGCCACCCTCACAAAAGCCCCCACAAGGAAATGCCTGCACATGGGTACACGGACACCCACCCATCACACGAAATGCCACACACAGGAGCAATAACCATATCTTTATACCCCTGCAGGACCCGAACGCCACCACACCGCCATGGAGGGTCCAGAGATGTCCATCCCACCCCCAGAAGAGGCCCCCAGCGATGACAGCAGCTCTGTCTCCCTGGAGCCAGACGACCAGCCCGGCCCATCGGGGACCTCTGGACAGTCGGTTCCCCACAGACAGCCACAGGCTACACCAGACCCAACCCCCTCTGGGAACACCAGCACAGCTCCCACCCAGCGGGCCCATGCCTCTGTCTCCAGGGCACGTAAATCAGCGGTGTGTCCACCACTACAGGGCACCCAGGTTGACCCACCACCCCAACAACAACAGGGACCTGGGGGCAGTGGTAGTGGGCACACCGTCCAGGGGACAGAAGCCCAGGAACACAGGGGAACTGGGAGGGCTGCTGTGCGACAGGGTGGGACAGGCCCGGGGAACCGACTCTCCAAGGGGCCCTCTCCTCCATCATGGGAGCATACCACCGCTCCCAGGAGACGATGGCGACGGTACTGGCCCGGTTCCAGGAGATCCAGGAACTGCAGGAGGAACGGTACATGGGGTTCAGGGAGGAACTGAGGAACATCGGTTCCACAATGGGGACCATCGTCCTGGCCCTTACCCAGATCGTCACCACATTGCGGGACCATGTGGCACCCCAAAGGGCCCCTGTCACTAGCCCAGGCCAGGAACAGCCTACCACCTCCGCCGGCGCTAGTGGACAGGAGGCCCCCACACAACGACAGGCCACCAGAACCCCACCTCCTGCAGAAGAAGAACCACCCCGCAAGCGGAACCTGAGATCTCACAAGAAGACAGAGTAGGATTGCAAGACCCCCGCCAGCCTAAGATACCCCCTGATGTCATCCCAATGTCCCACATTGTCACCCTGTCCAACCTTGAACTGCCCCTGCTCCATCCTTCCACAGGCATATGGACAATGCACCTGTGCGACTGAGAACTGGACTCTGCCATGGACATTACTCCACCCCCACCCATCCCCGCTTCCCAATCATTTACCTATATGTAGCACTTAAAATAAATCACTTATTCCACTTAAATAAACAGGAGTCTGCTTGTATTCTTAACAAATGTATTACACATAACGGTTCAATAATGTCCAGTTACTTTGTGATGACAACATACCAATTTCAATAAGCTTTAGTCCATGGGCAAACAAAGCTGAAGTCAGGCAGTGGGTCATACAGCTCTGAAAAGGGAAGGGAAAGTCACAAATCAGTCAACAGGAACTGGGGGGAAACACAGACAGTGGATACGCATGAGGCCTCAAGTAAATGTAAATTGGGGTGGCTGTTTCTTACCTGTGTGCTACTGAAAGTATTGTCGTATGACTGTATCCCTGTTGTCCGTGTCGTCCCCGTCGTCTTCCTCCTCTTCACTCTCCACAGGCTCCACAGCTGCAACAACACCACCATCTGGACCATCCTCCTGCAGAAAAGTCACCTGGCGTCGCAATGCAAGATTGTGAAGCATACAGCAGGCCACGATGATCTGGCACACCTTCTTTGGTGAGTACATGAGGGATCCCCCTGTCATATGCAGGCACCTAAACCTGGCCTTCAGGACCCCGAAGGTCCTTTCTATGATCCTCCTAGATCGCCCATGGGCCTCATTGTACCGTTCCTCTGCCCTGGTCCGGGGATTCCTCACTGGGGTCAGTAGCCACGACAGGTTGGGGTAACCAGAGTCACCAATTAGCCACACACGGTGTCTCTGTAGCTGTTCCATTACATAAGGGATGCTGCTATTTCGCATGACATACGCGTCATGCACTGACCCAGGGAACTTGGCATTTACATGGGAGATGTACTGGTCAGCCAAACAGACCACCTGGACATTCATCGAATGATAACTTTTTCTGTTTCGGTACACCTGCTCACTTTCTTTGGGGGGAACCAAAGCCACATGGGTCCCATCAATGGCACCAATGATGTTGGGGATATGTCCAAGGGCATAGAAATCACCCTTCACTGTAGCCAATTCGCCCACCTCACGGAAAATAATGTAGCTCTGCATGTATTTCATCAGGGCCGACAACACTCTGGACAAAACCTTAGAAAACATAGGCTGAGACATCCCAGATGATATGGCCACTGTTGTCTGGAAAGACCCACTTGCCAAAAAATGGAGTACTGACAGAACCTGCACCAGAGGGGGAATCCCTGTGGGTTGGCGGATGGGGGACTTCAGGTCTGGCTCCAGCTGGGCATGTAGTTCATGTATAGTTGCTCTGTCAAGCCGGTATGTAAGTATGATATGTCGTTCTTCCATTGTCGACAGGTCCACCAGCGGTCGGTACACGGGAGGATTCATCCTTCTCCTCGCAAGTCCCAGCGGACGGTGCCTAGGAAGGACAACATGGAGCACAGAGTCAAGCAACCCACAGGTTAGTTCACACAGCTTGCACAGTACACGAATCGCTATGCATGGAACGGCTTGTATGAGTGCCAATGCAAGGCCTAGGCCTGTGTGACGCAGTAGAAATCATGCCATGTGGGCCCTTGAAATGGCAGCTGCCTGACCTGTGAAGTGTGACAGTGGGATGTGAGGTCACTGCGCTGGCGTGGCACACCGTGGCGGTAGGCGGTCGAAGACCGCGGCGCAAAGCAGCATTGGTTAACATTGAACCCTATGGGTCTCAGGAGCCAATGACAATGTGCGCCGGAGGTCACGGTACGCACTGCCGCGGTACGCACCGCCGCGGGCGTGACCGCCATTTTCTATCTGATTAATCACTCGAGACCTGATCATCCACAGGAGAGGACCTATACTGCAAGTGCTGCTGTGACCTCGGTCTGGGAGATACAATGGCTGCTGCGACTGGGGAAAGGGCCCCTGCCTTCACTTCCAAAGAATTGGAGAAACTTGTTGATGGGGTCCTCCCCCAGTATGCGCTACTCTACGGTCCTCCAGACCAACAGGTTAGTACACAGGGTGCACGTTGAATGGGCTATGCCTGTTTTGAGTGGGGTGTATGTAAGATGGTGGGGAGGGGAGCGAATGAGGAGTGCAACGCACGAAAGATGAGAGCATGTGCCACATGGCAAGGTTGGGGAGGGGGGGGCCACTCACATTGACCAGGCAGAAAACTGATGCGATTTCCTTTACCACCCTGTACATGTCACATAGGTCAGCGCCCATCAGAAGATCGACATTTGGCGTGCCATCGCCAAGGACGTCCGGGCCCTGGGGGTCCACAACAGACGGGGCACCCACTGCCGAAAGAGGTGGGAGGACATCCGCCGCGGGACCAGAAAGACCGCCGAGTCTCTGCTGGGGATGGCCTCACAACGTAGGAGGGGTGCCAGCTGCCAATTGACCCCCCTGATGTCCCGGATCCTGGCGGTGGCCTAACCCGATTTGGATGGGCGCATGAGGACATCACAGCAGACATAAGGGGGTGAGTATCAGCACATTCTGCTATCTTTGCGTGCAGTGAAGGTGTCTGGGTGGGGGAGGAGGGCTGTGGCTATCTCCAGGCCAGGGCGCATTCTGTAGGCTAGGCCCCTCCGTTAGACACGGCCCTGTGCCCCCGCCCCCCACCTCTGTAGGGTGCCAAGTAGAGCTACCCAAGGTCCGGCCCCACCCATGTGTGCATTTGTCGTCCATAGACCCGTAGGCCTAGTCACAATAACTGAGTAGTGTACCCCCATTGCGCGGCCTAGTTCAGGGGGCTTCTGTGTCTGTCCTCTCCGCCAACGGTGTTGCCAATGCATGCACTCAACCTGTCTTCATTTCTCCCCCCCCCCATTTTCTTTGTCTTCCTGTTCATGTGTGCATTAGCATCATCAGGCGGAGGAGAAGTGGCATCGGCGCACGAGGGAGCTGCATCTCACATGGCCCCGGAGGGCCATACAACAGACTCCGAGTACACCAGTGAGACGGAGGGCGAGTGGAGCTCCACAACGGGGACCCGTGGAGACGTCAGCGACACCGACACGTCCTCGGAAGGGAGCTCCCTAGTGGTGGCGGCAACATCCGTGCCCACCGCCACAACAGGTACAGCCGCCACCCAGCGCACCAGCCCCGCCCTCCCAGCAGCCCCTCAGCCTTCGCTCCGTGCCCGCTCGGCCAGGAAGACGGGCATCTCCTTCGCCCCAGGCACCTCAGGCCCTGCCCCAGTTACCCCTGCTGCCCTCAGTGAGGAGGTCATTGACCTCCTCAGGACACTCATTGTTGGGCAGTCTACCCTTTTGAATGCCATCCAGGGTGTAGAAAGGGAGGTGCATCGGAGCAATGCATACCTGGAGGGCATTCATTCGGGTCAGGCTGCCCATCAGCGATCGTTCAACGCTCTGGCCTCAGCACTGACGGCAGCCATTGTCCCTGTCTCCAGCCTCCCTCTTCTGACTCCCTCCACCCAGTCCCAGTCTCCTGTTCCTCTGCCTATCCCATCCACACCATCAGACCAGCCTGCACACACCTCTACACCCAAGGGCAGCTTATCCAGACATAAGCACCACAGATCCCACAAGCATTCACCGAAGCAACATCCAGATGCAGACATGCCAACAGTCACTACCACCTCTGTGTCCCCCACCTCCTCATCTCCCTCCTCCCTCCCTGTGACGTCTCCACTCACACCTGCATGCACACCACCATCAGCCAGTACTTCCATCACCAGCACACCCTCCATTACAGTCCGCACACGTGCAGTCACCACCCCCACTGCCATTTACACGTCCCCTGTGTCCTCTCCCAGTGTGTCTGTCACCCCCTCTTCCAAAGCACACAAACGCAGCCAGCCACCCACCCAACAGCCATCCACCTCACGACAGCCTCCGTCACAAGCACCTGCACCCAAAGACAGCACACTTGACTCTCCTACAACCACATCCTCTTCCTCCACTCCCATACCCTCTACAGCTACCCGTCCTTGTCCTTCCCAAGTCGTTTTCCTTTCCAACCTTGAGCTCATTCCAATCCCTGACCCACCCCCTCCATCTGGTAAGAGTAAAAAAAGCACCTCAGCCACCACCAGCCCTGCATCTACTGTGACCATAGTGCAGGGCTATTGGAGTCCACCAGATCCTAGGGCAGGAACATCGGCCAGCAGAAAGGGGACAGCCAGCCCCCCCCCTGGGAAGAGGACAAAAAAGAAGAAGGCCCGGCGCGACAAGCCTGAGACGGCTGCCACCAAGGACAGTAGCATTGCCCCGTCACCTGCCACATCATCCATGGGAGGCAAGGGCCACAGAGCTCCAGCGAAGGAGGGCAAGGGCAGCAGGGCGGAGAAGTCAGGCAGCAGGCGAGCTGCCCAGGAGGGCCCCACCAGCCCCATTCCAGGTGTGACGGACGACACCCACGGGCCCAGGACTCCATCACAGGAGGGCGCCGCGACCGCAAGTTCGGATGGTGAATGAGCGGGAAGTCTTGCCCAGGTCTGGCTCCCTAGACACACAGGACAAGCACCGCTGAACAGGGCCACGCCGGGAGGAGCACCACTGAACAGGGCCCCGCCGGGAGGAGCACCGCTGAACAGGGCCCCGCCGGGACAAGAACCGCTGAACGGGCCCCGCCGGGACAAGAACTGCACCGCTGGGCCCTTCCTGTCAAGCACAGCTCCGCTGGGCCCTTCATCTCAAGCACCGCTCCGCTGGGCTCCGCCGTCTCAAGCACCGCTCCGCTGGGCCCTTCCTGTCAAGCACCGCTCCGCTGGGCCCCGCCGTCTCAAGCACTGCTCCGCTGGGCCCTTCATCTCAAGCACCGCTCCGCTGGGCCCTTCATCTCAAACACCGCTCCGCTGGGCCCCGCCGTCTCAAGCACCGCTCCGCTGGGCCCTTCCTGTCAAGCACCGCTCCGCTGGGCCCTTCATCTCAAGCACCGCTCCGCTGGGCCCTTCATCTCAAGCACCGCTCCGCTGGGCCCCGCCGTCTCAAGCACCGCTCCGCTGGGCCCTTCCTGTCAAGCACCGAACCGCTGGGCCCTTCCTGTCAAGCACCGCTCCGCTGGGCCCTTCCTGTCAAGCACCGCTCCGCTCCGCTGGGCCCTTCCTGTCAAGCACCGCTCCGCTGGGCCCCGCCGTCTCAAGCACCGCTCCGCTGGACCCTTCCTGTCAAGCACCGCTCCGCTGGGCCCCGCCCTCTCAAGCACCGCTCCGCTGGGCCCTTCCTGTCAAGCACCGCTCCGCTGGGCCCTTCATCTCAAGCATCGCTCCGCTGGGCCCTACATCTCAAGCACCGCTCCGCTGGGCCCTTCTTCTCTAGCACCGCTCCGCTGGGCCCCGACATCTCAAGCACCGCTCCGCTGGGCCCTTCCTGTCAAGCACCGCTCCGCTGGGCCCTTCCTGTCAAGCACCGCTCCGCTGGGCCCCGCCGTCTCAAGCACCGCTCCGCTGGACCCTTCCTGTCAAGCACCGCTCCGCTGGGCCCCGCCCTCTCAAGCACCGCTCCGCTGGGCCCTTCCTGTCAAGCACCGCTCCGCTGGGCCCTTCATCTCAAGCATCGCTCCGCTGGGCCCTACATCTCAAGCACCGCTCCGCTGGGCCCTTCTTCTCTAGCACCGCTCCGCTGGGCCCCGACATCTCAAGCACCGCTCCGCTGGGCCCTTCATCTCAAGCACCGCTGGCCCATTGACAGTGCCGGTTCTGTGTCGAGCAGGGCTTCAGGAAGCACTCTGGGCACCATGCCTCCTCCAATAACAGTGGAGTCGGTAATCCATCTGATGGACTGTGGCTTTGCACTCCCCAGGATGGTCCAGTGGGCAAGCCTTCCACTGTAGACACTTGAGAGACTGTGGCTTTGCACTCCCCAGGATGGGACAGTGGGCAAGCCTCCCACTGTAGGGACTTGTGAGACTGTGGCTTTGCACTCCCCAGGATGGGACAGTGGGCAAGCCTCCCACTGTAGGGACTTGTGAGACTGCGGCTTTGCACTCCCCAGGATGGGACAGTGGGCATGGAGGCCCCTCGTGGATCTGGCGTCGTGGACTCATGTGGCTGAGGTGCCCCCCCTTCCCTTCCCCCTGAGGTGCCTGTAGTTTTATCATCTGATGCCCCGGCAGTGTTCTCTCCAATGGTATCTGGTCTCCTGTGTGGGCTTTGCCCATGTGTTTGTGCACATTGGCCCACGGACTATGGAACTTTGATGGAATGTGCAGGACTTTTTGACCAAGGATATATTGGGGGTCATTCAGACCTTGGCGGACGGCAGAGGCCGTCCGCCAAGGTACCGCCGACAAATGACCGCACCGCGGTCAAAAGACCGCGGCGGCCATTCAAACATTTCCGCTGGGCCGGCGGGCGCCTTCCAAAAGAGCGCCCGCCGGCCCAGCGGAAATGCCCCTGCAACGAGGACGCCGGCTCAGAATTGAGCCGGCGTAGTTGCAGGGGTGCGACGGGTGCAGTTGCACCCGTCGCGTATTTCAGCGTCTGCAAAGCAGACACTGAAATACTTTGTGGGGCCCTCTTACGGGGGCCCCTGCAGTGCCCATGCCAATGGCATGGGCACTGCAGGGGCCCCCAGGGGCCCCGCGGCACCCCCTACCGCCATCCTGTTCATGGCGGGTTTCCCGCCATGAACAGGATGGCGGTAGGGGGTGTCTGAATCCCCATGGCGGCGGAGCGCGCTCCGCCGCCATGGAGGATTCAGTGGGGCAGCGGTAAACCGGCGGGAGACCGCAGGTTTACCCTTTCTGACCGCGGCTGAACTGCCGCGGTCAGAATGCCCTTGGGAGCACCGCCAGCCTGTTGGCGGTGCTCCCGTGGTCGGTGACCCTGGCGGTCACCGGCCGCCAGGGTCAGAATGACCCCCATTGTTGACTATGTTCATTCCTTATTTTTGTATCTTTTATATGGCATATTTGCCATTCCTTCAAAGGAGCTATTTATACATATATTTTATAGATCATTTCAATTGTGTCTTTGCATTATTCCGGGGGGTTTGTGTGGTGTCACTCTGACTTGTTGCTCGGCATTGGGGTGTAGGTATTTGTGGTGGGGGGGTGAGTGTATGGCGCATGTGTGTGCCCGTAAGCTTTCCTCCTCCCCCCTCGCCTGTGTCGTAGGTGCAGTACTCACCGTTGTCGTCTGCGCCGGCGTTCGTACTCCTGGTAGATGAGCAGGTAGACAATAGCTGGTAGGATGTGTAATTCGGGCTCCATGCTGTCCTCCTTCCTCGTGGAGTGTGTAGAGGTGAGCGTTTTCCCGTTCGTAGTCTGTTTCTGCCGTGTTTTTATTGGCGGGGCTCCCGCCCCGGAAAAGGTGGCGGATTGGTGAGTTGTGATAGGGTGGGCGGTACATTGTCTGCCGCCTGCCTGTTGGCGGTGACCGCCGCGCTGTTTGTCGGTCCCGCCGTGGCGGTCGGAGTGTTAAAGTGGCAGCCTGTGTTGGCGGTTCCCGCCAGGGTTAGAATTCCATTTTTTGGACCGCCGGCCTGTTTGCGGGTTGGCCGCCGCTTTATCACCGACCGCCAGGGTCAGAATGACCCCCAATATGTGTAGATCGAGCTTGAGAAATTAGCAATTTTCCTGTGTTCACACATTCAGGGAAAAAGAGGTTTCACATACCAGCCCGAAGACTGATGAGGCAGGTCTGCAAAGGAGAGGTGGAGCTTGGGAGTAGACAGTGAGCCAGTGAGGAGCTGGCAGGTGGGTCTGGATGGAGGATGCAGGTGAGGTGGGTCTTAAGAGGGGTAAGGCTGTGTCAGAATTGTGTGAAGAGGAAATGTAGTGTTCAGATATTTTCAGATGCTGTTGGGGGCTATGGTTTGAGTTTGTTTATGCAGGGTAAATTGTGCTCAGAAAAATTACCTCATGAGTAAGAGGAGGGCATGAGCATTGTTATCCATGAATATTTCCATCTTGTAGTTGAAGTGGTGCTGTTTGGCAGACATTTTAGAAACAAGAGTGTGGGTTTCAAAATGACCAGT